>NC_057355.1:120483347-120794954 GCF_016509475.1 Prionailurus bengalensis | reverse complement strand
TTGACACTGTTGCTACTACTTCATGCGACTCTAGGAAGCTCTCCAGGGGTCAGGGGGGCTGTGAGATCGTAAATCTTTCTTGCTGCCTAGCAAGGCTCTCTCTTTCTGTGCTGTGTATCTGTCAGTGGTTCAGAGTGCTAGCCCAGGAGGCGGCGGCGGTGGGGGAGAAGAGGAGGACAGTCAGCGGGAATCTGAAACTCCTGATCCAAGCGGAGGCTTCCGAGGAACAATGGAAGCAGACCGAGGAATGGAAGGTTTAGTCAGTCCCACGGAGGCCATGGGGATCATTAGTGGGGCCAGCAGCTCCTGCCCTGGCTGGCTTCGAAAGGTAATTCCTTTGGCAGAGGTATCTTCGATAAAATAGCAGACCCTTTACAGGAACTAGAAAGGAGCCGTCAGAATCTCTCCGTGCCCCATGCCCTGTTTAAGCGTTTTGCAGTAGGCATCGAGGTTTCTGACTTCCACGAAACTACCAAACCTCTAATTCTTTTTTCTTCCTGACAAGAAGAGATATAAAATGTTCTGATACCGGTATTAAATGAATTTAAATTAATAAAACCTTCCTTGAAGCAGTCTTTGTAATGCATGTGTGCAGATTAAGCTTAGAGATTTTGTACTGTGTGTGGTTTGTAGAAGTGGACTATTGGGGCAGTTGGAATGTTGTACAATAGAGAGGTTATGAATATTGAAGTGCGGATAGTAAAAATGTTGGAGTATATTTAGATGGAAAGTTGGCTACAACATGTGGCTGGGCAGAAAAAGATGGAATACCTGTGCAGCAGGATCCCGTTCTCTTAGAAAATATGTAATGCATAGAAGAGTATCTGCTATGAAGACTGAACACAGTATTGCTCATTTTAACAGTGCTTATTTATGAGTGATGGAATTGCTGGTCTTTTTGCCCATCTGGATTTTGTCATTTTCTGTATTTTGTCAAACTACATTGTAGTTTGTGAAATTTATATTTTTACGTAAAAAAAAAAATCTAGAGATTTAGTTTCCCGTGTAAGATGACGAAACTTGATAGCCAGTTAGGAGTATGAATGCAAGAGGCAGTACACTGTTGTACCTAACGTTTCAGCCTGGGCATTGGCCTCACTGCCATCACCTTCAAGCTTCCCAGCTCGAACAGACTGTGTAGAATAAGTGTGTCAAGGAGATATGCCACACACTCCAAACCATGTTCTTGAATTTGAGTTTGAATTCAAATCACTGTTACTCCTCTGAGGAAGGGATGTCCTATTGACAGGCCCGGTGAGCTGAGTTGTACTCACAACTGTCATGCCCCACTAGGGGGTGCTGATGTCACAGCAGAGTGAAAGCTATAGCAAGATGGGAATTTGGGAGAAAGAAAATAGATGGCTCAAACAGAACTGATGAGATTCTTTGTCTTATACATAGGAGCTGGAAAATGCAGAATTCATCCCCATGCCTGACAGCCCATCTCCCCTAAGTACAGCTTTTTCAGAGTCTGAGAAAGACACCCTGCCCTATGAAGAGCTGCAAGGACTCAAAGTGGCCTCTGAAGCTCCTTCGGAACACAAGCCCCCAGTAGGAGCCTGGGTAACTGAACTTTTTGCCTTTGAGTCACAACTAGGTAACCAGAGAGCTCTCTCCACTTCTCCTGGCCTGTCTCCTCTAGCTTCCTCAGTCTCCCACTGCCCTGAATCAACTCATTATACTGTCTACTCGGCAGTGCTTAAAGCTTCTGCCCTAGGCTTACCTGAGTTGCCTTGGAGAAGCATTGGCCCTTTCACATTCCTGATGCACTAACAGTTCTCCACACCAGAGGACTTTCTTTTCTCTTTGCCTCAGAAGTACCAAAATTAAAGTTCCAAAATTCAAATCCACTTTTTCTTGACACTGCTAGTGTAGGTTGGGGGCTCTAAATATGAGTAAGAAATAATGCTTGTAGTCTCGTGAGGGAGCCACACACGTGTGCCTAACCTTGGTAGAAATCAAATTGTGATAAGTACCTCAAATGTAAACCAGGGGTCACCAAGCTTTCTCTATAAAGGGCCACGTAGTAACTATTTTAGGCTTATGGACCATGCAGTCCCTTTTGCAACTGGTCAACGCTGTAGCATAAAAGCAGCTGTAGATAATACATAATGAATGAGCATGACTGTGTTCCAATAAGACTTCATTTACAAAAACAGGCAATAGGCCGGATTTGGCTATCATTTGCTGACCCTTCCTATAAACGAAGTACAGTGGAAGAAAGGAGAGAAATCCAGACTAGAAAAGGTGTAATAAAACCTTTGAAACTTTAAGGTGAACATTTAAATTCCTCTATCAATTAACTTTCTTGAATTATTTTGGCAGTCCTATTTACTGAACACCTTTTAAATCTCTTCTAAAGTGTGATCCACTACATTTCATAAATATTGACCTGTTGGGTCACAGTGTTCTCACTGTGATCAGAAAGACTTGTTCCAAACCATATCCCCCACTTCAGCATTTTAAATGGGATGATAGCCATGCACTTTAAATTTAATTGCCAAGTTCTCCAAAACAGGTGATTGTCCTTTTTACCTTAGCATAATGGAGACTGAGGCACTGAGAGTTCTCTTGCTGTTATGTTAGAGCCAGGTGCTATTGTAATCCCAGCAGCTTTCTGTTTCTCTTGCATTTACTTTGTGTGTGTGTGTGTGGTTTATCTTGTTACTTTTAAAGTAAGGTCCGATAGTATTTCGAGGAAGGTTGGATTGGGGAGTTGGGATAAGCACGCAGAAGCACCTGTGACCTCTTTCTTCTCTCCTTAGCCACCTCGGCTGAGTCCTGCAGAGACCTGTGCTGGGAAGGGAACGCCATTAACTCCTACCTGTGCCTGCAGCACTCTGCAGGGAGAGGTTGAGAGATTGCACGGGCTGGTGTTAAAGTGTCTGGCTGAACAACAGAAGCTACAGCAAGAAAACCTCCAGATTTTTACCCAACTACAGAAGCTGAACAAGAAATTAGAAGGAGGGCAGCAGGTGAGAGCATTAAAGGAATAATTCAATTTCTAACTCTGTTTTGAAGAGTCACAGAAACAAAACACCCAAGAGTTGAAATAGACCTTTTCCTTCGCAGAGACTTATCTTTTGATGATGTAACTTATGTAATTAATTTCAGCAGCCCTGGGCCTTGTTCAGGCACCTTGGTTAGGTCATTTTCATCACTTTGTTTTTTGTTATTGTATATTTTTCTTTTATTATTTGTTTTAATGCTTATTTATTTATTTTGAGAGAGTGCGCGTGTGAGTGGGAGAGGGACAGAGAGAGAGGACAGAATCCCAAGAAGGCTCCGTGCTGACAGCACAAAGCCCGACTTGGGGCTCAGTCCCACGAACCATGAGATCATGAGCTGAAATCAAGAGTTGGGTGTTTAACTGACGGAGCCACCCAGGCACCCCTCTTTTACTTGTTACTATGAAAAACTTTATAAACATATAGTTCAGCGAATACTCATAATCCACCATCTAGATTGAACAATTGTTAACATGTTTCAAAAGTATGTGTGTGTGTGTGCATTTAAAATATGTGGGGGTATATATCTGTGTGTATTTAAAATATATGTGGGTATATGTGTGTGTATATATTTTTTATTTTGCTAAACCATTTTCAAATAGATTATAAAAGTCATAACATAGCCCCTCTAAATACTTTCTTACACAAATCCAAAAATAAACACATTCATTCTCCCAGCTAACCACCAAACTACTATCACACTCAACACTGATATTCTCAATTTTCATCCAGTACCCAATTGATAGTCGAATTTTCCCAGTTTTCCCACAAAAATGTTCTCTGTAACTTTTTTTTTTTTTATGAGTCCAGAATCCAGTCAAGGGCCCTACATTACATTATCACATTGTTATATCTCTTATTGTTTTTTATCTAGAATACTTCTTTCTACTACCATCACTTTTCTTTTTTTTTTTCAATATATGAAGTTTATTGTCAAATTGGTTTCCTTTTTTTTTTCAATATATGATTTTTTTTTTCAATATATGAACTTTTCTTTTTTAAATTTTCATGGCATCAATTTGTTGAAGAAACAGGGTCGGCTCTTTAACAAAATGAGCTACATTCTGGATTTGTCTTTTCTTCTTAGAACGTTATTTAACTTGTTCTTTTGTCACCCTGTCATTTCTATAAACTAGAAGTTAGACTTAAGACTTAATTAGGTTCATATTAAACATTTTTGATAAAAATAATTTCAATGCTGTTTGCATTGTTTATCAAGAGCCATAGCTCTTTTAGCCATTAGTTCTATTTAGAGTGAACCAGGACTGGGAAATAGGGTTCAACCCTTGGCTTTGCCATTTGTCAGTTTTGTGTGTCTGGACAAATTTGTTTCTGTGAGTCTTGGTTTCTCACCTAAAAAGGGCAAATAATACCATGTACTTTGTTACGGTTGTTTTGAGGATTAAATGAAATCATGTCTATGAAAGGACTTTGGGAAGTAATATACTCGAGGCAAGCATGGGGTGATTGGCAGCCGTGGCAGGCAGGAGGATTGTTTGGCTTAGGGCTGTCTCACTTTTATTTATTGTTAATGTTTATTTATTTTTGAAAGAGAGAGAGCATACACGTGCATGCATGCGTGGTGGAGGGGCAGAGACAGGGAGACAGAGGATCCAAAGCGGGCTCCATGCTGACAGCAGCAAGCCGGGTATGGGGCTCGAACCCACAAACCACAAGATCATGACCTGAGCTGAAGTCAGACATTTAACTGACTGAGCTACCCAGGCACCTCATGGTTCTCTCAGTTTTAAAACTTAGAGTTCTGCATTCCAGAAAATCCTACAGTCCTGGGCAAACAGTTGGTCACCCTGCCTGCAGCAAGTGTAAAGGTGTTGGCTTTATTTAAGGTAGCATTATTAAGGTATTATCTAAGGGTAGTATTACGAGCTTCTCACAAAACTGTGGCCACAGATCCTTAGATGTCAACATTGAAAACCTAGTCCTGGACTGCGGTGACCGGTGGCAGTATTGTTAATGTGGAATTGTGTTTTGTTTGGACAGGAGGGGATGCATTCCAAAGGAACTCAGACAGCAAAGGAAGAGATGGAAATGGATCCAAAGCCTGACTTAGATTCAGATTCCTGGTGCCTCCTGGGAACAGACTCCTGTCGACCCAGCCTCTAGTCTCCTGAGCCCGTATGGCCTCCAGGAAACTGGGATCCAAAGAACTTCACAGCACACTTACTGAATGCAGAGAGCGCTTTCCTGGCTTTGTTCACTTGCAGACAAGGAGTGCAAGGCGGAGGCTCCAAAGCACTTTCCGTGTACACTTGGAGAGTGGCATTGCCTCTTAGATAGGATCTAGGAGTGGTTTTGTTTGGAGAATGGAAGGGCCCCATGGCCCTGGCTTTGTCCTCAGTGACTGCCATAGCAACAGCAGCTCTGTACCTCATCTGGTGATCCCACCTTTGAAGAGGAGACACAATGCTCACCTTAATTTTGCTGGTAGCAGCTTATATCCCATTTATCATTTCACCATTACTTGGAAGCTGCCTTGGGAATTCAACACCAGGCATTGCACCTCTGGGTGGAGGAGGGAAAAGTGTAAAACTTGAGTGGGCTGGAACCAGGTGGGGCCCATCCAGGGTCGTCTGGAGAGCGGCGAAGTGGTGAAACCCTCTCAGGAGCCCTGAGTCTGGGAAAATATGTCTGGTGGAGTCAATCTAGGGCTTGTTTTCAGAAAGTTCAGTTACTTTGCGCAGCTAAATGCTTTAGGAGGAAAAGCGGGCTTAGATTGCTTTTCCTCTGAGGGTCGATTGAAATTTCTTCAGTGAGGAGTCAAGAAAGAAGGCTAGGTCCCTCCTCATCACACAGCTGGAGTTTCAGTCTGTGACCGATGCAGGTAGGATTTCCTAACTTTGGAAGATGCCTCTAAAAAGTGAGGTGCTTCATCGAGAATTGAGTCAGTGGGGCAATAGAACAGCCTTAAGAGAAAACCATGAGGGAGAGAGGGCCTCCTGTAGCTGCCTCTACTTGGTATCTTTAAGAAGGTCTAGAATGCTTCTGCCTTCGTGGCTCTTAGTGTTCTAACCTTGACTTCAGCAGCCCCAACCACTCCCTTTCTGTATGTCTAGTCAGTATTTTCCCCTTTTGGTGTTTTATGAAGCCATATCAGTGAATCTGTATCATCTTTCCTACTTGAGTGGCCCAAAGCCAGCACCAAAACCTGGTAGTCCCTGAAGCCTAACAAAACAGGCAGAAGCCGCCAAGTGAAAGGAATTTGGCTGAGAGCTCCGTTCTAATCCCGTAGTCATTATGTCCTTATGGACAGGAACGAACCAGCTTTCCCAAAGAGAGAAAGTGTCCTCAAAGCTTTTGATGGTTTTACTTAAGGATATGAGCTTTGGGTTTCCACCTAGCCTTATGCAATGTTCCGTTAGCGTTTGGGGTCATAGGGGCTGCCTTGATGAGTCTCACATCCTGCCTCCCTAGAAACAGCTAAATTAATTTGTGTTTCATTTTCCCCAAACCCCAAAAATGAAGTGTTTGATATCTCTATAATATTTTGGAAGGACCTGTGCAATGGAAATTTTGCTATTTCCCTAAAACTGGTGGCGTAAAGGCTCATGCTTGGGGAAGACCCCATGGCTGGGGATGGGCAACTCTGTTCAATGGGATCTTCTTTGGTTTGATGTTCCCATTGTTTTCTCAATTCTGGGAAGCCTAGTACAATGGTACTAACGTAATCACTAAAGCCTTTTCTTAAAATAAGGGAAGGGGCCAACCCCAGATTAAAGTTACAAGTTCTGGGGACTTGGGGGTTTGCTGTAAACCCTAACAATGGGTTTTGGTTCATCATGTAAATGCACCTTTGATTTTTTTAAGAGCTGACTGGCCTTTCACGTTCCTGTATCCCTCAGACTCACCGTCTCAGCAGGCCTGAGAGGCAGGCTCAGTTTGGGTGTTAATCCTGAGTATTGCTTCTGCTGTGGAACGGAGGAACAAGGGCACATTGCTGAGACAGGGATGAAAGTAAGCATCGGAGGAAGGGGGAGAGCCCTGCTCTTGTTCCAGAGGGGAGCCATTCTCTAGGAGGGGAACACTGGTCATTTTCTCTAGCATGTTCCCTTGGGAAGTCTAGTTTGCTGGTAATCTGGCTGAGAATCTGAGTTCTGTGCCTTAGAGACAATTTGCACTTTCCCAAATTGTGCCTGGGACAGCCGTATGATTTTTCCCACCAAATAGCTATGCAAGTAGAAACCAGTTCAAAGGTGGCAGCCATGCATTAGATAAAAAGTGAAAGGTTAGGCAGCAGAAATGCCTTTGAATGGTTTTTTTATAGCTAATTCTCTTCGAGTTTGTCCTGCCGTTCTTTCTGCAGCGCTAGGTGTTTTCAGTTTTCTAGTAGTATTGCTTTTGAGTTACGATATAACCTGAGTTACTCCGCTGCTCTGACATTGTTGCTGAAGAACTAGCTTATTGTTAGCCAGATGTTTGAAAGGTTGAGGGTGGAGTGGTTTGGCATTTCTGTTTTAAATAAACATTTAAACTCTCAATCAGTGCTATGCCTGCGCACGGACCTTAGTCACTGGGGATGAAACACCCAGATTCTAGGCCTTCATGAATCTTTGATTCCATGAGTCTTTATATAAATAAATAAATGACCTTGTAATAGAAACAACACAAGGGACATTTGCACAAATAATCTTTTGCTTTTTTCCAGTTTCTTTTTCTTGCTAATAGAATCGTTTCTGCTGCTACAACTTTTTTCCCCAAACTTCTCAAGTGCTTAAAATGCAGAAGGAAGGGAAAAAAATGAGCCACTGAAAGAGGAAGGATCATTTCTTATACTTACCCCTCAGTCACAGTGGACTTTTTCAAGTGATAATGTGTGTCTATGTTTATAAATCTGTTTTCCGTCAAAGAGGGTGAACTGTATTTGGCCTCCCTGGCATAGCCAAGTTACCACTTCTCTTGGCTGAGCATGTCATTAAAGTTTAAAGCAAAAGCAGCCTTAAACTCAAATTTCATTTGATTTGCCATATATTTGGAAACATTCATAAGAGAAAGAACAGCTCTGGAGCGAGGATGTATTATAAATAAATTCTTTCAGATGAGTATCCCTGGGCCTCCAAAGTAGTATTATTCATTAGTGTCAAGGCAGGCTGGGCTGTAGTCAGGACTACAAAACATGTTCCTTCCTGCCACAAAGCCAAAAATCATTTATTACTTCAATGATTAACTATGGAAATAAACATGCTGATCACTGAACCTCACAGAATCAGGAACATTGGAGAGAAAAACACTTTATCACATCTGCGCTACCTCCTTTGTAGTTGGGAAGAACGAGAAGTTAATGACCAAAAGCAAATGTTGGCCACAAGGTACTAGGCTGCATTAAATACACTGCTGTTAGGAAATACTCTCTCAGCATGTCTGCGTATACTTTTATATGAAGTGAGTTTCACCATGAGATTTTTTTCCCCATTGTTTATTAACCTTTCGAACTTTAAAATTTGTAACATTTGCATGTACTGAAGTTTTTTGGATAAAGTAGTATAACACATGGACATTAACAAGCAGCATTTATTTTTCCACTATTATTCTCTGCTATCCAGGAATGGACTTAGATAGAAAAAGGGTTCTGACCTCTTCCCAAAGATCAGATCAAGCTAAATTTAAAAGACTAATAGATATTCCTAATATAAGCAAGGCCTAAACATGTTGAGAGTGGAGGGAACACTAAGGTATCGACTGTTTTATTTCTCTAGCAATGTAAGAATGAATAACTGCTTCCTGTGTCTAAAGACAGCACTCCCCACACATACATGTGTTCCCCCGGAGGACCCTGATCTGCGAACTTAATAACATCATTCAGGGATCCCAAACCCAAGTGCCTGTTGAGCCAGGCAGATAAGGCAAATAAATGAAGCAGGCCAGGAGGGGCTGTGGTTATGTGAGTGGCCAGCCTGTCTGAAGGACATTCATGGTGCTATGCAGGGTTGCTGGCCTGGTGTTTCCAGAACTTCTGGCTTTTCAAGAGATTCTCCATATCCCAATTTTTATTTTTATTTATTTTTAATTTTTTTTTTTTTAACATTTATTTTTGAGAGAGAGAGAGCCAGAGCACGAACAGGGGAGGAGCAGAGAGAGGGAGACACAGAATCTGAAGCTGGCTGTAGGCTCTGAGTTGTCAGCACAGAGCCCGACATGGGGCTTGAACCCACAAACCATGAGATCATGACCTAAGTCGTAGTTGGACACAGAACCGACTGAGTCACCCAGGTGCCCCTCCATATCCCAATTTTGAAATGTCAATCCAGTTTTAGTTCCGTACCAGCCAAATAAAACACATCTGTAGGACAAAGCAGTCCATAAGCTACCACTTTGCGGCCTTGGCCACAGCTCATTCTTGCCATCTATTGCTTTTACCATCAAGTGTGAAACTTACAATTTGTACCTCACTAGGCCTGCCTGGGGAATGAATGTATATATCGGTTTAAATATCCACTGTGTGAGGGTTCTTCAAGTGGCCAACCTAAAGCTCCATTATGTGATCCCTCTTTGCAACAATTAGGAAGAACATAAAGCAATTTAATATGTACTGTTTTTTAAGTATATAAATTTTTTTCAGCTTCACAGCTAAAATTTTAAGTTCATATTTCATGTTGGTCTGATCTGTTAGCCCAATCAGCAGAAGCTACAGAGGAAATGGAACAAGAGTGAGTGGCCATTTATTGTTTAGTAAAATATAGCTTTATTGTCTGCCCAGTCACATTGGCCCAGGTCAGGTTGGGTGTTTTTTTTTTTCCAGTATTTTTTTTAATGTTTATTTATTTTTGAGAGAGAGAGAGAGAGTGAGGCGGGGGGGGGGGGGGGCAGAGAGAGAGGGAGACAGAGAATCCAAAGCAGGCTCCAGGCTCTGAGCTGTCAGCACAGAGCCCGACACGGGGCTCGAACTCATGGACTGTGAGATCATGACCCGAGCTGAAGTCGGACGCTTAACCGACTGAGCCACCCAGGCACCCCATTCTTTTTCTTTTCTTTTAAGTTTATTTATTTTTGAGAAAGTATGAACGGAGAAGGGGCAGAGGGAGAGGCGGACAGAGGATCCGAAGCAGGCTCCAGGCTCTGAGCTGTCATCACAGAGCCCGATGTCGGTCTTGAACCCGCAAACCGTGAGATCGTGACCTGAGCCGAAGTGGGATGCTCAACTGACTGTGCCACTGAGGCACCCCTCTAATATTTGAAACTAACAACTTGAGTGATGGTCTCAGGACCATAATCAGATCAGTTATTTCAGATCTGTCGTGCAATCTTCATCCTATCTGAACTGATACTACCCCTGACAGGCATTACCTTATCACTTCTCCCATTTGACCAATCTAGGACTTCCTCTTTTTATTATTTAATTTTAATCTCCAAACCCCATTTATTGAAGGTCTAATTATGAAGGTTACTTGCAGTATGCACAGTTCTGCACAGGGAAAATTAAAAAGATCTGGTGTCTTTTTCATCTGTTTACTTGCTAAGATAGCTGTTTACTGTGGTGTAATGGAGAGGGACGTGTGCCACGGGAATGTCTCAGCTTGCTTTGATGGTAGATTTTGTTCTCATTTTAAAAAGCCATACAAGCAAACTGATTTCAAAGCAGAATGCTAGCAGTGGCTGAAACTGAAGTTTCTTCATTTTTTTTTTTTTGACATGAAATCCATTAGAAAAGAACAACTACTGAGACATACAGGGTGCTCCCCCCCGCCCCCTTACCCTGTAAAGCACATAAAGATGAGTTTCCCTTTATTACACAGTAACCACAGGAGGATTTAGGATATACTGGCACCCTAACCTTACCGACTTGTATTAGCTTTTGGCAGGACCATGCATCAGGGAGGTCAAGGATAAATTTCCATTTGCCTTACGGCAAAATCGTATTATCTTTCATAAGATACCACCTGGGTGATCATGATCCTCTGACCCAACTCAATGTAATGAACCAACTTCCTGCAAGAGAAGAGTTAACTGGAACCACAGACATACATGCAGAGGCAGTGGCAAGAAGGCAGAGCGAATGCAGGCACTTAACCAGCACACATCACGAGTCGGGCTTGCAAGAACAGAGCTTTAATGTAGCCCGCTCGCCTCTCGAGTGTCTTCAGCCCTCCTCCGTTCTTAGGGCAATAACAAGGCACTCCAGCCTGAGCTGGTAATTTAGTGGGAAGCTGAGGCTTCCTTTTGCCTCCTGCTGCTTAGCAAAGGGTCTCTCCTCACTGATTGAAGCTCTGCAGGCAGATGGGGGAGGTATAAAACTTTTAGTTCTGTTTTCCATCAAATTATTCTACTCCCATTGACTGCTGAAGAGAAGCAGAGCCTTCTGAATTATCAAGGAGGCTTCCACTGTTGTCCGCTCAACTGGGATGCTTCCTTGGAGGTGGAGGCCGGTTCTTGATGGTCTTACACTTGGGAATGTGCCGCTCAGCCACCTTGGGGGCAAAGTGGCGACTACAGTGAGGACACTGAATATGATCTGGATTTTCTGCAGGCAGGATAGGAGGCAAGTCTGAGGGGTTTCCACCTTTGGCAATTACCTGCTGGACTTCTCGAGCCTGACGGAGGGTACAGATGAAAGACTCATGCTTCTGTCTCCAGTTGCTCTTCCGAGGAGGTTCAGCCTGTAAGTAGGAGGAAGGCTGATCATTCAACTTGGAGTTTACCTCATCTCCTGAGTCGTCATCAGAAAGACAGCAAGGAAATGTAAAGGGTGTTCACCCATAAGGTCAAAGAGAACAGGAAAGGGCAGCAGAGCTGACTTGCCAGAGTGGAGGCACTTAAGCTAAGGGCCTGCCAAGGAGGATAGTACTGGGAGGCTCGGTGCTCACGAGAATGTGCATGGCAAGAATAAACTGGGTCCCGGGGCCCCTCTGCCATCTTGCACAACCAAGTTTCCATCACTTCCAGCACCCTCACAGGAGAACAGGGCTTTATTCTCTGGAGAAACTGAACCAGACAGGTTTCGGACTCAGGAAGTCCAGGCACAGTAGCGAACAGGGTTAATATTGAGACTGAGAATTGGGATTAAGTGCAAGTATACATGACAAATGATGGAACTGTCGGTCTGTTTCCCCCACTCTGCTCCCAGGATATCAAACACATTGGCACCCTTGTAGGAGACAAGAGTTCTCTGGATGCACCAAGCAGTTGAGAGAAAAGCCATTAGATGCTGACCCTGAGTGACCCCAATGCAAAGGTTCACTATTTGATAACCCTAATATGAACAAGCCTCACTTATATATGAATGGACAGCCTAGGATCACCAGATATTTGAGTAAAGCTCTAACAGGAGAGAAACAAAAACAAGTACATGAACTCGTTCCTCCTCCCTCAGGAAATAGCAACAAAGCAGGTAAAAGAAAACTTAACAACCAGAGAACCAGAAGGAGCTATTATAAATTAAAACTATGATATGGGAATGCAAGCTGTTGCAGCCACTCTGGAAAAGAGTATGGAGGTTCCTCAAAAAACTAAAAACAGAACTACCCTACGACCCAGCAATTGCACTGCTAGGCATTTATCCAGGGGATACAGGTGTGCTGTTTCGAAGGGACACATGCACCCCCATGTTTATAGCAGCACTATCAACAATAGCCAAAGTATGGAAAGAGCCCAAATGTCCATCGATGGATGAATGGATAAAGAAGATGTGGTATATATATACAATGGAGTATCACTTGGCAATCAAAAAGAATGAAATCTTGCCATTTGCAACTACGTGGATGGAACTGGAGGGTATTATGCTAAGTGAAGTTAGTCAGAGAAAGACAAAAATCATATGACTTCACTCATATGAGGACTTTAAGAAACAAAACAGATGAACATAAGGGAAGGGAAACAAAAATAATATAAAAACAGGGAGGGAGACAAAACAGAAGAGACTCATACATATGGAGAATAAACTGAGGGTTACTGGAAGGGTTGGGGGGGGGGGGGCTAAATGGGTAAGGGGCATTAAGGAATCTACTCCAGAAATCATTGTTTCACTATATGCTAACTAATTTGGATGTAAATTTTAAAAAATCAAAAAATAAAAAAAAAACTGTGATAGCTAAAAATAAAAACAGAAATGTAAAATACTGTCATGAAAATTACTCCAAATGAGAAAAAAGATCAAGATAGAAAGTAGATAAGATTACAAAATTAAAAAGCCAATCCAAGAAATCCAACACCTGACCAATAGGAGTTTCAAAAAGAACAGAAAAAGCACAAGGAGGAAATTATTAAAGAAATAATAACAATAAACATTCCTAGAATTAAGGTGACTGCTCACGAAATTGAAATGGCCTACCAAGTATCCAACACAATCATGGTGAAATTTCAGAATTTCAGAATAGAGAATCCTGTAAGCTTTTGGAAAAAGAGAAACACCAAAAGAGGTTTCATATTGGGCAGCGGAAGCAAAACAGCATCAGATTTCTCAAAAGTAACATCGGAGGCTAAAAGCTAGTGGAAAAAAATGCCTTAGAAGTTCAAATAGAAATTCATTTTCTACCTAGAATTCTATACCTGGCCAAGTCATCCATCAAATATAATGCTATCATATAGATATTTTCATTAATTCCGAGACAAAAAAAACATGCCTCCCAAGCACATTTCTTGAAAGCTTCAGCAACGCAAAAAGTAAGGCAAGAGAAGGAAGACATAAGAAGCTGGAAATGGGACCCAACACATAAAAGGAACAAATAGAAATCCTAAAACAATAGGTCTGCATCAGGTCTAGAGAATAACCAGTCCAGACTGGTACAGGAGGAAAAAGAGTGGTGGGAGGGAGGTTTCCAAAATTAAAAAAAAAAAAAAAATCAAATTGATGGATTATAAGAGGTGTTTGAACATTTACAAAAACATTAACAGGTGTCTGACATCAGATGGATCATTTAGGGGAAAAAACTAGAGACCGGTATGCAAGAAAGCAAGCAAATGAAAACATGAGTCAACTACTAATTCCAGGTGCGTGTGGGCAGAGGCAGAATTTGTTCACTGTTGAGTGAACAACATTTATGTGGTTATTATAATGGAAAAGCTGATCACTGGTTTAATGCAAAATTGTGATTCCACTACAATGGAAGGAGAAGGGAAAGAGAAAAGTAAGAAGAGAGGAGATGTGAGAGAAAGCTTTACCCACAGCACTCATAAGAGGAAGTCAACAGATGATGTGTAAAATGGGTTAATCAAGAAAATAAGCATATTGAGAAATATGGAAATACATATCGAAGAAGTCATCTTTCAGAACTGAAGGCTGCTGCTGGGGGCCAGGTTAGGATGGAGGGGTGAAGCAGGATTCTGCTTATCTACCTTATACGTCACTCAGTACATGATTTTTAAAATGTATTCAAGTATGATTTAGATTAATGTAAAATTAATTCTTCAGGGGCGCCTGGGTGGCGCAGTCGGTTAAGCGTCCGACTTCAGCCAGGTCACGATCTCGCGGTCCGGGAGTTCGAGCCCCGCGTCAGGCTCTGGGCTGATGGCTCGGAGCCTGGAGCCTGTTTCCGATTCTGTGTCTCCCTCTCTCTCTGCCCCTCCCCCGTTCATGCTCTGTCTCTCTCTGTCCCAAAAATAAATAAACGTTGAAAAAAAAATTTTTTTTTTATTTTTATTTTTTTTTATTTTTTTTTTTTAAATTTTTTTTTTTCAAAAATAAATAAACGTTGAAAAAAAATTTTTTTTTATTTTTATTTTTTTTTATTTTTTTTTAAATTTTTTTTTTTTCAAAAATAAATAAACGTTGAAAAAAAAATTTTTTTTTTATTTTTATTTTTTTTATTTTTTTTTTTTTTAAATTTTTTTTTTTTTCAACGTTTATTTATTTTTGGGACAGAGAGAGACAGAGCATGAGCGGGGGAGGGGCAGAGAGAGAGGGAGACACAGAATCGGAAACAGGCTCCAGGCTCCGAGCCATCAGCCCAGAGCCTGACGCGGGGCTCGAACTCCCGGACCGCGAGATCGTGACCTGGCTGAAGTCGGACGCTTAACCGACTGCGCCACCCAGGCGCCCCAAAAATTTTTTTTTTAAATTAATTCTTCAGAAGAAAGAAGGCAAGTAGCCGCTTGGTGATCTGACATCATTAATGATGAATAACAGGAAGAGAGATTATCAAAGGAAAAGGATCCTTCAGGAGAGAGTCTTACTGAATGAAACAGACAAGAAGACAAGAGAATCTGAGTGTTAGAGATGGAATCCAGGAACTTTAAAGAGAATTGAATTAGGGAGAAGTTCCTCAACCATATGATAGTTACACTGAATTCATCATATTGAAATTTTATTCAGTTAACACTCATCAATCACAAAGCACAAAGATGTTGGCCTTGTGCTCAAATGCTTAAGGTCCAGTGGAGAGACTGGAGAGTCTCCAGACTGGAGACTGGAAGTTATGGGAACATTAAAGGACACAAGGAAAATCACCTACTCTCACGAGTACACTAGACGAGTAAGAGGGAGGCACAAACCACTCAGCTTCCAAAGGCATAAAGCTTTCGAATAAGACTTGGGACATTCCAAGGAGCGGAGCGCATCTCAATCTAGACCCTTTCTGCTTTGGTGTCCTCAGTGCAACATACTGCCCCAAATGAGTTTCCACAAAGCTAGGGGGTCTGATCTCAGAAACTCAATTCTTTTGCTTCACTCCTAATGTATTTAGGAATTTAAGAAACACAAGATTCTTTTAGGTGCTGGCCAGAAATAACCGCTCTAGTGGGACAGAGAAGACCCCAGTGGGTTATTGGGTTGACCAGAAAGAAAACAGGAAAGAGCAGGAAAACTGGTGATCATATCATTATCTGCAAGAGCAAAATTTTGGAAACTGGACCTCAGGCAGATTATCTCTGAACCCAGAAGGGCCTTTCTTGTGGTGATCTTCCAAATAGTACTGAAAGAAATAACTACAAATGACTTCTCCTAACAGCCACCACGTAAGTTTGAGTTGTCAAAGGCCCCAGCAATATGCATGGAAACTGTAAAGGGCTTACGGACAAGACGTGCTAGTGCAGCAAAGGGAGTGTTGAAAAGAAATGAAAACAGAATATGCTCTCATATTTTTTTTAGAAAAGTAGAGTTGGATGGAGCTTTGAGGTCATGTGGTCTAGGCTTTCCCAAACTTTGATCATTTGCCTACCACTTTCATTTTATTCCCCTTACTATAGATTACTTCATATTTTTCTTTTAAGTTCATGATTCCTAGATACCACGGGCTTCATATGATGTTATATTTTTCTAACGCACACTAAAATTACTAAAATAAAAAGCGTTTGCCAGCACGCCACACTTTGGCAAACACTCATTGAAAAACCAAGGGGCATAACCTTGGTGGCGTAGTGGACTGATCCATGAGACAGACAATCTTCTCCAGATCTGACTGTCCAGATGTGCCTGTGAGGTACCCCTAACCTTACCACGGAAGCGTCTCATGGTTTTTTTACAACCTAGTTTTTCTGTAGTTGGAATGTTAACCAAAAGTGCAAACTTAATTGTGTTTTATATACTTACTAAGAAGGTATATCAAAATTGAGCTAATCTTGAAAAAGTAGATATGGTTATAGGAGTTAGTAACAAATCCTAATCTTGGGAGGTGGCAGAACATACATTGCAAGGAGCAAGGAATTCTCTCGGGGCGGGGGGCGGGGGGTTGAACAGCTGCATGGTTTTTCTTTATATTTTTCCCATCTTTTACATTTTCTGTAGTAAACATTTATTACTTTTATAATCAATAGGACATAATATTTTTTAAGTCTAGATTTTGAAGTCATTCCAACCCAGATTTATAGGCTGACTCAGCCATTTAAAGCCTTTTGTGATCTCAAGTAAGTAAAATTCTCTGAGACTTGATTCTTGAATTGATAAAATAAGAGACAGTGAAACCCCCAAAGGGTTGTGGTGGGGGTCTTATGAAAAGCTCCCATCACAGTGCCTGGCACGCAGTTGTAATCAATAAATGTTCATTCTCACTCTCTCCCTATATGACACATGAACTTTTTCTAAAGAAAACTGATATAACAGTCCCTTTACAATGATCCCCACTCAAAGTCAAATCCATAAGGCCCTGCCCTTGTTACCTGGACTGAGGCTGATCCCTTCCAGTTCAAGAACTGCTCTAGTTCTGTGCCCTTGGCCCGGGCCTTGGAGGAGTCAAACACTTTCCTCTTGGAACTCTGCATCCTGCTGCAGGCGTTGGAGTGTCTCTCCAGTCTGAGCAACAGGAACTTGCGTCCACAATGGCTACATTCGCCAAGTTCTGGCTCCTCGGTAGAACAGCTGGAAACTGAGGAGTCTGGTGCCCTAGACAGACTAGAATTGCTGTTGGATCCCCGTGAAGCACGGCCTGGCACTCCTGAAGACTGAGAGAACTCTTTTGGTGGCCCTGAGACTAAGTCTCGGATTTTGTTATTGCTTGCCACCAGTCTTTCCCTTTTGAGCTTCTGTATTCCATAATCAGAGAACTGGAGTGGACTAGAATTTTCTTGAGGCCATCCTCTAGTTTCATCCTCTCCCCTGTGTCTGCTGAAGACCTCCTCAGCCCCCAGTTCTGGGGAGAAGGTAGATTTGTATGTGGTGTTGCTATTACCTTTAACTCTCCTCCTGGGGAGTGTCATTCTCTGTAGCTCTCTTTTTTCATTTTCCTTAGCCTGTTCCTTTTCTTTCTGGATCCTTCTGAGTTCCTCCTCTGTCTTCTTCAGCTTTTCCCTTAGGAGGGTCTCTTTTCTTCGGATTTCCTCCCGTAAGCTCTCCCCTGCAGCTTCTAGTCTTTGGATCTGCAGCCATTCAGTCCTGTTGGGATATGCCACGGCCCTCTCCTCCTGTGTGGCAGCAACAGCACAAACCCCAGATGAATTCTCCCAGTTCCTTGAACCAACGCTGCTGTATGGAAACCCTCTTGGTTCAGGGGGTCTTGGAGAGACATTCTGGTCCCCATCAATGGCAGCCTCACTCGTACTATGAGACTTCCTGTGGAACACAGGTTTCAGTGGGTATGCCCGGTCCACCCCAACTCGCTTCTTTGTAAAGGGGATGAATTCCTGGTTATCTGCTTTGGGATACCAGGACTGAGGATCTGATGAGTAAAACAAACCCTTTCCTTGGCCCTGGGGACTGCTTCTGGAATCCTGCTGGCTGATTCCAACACACTGGGGATAGGAGTAGCTCCAAGCTTTGCTGTACGTGTTCCATTTGGAGGGAGTGTAGAGATTCTCCGGCATCAGCTCTTTGCTGCTCAAAAGCTTCTGCTGGAAATTGTTCCTCGGGTGCCCCATTGAGGACCGCTGAGGAGAGTCACCTTTTTCACAGGGCTCTTGCTTAGCTGAGAGGAGCCCTGGAGCTTCCGCTTTATTATATGGGAGCATAACGCCCACAGGCAGATGTGGCGCCAACTGGAGACCAGCCATTCAGGGACTGGACTGAAGCCTAGGAGAGATTTAAACCAGATATCTGTAAGGAGTTTGTCTGAGGTTCACCCCAGCTGCTAAAGTAAACTTTCCACATTTGTCCTACCTACATATTCTCTTGAACTTCTTAGGAACAGTGGTGTTGGGTATGCCAGAGCTTTCCTCCAATAAGCATTTGGTGAATGCTTATTATTTCCTGTGGGTACTTAACTAGGTCCTGAGAATAGAAAAACGAACGTGACACGGGTGTTCCTGCCACCTAGCTTTATTCCAGTACCAGCCTCTGCCATACACAGTGATGCTCCTGCCATACGCAGTATGGATGGGCGGAAAGATTTAATGGCAAGAGCTATCGAATTGAAAGTCAAGGTTTAGGCCTGTGACACAGCACAAGCAGCTTCCCCTTGCCGGCTCGGTTCTTCACCCATAAACTGAACGTTTCGCTCAGTTACATGACTGGCATTTAGGGACCTTAGGACTCTGAATCCAGCCCTATCATTTCACAGGTGAGTAAACTAAGGCCCAGAGGTAAGTGACTGGCACAAGAGAGCTCTCAGGGCTTGGCTCTTGCTGGCACCGTGCTTGACTCCAAACACAGAGGCCGCTCAGGGCCTGCAGCAGGTGCCTGGCTGCCAAACTCTCACCCAAGAAGTCCCGGCGGTACGGACGGCGGAAGGTCTGTAACCTGAGAGCTGGGGGCCACCTGACCTGGCCGCTGCAGCTTTTAGATCCGGAATGCCGAAGTCACGCTCTGTGTTACGAGGTCAGCCGGGGCGCCCCCACCGGGGATTCCGCTGTGGGAACAAGCCCTCGCTCTTCTGTCCATGGAGCCCTTGGGGGGGGTCGAGGCGCTGACCCCATGTCTGTCCCCCCCTTCCGCGTACCTGAGTCACTGGCGACCGTTCCTGCTCAGGGGAAGCTGGCACCAGGACTTAGTTTTCCAGACCAGACCCCCCACCTCAACCGACCGCCGCGCAGGCGCTCTCAGGTGGCCTCTGTTATTCCCGTTGCCTGGAGACGGGAGCGCGTGCGCGCCCCGCCCCCTTCTCTAGCCGCGAACGCAGCCCGGCCAGCGCGCGCAGGCGCAGTCCGCATGCGGTCGGGAGCCGCCCGCGGGGGGAGGGGGGGTGTGGTCAGTTTGAGTGTCACTTGACCCGGTGTCCCGCCAACTCTGCAGCTCTGTCCCGCCCTGCCCTTGGGGAACGGGAGAGGGGGCGGGAGAGGCTCTTCTGGGGCTCCATCAAAGAACTTGTATTTTTCTGAGAACGATGCTCCCAGACCCTGGGGTGTGCCCTTCTCTGGCAAAAGACAGAGCCCCTAGATGGGCCTTGGAGTCGTTCTGCCGCAGGATTCCGGTGTCCGCCCACTTAGCGGGAGTGGGCCTGCTGATAGCCTTTCTTAGCACGCTCGGCTGCTTTGTACGGGCCCCAGGTATGGCTGTCCATCTGTGCTTTTCTTCCCCACTAGTGTGGAACTTGCGGTCAAATTTTAGCAACTTGGCTAGGTTTTGCTACCCAGTATCTCTCCGAGGTAGTTTTTGTAGCCAAGCTAATTATTTTGATATAATGTTTTACTCTCACGTGGTAACTCTGGCCGTCTCTTTGTGGGGCCCAACAGTGACTCAGCCAAGTGTAATGATAATAAAGTGAACTACCAGATCGAAAATAATCTGTATAACTTGGTTTCAACACTAAATGGCATTCTATAACTTGTTAACATTAGAAGAGCGTTTATTTGTCTTCATGCTTCAGTTCATTTGTGTAAGCTGTTTGAAACAGGCAGTTTACTTTTTTCCTGTAACTACTCAAAAGATTAATGCACATGGGAAATAAAATGGACAGCAGTAGTCGGTGTTAATGCTTCAACATGTCATATTACAGCTTTATATGTTTCAGAGAAATTCCTTGGTGGGCCCTCCAGGGCAGTCCTTTCTGATTCCTTCTTTTCTTTTCTAGCTGATTCTACTGCTTTCTCTACATACGCAGTTTCAGACGTTTCCCGCTACTCCGACGGTCCCAATTATCTCAGCATCTGGCCTGCCTGTCATCAACTCCTACAGCTCCCCTCCAATCTGCCAGAATTTCCCAGGGTGCCCCCCTCCATCTTGCATTCCTTCCCTCTTGTTTCTGAGGGAAAAGAATCTTGCTCTTCGCATGAGTTCTGTTGAATTTGTCCCTTCCGGTGCCCTCCAGGAATTGCCTCCATCACTTTATCCCTCCATCTTGTTTACCTCAAGTTGTATCTACCCCCACACTCCTTCTCTTTGGTTTTAACATATGTTTAACTTTCCCCTGCAAAACGAACCTCACTTCCCGTGACCTGCTGCTTCTCATCTTAGGTTCCCCTTCATTTCTCCTCTTCTCCACAAGACTTCTTAATAGATAGCTGTGCATTTGCGGTCCCCACTCTCTCATCTGCCCTCACTGTCCAGCCCGTTGTGGTCTGGCTTCCACCATTTCCATTTTCTTCAACTGCCAGGCTGCCAGTGACTTCCCGATAGCCAAAGACAAAAGCTATTTCTTCAGCCTATTCATCTGCCATCATTGATTTTTCCCTCGCTTGGAACTCTCTTCTCACTTGCTCTGGTGTCTTCTTGGTTTCTTCTTTCATGCGTTTCCTCCATCTTCTTCCAGGTCTCTGACATTTATGTCGTTTCCTCGCCTGCCTCCCAAATTTGGTGTTCTCCAAAGCCCTCTGGTTTCTCATATATATGCAGTTCCAGAAATTCTCTTCCTTAATGATTTCAACCAAATGCTGACATTTCTGGTCTCACCTATGTTTAAATGATATCCACCTTAACACTCTCTCCTTAGTTACAGACTCAAATTTCCAACAGCCCGTGTATCACCTTCGCATGAGCGTTCCTCAGGAACCTCAAACTCGGTATGACAGAAAACAAACTCATGACCATCTCCCCATTTCCCCATCTACTTCTTGTCCGGGGTTCTCCTTCATGCTGATAGCGTGTCGTCTTCCACTCCTTCCCTTTGGTCACCCCGTCTGTTGAACTAGTCAGCAGGTTCTGTTGAATTTATTCTGCAATGTCTCATAACATGACTGTTTCTTTCTTGTTTGGTTGGTTGTTTTGTACATTTATTTATTTATTTTGAGAGAGAGTGTGTGCGCGCGCAGCAGAGAAAGGGGGGGAGCGAAAGAATGCCAAACAGGCTCAAACAGCGCAGAACCCAATGCAGGGCTCAAACTCACGAACCATGAGATCGCGACCTGAGCCGAAACCTAGAGTCGGTTGCTAAACCAAACGAGCCGTCCTGGCGCCCCTGTGACTGTTCCTTTGTATTTCTACTGCCCTTGGTGAGTTCTTCCTCAGTTTTCATTCAGACAGCATCACTCTCCTAACTGCTATTCTTGCTTGCAACATCTGTTCCCAAAGCTCATTTTTTATGCTGCTGCCAGAGCAGTTAACCCTACTACCTCCAACCCCCATCATTCTCCTACCTAGTGGCTTCTTCTTTACCTATATCTTTACTTATACCTTTTTTTTATCTTTCCCCTTCAAGTTGGAACACATAATTTAACGTGGTTTTTGGATCTGCCAGATGAGGTCCAGTCTACCTTTCCAGCCCTGCCTCTCCAGAGTCTAGCCCAGTGGATAGCACCCCTGGCTGAGCTTTAGGACTCCCTGGAAAGCGATTTCTGGGGTGAGACCTGGGTATTGGTATTTTGAAAAGCTTCCCCCAATGTCGTATTGTTCAGCCAGGGTTGAGAACCCCTGGTCCAGCCACACCTGACTACTTGCACTCCCCGCCCCCCCCCCCACTTTCTTATCTCAGCAGTACTAACTTGCCTCAAGTTCCAGGCACTGGAAGGTGGGAGAGCGTAACATTTCTGGGAGTGGGCTCTGTACTCAGACTGCTGGAAGTAAATCCCAGCTCTGTCACTTACTGGTCGTGGTTGTGTAACCTTGGATGATGTGCTGCTTCCTCCAAGAACACTTTCCCAATCTTCCCAGTCAAAATGAATCTTTTTGCTCTTTTGAACTTTCAGATATCTTCTGTCCTTATGGCAGGACAGGGCTGACTCATGATGAGCTCTCAGTGGATGGTCGTGGAATTGATGAGCATGTTGTACACTTTATTTGCATGCATATTCATCCCTTATACTAAATAAACCCTTAAAAATTTTTTTAAGTGTTTTATTTATTATTTTTGAGAGTGAGAGTGCGAGAGGGGGAGGGACAGAGAGAGAGGGGAATAGAAGATCTGAAGTGGGCTCTGTGCTGACAGCAGCAAGCCCAATGCGGGGCCCAAACTCACAGACTGTGAGATCATGACCTGAACTGATGTCAGACATTCAACCAACTGAGCCACTCAGGCACCCCCTAAATAAATTCTTTGAGGAAAAAATTATATATCATTCATTTTTGCATATTTCTTTGTATATTCTACGTATGTCCCATATGTAGTAGACAATAGTTGTTTTTTTTGTTTTTTTGTTTTTTTTAATTCTATAGAGAAACTAGTTTTTTGTTTTGTTTTGCTTTGGGATTTTTTTGTCTTTTTTTTTTTTTAATGAATTTTTCAGGGGCGCCTGGGTGGCTCCGTCAGTTAAGCGTCCAACTTCAGCTCAGGTCATGACCTCGCAGCTTATGAGTTCGAGCCTCACATTGGGCTCTGTGCTGACAGCTCAGAGCCTGGAGCCTGCTTCAGATTTTGTGTCTCCCTCTCTCTCTCTGCCCCTCTCCTGCTTGTTCTCTCTCTCTCTCTCTCTCTCTCAAAAATAAACATTAAAAATGAATTTTAGAGAAAGAAATAACATCAGTCAGGCACTCTGTTTAGCATTATTTTCAAATATTTCCAAGTATAACATTCAATCCTGCTTCCCACCCCACCTTCACCCCCACTAAGGTTATATGATTCCTCAGGATCTGGATCCTCACTTTTCAGTGGGGGAACAAGCAAAATGGTTAATCTTTATGACTTCTGTTGCAAATCCACCTCACCTCGCCAAGTCTGCCTTCCTGGAATAATCACATATGGAGTCTTATATTATGAAAGGATGTAATGTATACAAGCAATCCAAAGAGGAACAATAAACACCACAGTTTTCCTTCACACGCATTCTTAATCATAAGGATAGCTGTATTCAAATGCCTGCAA
Organism: Prionailurus bengalensis; assembly: GCF_016509475.1. Taxonomy (NCBI): domain Eukaryota; kingdom Metazoa; phylum Chordata; class Mammalia; order Carnivora; family Felidae; genus Prionailurus; species Prionailurus bengalensis. The sequence continues at coordinate 120,771,463 of NC_057355.1, read as the reverse complement.
GATGACTGTACTTTTAACAATCATCAGCCACGACCCCCTTGACAATTCCCTTTTCTGGAAAGAAATTCATGCATTGTGGTCATTTGGCTTAGATTGATTGATTCAATTGTGATTCCAGGGCCATGGGTTATTTTGCTTGTGTTTGTGATTGGTTGATTTAGATAAGCATTATTTGGAGTTTTCATAGTAAGATAGAATTTCATGGGCAGCTTCCAGAAGCACAGAAGGAAAAATAACTGCCATTGGGACCTCTCTATTCACTTATCTCCCTTGCTACCAATTCCAGACTTGGGCATGGCCCAAAATTTGAAGAGAACTGAAAGAAAAAGGGCAGAAAGGTACCAGGCGTACCTCAGAGACATCATGGGCTCTGTTCCAGATCACTGCAATAAAGTGAAGCTTGCGATAAAGTGAATCAAAGAGAAATATAACTTTTATATGCATTGCTTTCCCAGTGTATTATATTGTAGTCTATTAAGTATGCAACTGCATTATGTCTTTAAAAAGTGCCCATACCTTAATTTGAAAGATACTTTGCTAAAAAATGCTAACCATTATCTGAGCTTTCAGTGAGTCATAATCACTGATCATAGATCACCATAACAAATATGATAATGATTAAAAAGTTTGATGTATCGTGAGAATTACCAAAGGGTAACTCAGAGACACAAAGTGAGCAAATGCTGCTGGAAAAAAAAAAAAAAAAAATGATGCTGTTAGACTTAATCAATGCAGGATTGCCAATGTGTCCTATTCAATTTATTTGTTTATGGTATTTAATGTCTATCATCTATCTCTCACTTCCAAAATTTAAGTTCCTCCCGACCAGTGATCCTTTTTGTCCGCTAATGTAGGTCAACCACTTAGAAATGTGCCTGGGACACAGAACGCTTTCAGTAAATATTCACTGAGTGAGTAAATTTATCTCAAGTGCTTCTTCACGTGTGTCTTTCTCCCCACGAGAAAAATGAGAAAAGGGGTGCGCTTAGACACCGAGGTGGGGGGAGGCCTGCGTCTGTAGAATGAGAGCTAAGACTCTGGACAGATCCCGGACCCAAGGTTTACCGGCGCTCCCAGACTAGCCCGATGGAAATCCCGCCTTCTGGGCGGGCCCTGGACCGAGGGCGCCGTTTCTGATTGGTCACACGAGGTGATGGGCATGGGAGACAGCGAAGGAGGAGCCGTTCTCTAGGCTTCCGGGCGCCGAGGTTACTGGACTGTGGGAACCGTTGGGGTGCGGGTCGCCGGTGTAGTCCCTTGCGCCTGACAAGAGGACGTGGAGGGTGAGCCTGGGACAGGGCCCCGTGGCGTGCTCATAGTTTGATTACCCCTAAAATGTTGGTAGGAGGTGATTCTGGTGGCCGAGGGGACCAGGTCCGTGGGAAGAGGAAGGGATGGAGAGGGAGCCAGGTGAGAGATGGGTTTAGGAAGGTAGTTGGATAAGCAGGTAATTGCCCCAACAGGGGCCTCTGTGGCATTTGTGACCCGAAGCTCTTTGGCCTGGGTGATTTCATGTCACTTACGATATCCGCGCTTGCACGTATTCGCTTCTGTGCTCTGAAGTTCGAGGATCATTATGTCAGGGAGAGGTCGCAGGGGTTACAGATGGAGACGTGTGGGTATGGCCCTTTCTTCTTCAGGATTTGGGGTCCTGGAATAAGATACCGAGCCCTTTACTTTTCTGCTTTTCTGGTCCCTGACAGGTATGAGCATGAACATGGCAGAAGGGGACACCCTGATATCAGTGGATTATGAGATTTTTGGGAAGGTCCAAGGGGTGTTTTTCCGCAAATACACTCAGGTATGTGGCCTACAAGCTTTGGGGACATAGCTAGGCTATGTGTATGGGAACAAGAGACAGTGTTCCTAACAAATGTGTTTTGGGAGACACTGGCTGTCTGGTAGCCGCATGGTATGTCGTAGAGCAATGGGTATGAAAATGCTTTGTAGTGAGTGAAATACAATGTAAATGGCAGAATCATCTGCTGTTACTATCGGTCTTTCCTGACAATGGTACCAGAGTACCTAAACACTTATTAATGAGCGTCTCTCTTCCCCAGGGGAATCGCGGGCTTTCCCAGTTCTCCCTGTTGTGGCCTCATCAAACGAGATCACAATTCTTGTAGGAAAGCTAACATTGGTCAGATGGCATTTAGATGAAACTGTTGATAAATTATGCAATTTATGTAATTGTTTCCTCTGCAGCTGCTGCATTTTCTTCAGACCTCTTTTATTTCTTCCATCTACCCCATTCCCCCACTTGATTCCTTCCTACTCATTATGGCTTTGAAAGAAGAGTTACCTTTTCAAGCTAAAGCTTTTCTAATAAAAATACCTTATGTATCCCGGGGTAAGTAATGGTAACATTGAACGTGGAGTCTAGTATTCCTACGAGAGTAATAGAGAGTAATTGTGGACACGAACAAACCATTGACAGCCAGACTCTACCTCTGCCTTAATGTCACTCACCTACCCTCAACTTGCACACACCGCTGCAATCTCAGTTTGCTTTCTGTCTCTGTAAGAGGATATCAGGCCTTCCCACTGTATTGCCAACCCCAAAGATAATGAGTTAAGACTGAAGAACAAGAAGTGTCACAGTCCTGGTACTGTGGGACAGAAAATTCAATCCTGCATCTTCGAAATATGAATGGTATATGTCATATCTCCTTTTCCCATCACTTGCAAATCAGTTCCCCCTGTTTCATACTCATACATGAAGTGCTTGTTGAAAAAGAGAACTGCTGAAAAGTTAAAGCAAGAGCTATGTTCCAATTAGCTTTGGTACCAAGTATGCAGTGTAAATTCCTGTGTCTTAGTAAATTGAGGTGATAGCGTCAAAGATTAAAGTTGTCGAGGGAAAGGACCCGGCAGTATTATAGCCCATCTTTCTCTACTGTCCCCTCACCCCTTATGTCAGTGCCATGCTGTCTTGATTATTGTAGCTTTGAAGTAAATTTTGAAATTGGGATGTGTGAGTCCTTCAGATTTATTCTTCCTTTTCAGGATTATTTTTGTCTATTCTGGGTCCTTTATGTTTCCATGTGAATCTTACAATTAATTTGTCAATTTCTACAAGAAGGCAGCTGGGATTTTAATAGAGACTGCTTAAAATCTGTAGATCATGGGGCGCCTGGGTGGCTCAGTTGATTAAGTGTCTGACTTCGGCTCAGGTCATGATCTCTCAGTTCGTGGGTTCAAGCCCTGCATTGGGCTCTGTGCTGACAGCTCAGAACCTGCTTCAGATTCTGTGTTTCCCTCTCTCTGTGCCCCTACCCTGCTTGCACTCTATCTCTCATTCTCTCAAAAATAAATAAGCATTTAAAAAAATTTCTAAAAATCTGTAGATCAATTTAGGAAGTATTGTCATCTTAACAATATTGCCTTCCATTTTTGAGCATGGGATGTCTTTCCATTTATTTACATCTTCTTTAATTTCTTTCAACAATATTTTATAGTTGTCCATAAGTAAATCTGGTACTTCTTTTGTTAAATTTAGTCCTAAGAAATGTATTATATTCGGGGCCCCTGGGTGGCTCGGTCGGTTGAGCGGCCGACTTCGGCTCAGGTCATGATCTCACGGTCCGTGAGTTCGAGCCCCGCGTCGGGCTCTGTGCCGACAGCTCAGAGCCTGGAGCCTGTTTCGGATTCTGTGTCTCCCTCTCTCTGACCCTTTCCCGTTCATGCTCTGTCTCTCTCTGTCTCAAAAATAAATAAACGTTAAAAAAAATTTTTTTAATAAAAAAAAAAGAAATGTATTATATTCAATGCTATTATAAATGGAACTGTTCCCTTAGTTTCATTTTTCATTGTTCGTTGACAGTGTATAGAAATACAATTGATTTTTGCATATTCATCTTATATCCTGCAATCTTGTGAACCTGTTTACTAGTTCTAATTTGTGTGTGTGAGTTTATCCCCTAAGATTTTTCTGTATATGAGATATGTCATCTGTGAGTAAAGGTAGTTTCACATCTTCCTTTCCACTTTGAATGCCTTTTATTTCTTCTTCCCTGCCCTGGCTAGAACCTCCAGTATAATATTAAGTAGATGTGGCAAGGGCCACTTGTCTTGTTCCTGATCACAGGAGAAAGTGTTGAACCTCCCACTATTAGTTATGATGTTAGCTGTGGGTTTTTCACAGATGCCTTTTTATTAGGTTGAGGATGTTCCCTTCTATTCCGAGTTTGAGTGTTCAATTTTGTCAAATGCTTTTCCTTCATCTATGACATGATCATCTGGTTTCATCCGGTTTCTGTTTTATTTGCTAATATGGTATGTTACATTGTTTTATTAATATCATGCTTATAATTAATATGATTTTTTAAGCTATAGTGTATTGATTTTTCTATGTTGAACCAACCTTGCATTGCTAGGATAAACCCCAATTTTTCTTTGGTGTGCCATCCTTTTTATATGTTGCTGTATTTGGTTTGTTCATGTTTTGTTGAGTTTTGCATCCATATTCACAAGTAATATTAGCTTAGAGTTTTGGGTTTTGTTTTTTTTTTTCTTGTGATGTCTTTGCCCAGTTTTGATGCGAGGGTAATACTGGCTTAATAGAATGATTTGGGAAGAGTTTTTTTTTCTTTTGTTTTGTGGAAGAATTTGTGAAGGGTTGGTGAAAGAGTCTTCTTTAAACATTTGCTATAATTCACCTCTGAAGCCATTTAGTCCTGGGCTTTTCTTTGTGGGAAGTTTTAAATTACTAAGTCAGTCTCTTTATTTAGTACAGGTCTATTCAGATTGTCTATTTCTTCTTGAGCCAGTTTCAGTAGTTTGAGTCTTTCTAAGAATCTTCCCTTTTCATCTAAGTTATGTAATTTGTTGCTACCCAATTGTTTATGGTATTCCCTTATAGTCCTTTTTATTTTGGTAAGCTTGATGGTGATGTCCCCTCTTTAATTACTGATTTTAGTAATTTGAGCCTTCTCTCTCTTTTTCTTTATCAGTCTAGCTAAAGGTTTGGCAATTTTTGTTGATCTTTCTAAAGAACCAACTTTTTGTTTCAGTGATTTTTCTCTTTTTTTCCATTCTCTATTTTATTAGCCCCTACTCTAATCTTTATTATTTTTATCTTTCTGCTTGTTTTGAATTTTGGCTTGATCTTCGTTTTCTAGTTTCCTAAGATGGCAGTCTAGGTTATTGATCTGAAAGGACTTTCTGTTTATTTATTTATTTACATTTATTTATTTTTGAGAGACAGAGCATGAGCAGGGGAGGGGCAGAGAGAGAGGGAGACACAGAATCGGAAGCAGGCTCCAGGTTCCGAGCTGTCAGCACAGAGCCCGGCGCGGGGCTCAAACCCACAAACCGCTAGATCATGACCTGAGCCGAAGTCGGACGCTCAACTGACCGAGCCACCCAGGTGCCCCTGCAAGGACTTTCTTTTTAGATGGAGACTGGAGTTGGTGATTATATTCCTTAAAATAACGTTTTCAGAATATGGTTATGAGGAAGAATTAGCTTCCTGTAATTTTCTTAGGAACAAATACTGTTCATTTATTTAGATAGATATTCAAAACTGAACATGATTCAGCAACATTATGCTATCACTTAAAAATATACTATCATTTAAAAATAAGAACAGAATAGGGGAACCTAGGTAGCTCAGTCGGTTAAGCGTCCAACTCTTGATAGAAGCTCAGGTTGTGATCTTACTTCTGTGAGATCAAGCCCTATGTTGGGCTCTGTGGTAAGCAGAGCCTGCTTGGGATTCTCTCCCCCCGCCCTTTCTTTTTTATTTTTATTTATTTATTTTTTTAAAACGTTTATTTTATTTTTTTGAGACAGAGAGAGACAGAGCATGAATGGGGGAGGGTCAGAGAGAGGGAGACACAGAATCTGAAACAGGATCCAGGCTCTGAGCTGTCAGCACAGAGCCCGGTGTGGGGCTCGAACTCACGGACCGTGAGATCATGACCTGAGCTGAAGTCGGCCGCTTAACTGACTGAGCCACCCAGGTGCCCCATCTCTCTTTCTTTTTTAAAAAAGGTTTTTAAGTATGTATGTATTTATAGTGTATTTATTTTGAGAGAGAGAGAGAAAGCGCACACACAAAAGCCAGGGAGAGAGAAAGAGAAAATCCCAGGCAGGCTCTGAGCTGTCAGTACAGAGCCCAACACAGGGCTTGATCCCACAAACGGTGAGATCATAACTTGAGTGGAAATCAAGAGTCAGATGCTCAACCAACTGAGCCACCCAGGTGCCCCTCCCTCTCTCTCTCTGACTCTCCCTTGTTTTCTCTCTCAAAATAAATAAATAGACTTTAAAAATAAAAATAAGAACAGGGGCACATGGGTGGCTCAGTTGGTTAAGCATCCAACTCTTGGTTTTGGCTCAGGTCATGATCTCAGGCTTTTGTGGGTTCAAGCCCTGTGTTGGGCTCTGCACTGACAGCCTGCTTGGGATTCTCTCTCTCTTCCTCCCTCTCTGTCCCTCCCCCACTTGTGCTGTCTCTGCCTCTCTCAAAACAAATAAATACATTTTTGAAAAAATAAAAATAGGGGCGCCTGGGTGGCTTGGTCGGTTAAGCGTCCGACTTCGGCTCAGGTCATGATCTCACGGTCCGTGAGTTCGAGCCCCGCGTCGGGCTCTGTGCTGACAGCTCAGAGCCCGGAGCCTGTTTCAGATTCTGTGTCTCCCTCTCTCTCTGCCCCTCCCCTGTTCATGCTCTGTCTCTCTCTGTCTCAAAAATAAATAAACGTCAAAAAAAAAATTGAAAAAATAAAAATTAAAAAAAAATAAGAACAGAATCAAATGCACAAATAAAACCTACACGAAACTCCTATAGGAAATTCCCATTCTCAACACCAATCAAAGTTGGGAGTGTTTTTTTCCGCTCTCAGGAGTTCAGATAAATCACATTGCAATTTAAAGGTTATTGTGACTTTATAAACTCCTGCTCAAAACTTAATATAATCATTATTATATCTAGTTACCATATAAGGTAACTTCTAAGATCTAAGGATATCGGACCCTCCTAGGTTAATTTGAAGCAGAAGAGTGCAATTGTTATACAAAGTCAATTGGATGTAGTCCTTCCTTGAAATCCATTCTCTGTGTTTTTGTTCTTTTTTTTTTTTTTTTTAATGCCACCATTTTGGCACTTAATGCGTGCTGTAGGTATCTTCTATTTTTCTTCATTCCTTAATTTTCTCTGTATCCCTTAAATTGGTTACTTATTTGACGGCAGCCTCTTTGTTCATCATACAAACATGTCTTTGCTTTGAACATAACTGATATGATAGATACTTAAGTTTCTCATCAAACATGGTTTTGCCGTGCATAATATTTTCTTTGGCCTACTGCAGCAATTTCCCATATTTATTAGGTCACTACTCTGGGCATTTGGGCACGCAGTCATGTTAACTCCCATTTTCTTTTGTAACCCAATTCCTTCCATTTACATAGGTTACTTTAACAATAAATTTTATAATATCTCTGCTTGCAAATTTATCAAAAAAAAAAATTACCTGTAAACATTGCTACCTTTCCCAGTTTTTCAGTCATTCCACAGTTTAATGACTTAAAGGAAAGAACACTGGAAAGGCTAAGAGAAAAGCAACTACAATGATTAGATGGTATTCATAAACTTATTCAATTTAAAGGTGCTGTGATTATTTAGACAGAAGAAAAGAAAATCAAATAAAAACCTAATAGTTATATAGTCTCATGAAACTTTGATGTTCAGAGGCTAATCACTATATGATTTTTCCTGCCCTAGGAGGAGGATAGAAAGTGGGCTTTGGATGTAACATAAAGACTTTGGGTTAGACAGTTTTTCTATAGTGAGAACACAGGAATGAGTTGCCCAGGAAATAATGATTTAAGCAAAAATTTTTTTTTTTTAATGTTTATTTATTTTTGAGACAGAGAGAGACAGAGCATGAACAGGGGAGGGGCAGAGAGAGAGGGAGACACAGAATCTGAAACAGGCTCCGGGCTCTGAGCTGTCAGCACAGAGCCCGACGCGGGGCTCGAACTCACGGACCGTGAGATCATGACCTGAGCCGAAGTCGGACGCTTAACCGACCGAGCCACCCAGGCGCCCCGATTTTTAAAGATATAATGGACACTCGTTCATCTGGATTTGTTTAGGTGTGGTCCTGGCTAAAGACAAAGAGAAGGATCAGATAACTTCATGCTTTTTCTGTTTAATATACCCACCAGATTCTTGATTAGGAGAAAGGAAAATGAGCAAGCTACAGCCCAGTATCCTAACAACAATCAGCCTTAGGGAATCATTTTGAAAGCATCTGACTTGCTTTAGTACTTAAGTCTTTAGTACGTAACCAAACTGATTACATAATGAAAATTTCTAGTGCCTGGGTTTTATAGGGTAGAAGAAGGAAATGGCGTCAAGTGGCCAACTCCTCATGTTAAGGTCAATGAGATTCTCCTTGCTGTAGTTCTGTTTTGACTGTTCTGGACAATATCAAATTAGTTTCAGTGGCTTGATTCTAGGCCAAGATTCTGGCAACAGATTGTAGTCGCACTGTTTTCAATCTCACTGGATTTTTCTCTCTCTCATATTTTTCTTTCCCTTAGGCTGAGGGTAAAAAGCTGGGATTGGTTGGCTGGGTCCAGAACACTGACCAGGGCACAGTGCAAGGACAATTGCAAGGTCCCATCTCTAAAGTGCGTCATATGCAGGAATGGCTTGAGACAAGAGGAAGTCCCAAATCACATATCGATAGAGCAAACTTCAGGAATGAGAAAGTCATCGTAAAGTTGGATTACTCAGATTTCCAGATTGTGAAATAATGGCCCGAATTTAAATTTTCTAAGATAAACTCACTGGTTTTGTTTTTATTGTTAATATAGAACTATTCTGTGTTCAGTATTAGAATTTGTCAGTAAGTTATGTTAGTATCAGATATTTGGATATCACTGTATATGTATGATAGAAGGATGACAACTACCTATTCACAATTCTAATAAATAAAAACACATTAGAACCTTCTGTGTAGGGTACTTTCTTTGGTGAACTTCATTTTGGGCAAAATAAGAGGTATTTACTCAGCAAACATCTATGGGAAGAGAGTTTTGATGTAATTTAAAGAGAGCTGAAAGAAAAAGAAATTACTTTGAATCATTTTAAAAAATTGTTTTCATGAAGTTTTCTTCAGGAAATTGTACACCTGTTAAGGCTAGCTGTTTAAATGGCATTTTGGACTAATTACTTTTACTTTTCTGGAGTTCCCGCTGTCATTCCTCTCCTCTGGGCAAGGATTTCATATAAAGCAATGTTATGGGATAAATTATGTCACCCTATCCCAAATTCATATGTTTAAGTCCTAACCTCAAAATGTGACTATCTGGAGATAGAGTCTTTCAAGAGGTACTCAAGGTTAAATGAGGACATTAGAGTAAGCCCCAATCCAATATGCCCCAGTGTCCTTAAAAAAAAAAGGAAATTGGACACAGACATGTACGTGCACTGAGGAAAGAACATGTGACGACAGAGGGAGAAGACTGCCACCTACAAGCCAAGAAGAGAGGTCTCAGAAGAAATCAACCTGTCAACACCTTGATCTCAGCCTTCTGGCCTCCAGAACTGAGACAAAATAAACTTCTATTGTTTAAGCCCCTCGATCTGTGGCATTTTGTTATGGCAGCCCTACAAGCAATACTCAGGATTTTGCCTCATCATCCAGCCCTTCACATGTGTCGATTAGTCTCGGTCAGTCATTTAACAGGTGGATCGCAAATGCCTACTGAGTTTAACATGTTCATCATAAATTACAATTTTTGGAAATACTAGATTGCTCTGAAAACGAGACAGCAAAAACTGAGGATTGGTTAGTCATTCCCCAAATATCGGGATCCCTGGGTGGCTCAGTAGGTTGAGTGTCAGACTTAGGCTCAAGGTCATGATCTTGCAGTTCACAGGTTCGAGCCTGCCATCGGGCTTGCTGCTGTTGGCCCATAGCCTGCTTTGGATCTTCTGTCCCCCTCTCTCTGCCCCTGCCCCGCTTGTGCTGGCTCGCTCTCTCTCAAAACTAAATCACCATTAAAAAAAAGAATTCCCCAAACATCTATTCTCACAGGGTTCTTAACGTTCTTATTCAGTTTGAAAATAAGCTGCAGTGGCATTAGGAACACAAAGAAAAAGTCAATGAAAGGAGTCTCGGGGTCCTCATCCGTACATTAAGAGGGTGGAGCTAGTTTCTCAGTGTTTTCCAGCTCTGAAATGCTGTAATTCTGTAAGATGGAAGGGTGTGGATTTATTCACCCATCGAGTGCCTCACCGTCCAGGCACTGTTTTTGGCCAGCGGGATACAGCAGTAAAGAGAATAGATAAAATCCCTGCCTTCAAATAGTTTGCATTACAGTGAGGGAAGACATAAACACAAATAAAATATAATTGAATTAAATGGTAGTAGGTGCAAAGGAGGAAAGGGGGGAAGGAAAACGACAGAAACAGAGAAAACTGCCTGAAACGGCTTTTCACACCATGCGAAAGGGGGATAAGGATTGAGAACTAGGGGTACCAGTGTGAAGAGACCCCGCCTAGTCTCCCAGTCAGACAACAGCTGGTACGCACGCGCATTTGGGTGTCACCGACGAAAGCGCGTTCCCAGAAGCGCATGCTCGTGGCGCGTGCGCGAGCCTCGCGAGCGAACGTGCGCGTGCCCGGCGTCCGAGGCGGTGGGTAACTGGAAGTTGGTGAAGCGCGGTTCGAGGTGACTTGGGGGAAAAGCACGCGTCGAAAGGATGATTCCGGGAGCCCTTCTAATAGCGGAAAGGCCGTGGCGACCGCCGCGAGCGTTTCTCGGACCCGGCTGTGCAGGGGCTCCGGGAGGCCTCTTGCGTCGGGCGGCAGGGGTTCGGCCTGCGAGTTGGGGGAGGGGACGGGGTGGAGCCTGAGCCTGGGGGGCCCGCGGCGGCTGTCCTGTCCCCCCCGCCCCCGACCCGGAGCTCTCGCAGCTCGAAACCCGGGACGAATCATCCCCTTTGACTGTGGCCCTGAAAAGACTGGGTTGTAAAAGGAAATCGTGAAGTTGAGTAGTCTCAGAATACCTCTCATTTGCTGCCGGCTGCAAAGTTCCTTATATAAAAAACATCAGCTCTGCGATTATAACTGTGATGTCCGGGCTTGAAGAACTAGCCCTACCACCTTCGAGAGGTCCAGCCCGTGCTGCTCTCTCCCCTATGAAGGGAGACCTTTAATGGCACTATAATCTTCATATTTTTTACCTGAAGGGAAAACTTAAAATCAAGTTCAGATAGCCCCTGACCATCACTATTATTGTGAAGGTAGTTTGTAGCCGCCATCTGTAAATACCCAAAGAGTGGTAATACAGGGACCTTCTGAAAACTTTTTGTGAAAGTAATATGTGGACAAGATCTAAAAATCAAATGATACAGAAGAGTTCATAATGAAAATTCCTGCCTTATCGTTTTGCATTCCCGGTCTTTTTCCCCGGAGACAACATTTAACCAAGAATAATAATCTCTTGACCCCCATCTCTTCTTGATACAAAGATTTGATTTTTAAAATTTCTTCTGTCTTAACCGTTCATTACAAGTTTTTACTAAAAGTCATGGTTATTGTGTAATGTATAAATATTATGAAACTAGCTTGGACATTTTTTTTCATGAATTTCTAGCTGAATTTAATTTAGACATCTGTTTTTGGTGAAGTGATTAGAATTGTGAACACTGTCTTATGGGTCAACTTCAAGCGTGATTATGATTTCACTTTAGGGCATGTGGGATTTAGAAAGGAGCAGTGAAAATTATGAAATTGCGAATGCTGCTTTGGATATTAAATCCATTGCACTAAACATGAGCTGTGTGATCTGTGTAGAGATCAAAGCTATAATTTGTTTTGTTTTTTACAGTGTGGTTTAATAAGAGATTTAATTTACCTCAAATGGCATTTCTCCATTATGCTTGAGAGCAATGGATAATGCTCCGTAGCTCTGAGGGTTTGATTGTGTGTGTGTGTTTTCCTCCCATAGGCGATTATTTCCGGTCAGCGAAGGAAGCCAGTGCCTGGCCTTCTTAACCAGCTTTCTACCTGCCATGATCAAGTGCTTGTCAGTTGAAGTACAAGCCAGATTGCGTTCTGGTTTGGCTATATGCTCCTTAGGCCAGTGTGTTGAGGAACTTGCCCTCAATAGCATTGATGCTGAAGCAAAATGTGTGGCTGTCAGGGTGAATATGGAGACTTTCCAAGTTCAAGTGATAGACAATGGATTTGGGATGGGGAGGGATGATATAGACAAGGTGGGAAATCGTTATTTCACTAGTAAATGCAACTCGCTACAGGACTTGGAGAATCCCAGGTTTTATGGTTTCCGAGGGGAGGCCTTGGCAAGTATAGCTGACATGGCCAGTGCTGTGGAAATTTCATCCAAGAAAAACAAGACAATGAAAACTTTTGTGAAACTGTTTCAGAATGGAAAAGCCCTGAAAACTTGTGAAGCTGACCTGACTAGACCAAGTGCCGGGACAACAGTAACAGTATATAATCTATTTTACCAGTTACCTGTAAGGAGGAAATGCATGGATCCTAGACTGGAGTTTGAGAAGGTCAGGCAGAGGATAGAAGCTCTTTCGCTCATGCACCCTTCCATTTCTTTCTCTTTGAGGAATGATGTTTCTGGTTCCATGGTTCTTCAACTTCCTAAAACCAAAGACATATGTTCCCGATTTTGTCAAATTTATGGACTGGGTAAGTCCCAAAAATTAAGAGAAATAAAATTTAAATACAAGGAGTTTGAGCTCAGCGGCTATATCAGCTCTGAAGCACATTACAATAAGAATATGCAATTTTTGTTTGTGAACAAAAGACTGGTTTTAAGGACAAAGTTGCATAAATTCATTGACTTTTTATTGAGGAAAGAAAGTATTATATGCAAGCCAAAGAATGGTTCTGCCACTAGACAAATGAATTCAAGTCCTCGGCATCGGTCTAACCCAGAACTCCATGGGATATATGTAATCAATGTGCAGTGTCAGTTCTGTGAATATGATGTGTGCCTGGAGCCAGCAAAAACGCTGATTGAATTTCAGAACTGGGATACTATTTTGGTTTGCATTCAGGAAGGAGTGAAAATGTTTTTAAAGAAAGAAAAACTATTTGTGGAATTATCAGGTGAGGACATTAAAGAATTTAGTGAAGATAACGATTTTAGTTTATTTAGTGCTACTCTTCAGAAGCACGTGTCTTCTGATGAGAAGGGTGACCAGGTCAGTTTCCAAGAAGCATGTAATAGTATTTTGGATTCCTATGAAATGTTTAATTTTCAATCAAAAGCTGTGAAAAGAAAAGCTACTGTAGAAAACAGAAGAAACACACAGAATTCTAGAGATTCTGAAGCTACCAGAAAAAACACAAATGATTCATTCTTGTACATTTGTGAATCAGATGGCCCAGGCCATGGTAAAGTGACAGAGTCATCTTTACAAAACAAAGATAGCTCTTGCTCAGAATCAAGGATCTTACAACAACAGACAGCTGAAGCATCAGAATGGGGAGAAAATGGGAAACATAAAAAACTTTGCTTAGAACGTAACTCTTCAGAAAGTCCATGTGGAACCAGTTCAGAAATGTTTGTAAACCCTTTTCAGACATCATACTGCTTTGAGAAGAATAGAGAAGATCTAGAAATACAGAAAGCAAGTGCTATTGTTAATGGCATGGCTGCCAGTATCCTGAAAAATAATGGAGTTCAGAATCAATTAGAGAGATTTAAGGACGCTACCAAAATGGGATCCCAACCTCTGCCTTTTGAGACAACGTTATTGAGAGTACGTGGTGCTCAGAGAGAGGAAGAGAAAGAAAAACAACCTAGTAATTGTGGAAGAGTAAACATTTTTAGTTATGGACAAGTTAAATTATGCTCCACTGGCTTTATAACTCATGTGGTACAAAATGAGCAAACTAAATCAACTGAAAGAGAACATTTACTTAAAAACTGTATTCAACCTGGTCCCGTGAGTGCCAGAGAAACATTTGTAAACAGAGCATGCCATTCAGTTGAGACTCCAAACATCGAAGATCCAACCAGCACTTTAAGTAGAGACTTTGCTCAACTGTCTGACAAGAAATTGCGCAGAACAAATACAAGTTATGGGCTAGAGAACAAACCTATAGCAACTTGTGAAAACATTGCTGTTTCTCAGGAAGGTACTAAAGAATCACACATGGATTGCTTATTACTTGACACATCCTCTTCCCCTTGGTGTAGATATGTTTCAAATGGCAGTAAGAAAATAGATAAATTGATTGGTTTCTCCAAACCCATAGCCCGTAAGAAGCTAAGCTTAAGGTCACAACTGGGATCTTTAGAGAAGTTTAAGAGGCAATATGGGAAGGTTAAAAGTCCTCTGAATACAGAGGTGGAAGAAAATAATAATTCTGAAATCTCTACCAATCTCGGTCCTCAAGTTGAATCTGACATTCCATGGAAAGAGAAGAATCACTTAGACAACTCAGGCATTTGTAAAATCACTGCTATGAAACATAATGATTCAAATAATAATTGTCTGCCAGTAAGTCACATCTTTTACTCAAAGAAGTTTCCATTCTCTAGTGAAGAAGATTGTTTGGAACAACAGACTCCTTGCTTAAGAGAAAGTCCTGTAACTCTAAAGGAATTATCTGATTTTAACAGAAAACCTTTGGATGCCAAGCAGTCTCCCAAATCTTTAGCCTCTAAATTATCCAGAATGAAAGGTTCCGAAAGAGAGACTCAAGCATTGGAAATGATGAGTCATTTTAATGAACTTCCACAATCAGATTCTAGTAGGAAAGACCATGACTTGTGCAGTGGGTTAATCCTGGATTCTTGCAAGTTATTTAAAAATGAGTATAAAAAAACAGACAGTGGCATCATTCCAGAGTTGGACTCTGTCACACAGGATAATCCCTTCAATAAAGATAGTAAAACATATTCTAACAACAACACAACAGGGAACTCCGTGATACCAGAAACTCCTTTGGTATTACCCCATAGTCATTCTAAAGTCATCAGTGAAGATACGGATGTTCTTATAGCTTCAGACCCACAGACAGGAAGTCCTGACTCTCCCAGTAAAATGTTAATGAGTCACATAGAAGATGGCACAGCTGACAGAAAAGGAACTGGTTTTCAGAGTGAAGAATCTATAGCAAGAACTTGTTCTGAAAATGAAGAGTCAAACACATGTTCTTTGGATTGGCAGCAGCATTTTGATGTAGCCCTGGGAAGAATGGTTTACATCAACAAAATAACTGGACTGAGTACATTCATTGCTCCTACTGAGGATGTTCAGACTGCTTGTACTAAAGACCTGACAACTGTAGCTGTGGATGTCCTCCTTGAGAATGGTAAGTATATATATATATATAGTGCTCAATACTATACTATAGTATAGTATACTATACTCTATATATATATATATATATATATATATATATATATATATATATATAGTGCTCACTGGCATGGAATGCTTTTGAAAGTGGTAATAATGGCCAAAGAGTAAGATAATCATTGTCCAAAGAGATTATCTCAGCTGATAGATCATATTCAAGTTTAATTATAAAACATGTGTTTTATGGTATATAAAGATTCTCTAGGTCCAATACTATTTACATCTAGAAATACAATGAAAGACATAATAGAATGGAAGTGTTTGTATATGGATGTGTGGATGTGTGGATGTGTAGGAGGGTGAGACCATTTTTCATGAAAATGGCACTATTAATAGTTGAGAAGATCCACAGTGCTTCCCTAGCCTCCTTTCTTCTCTCTCCCAAACATAAAACTCTCCTAGAAATTTGTCTTTAAAGATACCTGCAATGCCAGTGTGATATTTTTCTGGAAGTTGCTCTCTGCAGCTCTCAGGTGAAAAACCAGAATGATCCTGTAATCATCCTGGGTTTCCCCAGAAGTCTGTGGCTCAGTACAGTACTATATTTTTGAACTGTTTTTGTGCTTTTAGAAAAAAGGACTTGACCATAAATTTTTTGGAATGTAGGTTAAGTGTGTATTTTCCCAACTATACTTTTCAGACATGGTTTATTATAATACATATGCTAATCCATTTGATCTGTTTATGCTATAAGTAGCCGTTATTCAGGAAGACAGTAATGTGGCTTTGAAATCATACCACAAGGCTACATCAGAGCCTAGATTGGGACTCTTGAGTTCTCATGTCTCAGTCAACATTAAAAGTGACATTGTTTTGGCAGTGTGTTGAGAGCCAGATGTTGGGAGATGGTAAAACTGATTTCCATCTGGCTATAATCTTGGTTTCGCATCAGGAGGATAAACATTAAATGTGCATCCATATTAAAAGTCTTGAATGTTGCAAAAGAATGTAAACTGTATGAATGTAATTGTAAATTGACTTGTAATGCTCCTTAGCATGAATATCTCTAGTAGGAGGCTCTGATTTATCTAAGGTTAAATAAGGCCTTTATTTTTCAGTGGTTTCCAGTTTTTTCCTCATGAAAAAATAATCACTGTAGTAACTTTCAAAGTTTTAAGTAGGAGAACTGTCTTTCAGCACTGCTCCCGAGACTCTCAGGTGGCTCTTAAAGACATACGTGATTTTCAGTTGACGTAGTTTTATGTCCTGTTTTATACTGACTGCTTATCGGAAGTAAACCGAAAGCACTGGCACCTCATCTTCCTGAAATGCAACTGCTTTTAAATGGAAACAAAAAAGGCCGAGATTACATTAACCTGAGATGGTTGCTGCTGAACCAAAGCGGGAACGTCAGCTGCCGCACACAACATGAACATCTGCTTCCGTTGAGCCGATCTAGATATTTAAAACACTTCAACCTATTTAACTTTCTGCATTAGCAAGTCTTGTAGCAAGTCTCTGAAGTGTCCTGTTAACTCAATTCCATAAGAAAAATGAAAATAAAAAAGTATGTTGGGTATAGAAACGAGTTTCACGGAAAGATGGCTCCCCCATTCACACTGCATGTCACACCTTCTGTAAAGGGCTAACGTGCGGTAGGGCGTTGGGACACTGCTGAACCATACAGAAAAACGTTACTTAGGATGAATTGTTAAGAGGCAAATTAAATTGTACACAAGAGAGTATCTATACAGGTAATTTTAAGGAGTGGTGTAAGTCTCCAAGCCTTGGCAGTTTTTTTCTTTAAAATGCCTTTAATTCTGGGGTGCCTGGGTGGCTCAGTCAGTTAAGCATCTCACCTGGGCTCAGGTCATGATCTCACTGTTCTTGAGTTCCAGCCCCCGGTGGGGCTCTGTGCTGACAGCTCAGAGCCTGGAGCCTGCTTCCGATTCAGTGTTTCTATCTCTGCCCCTCCCCGGCTCGTGCTCTGTCTCTCTCTGCCTCTCAAAAATAATATATAAAAACATTAAAAAAAATTTTTTTTGAAGGAAGAAACATTAATTAAAAAAAATTAAAATGCCTCTAATTCTGTCCTTTCTATTACCAATAACACAACCTAATTTCACCTTACCCTTTCATTTTATTCTGAATTCATCTCTCCAGTTCTTGTCCAATGGATTTATTGTTTTGAAATAATAGTTCCATCATGTTTTGGCCCCTATTCAAAAACTGTCAAATGCAGGCGGTGTTTCTAAAACTCAATCATCCTTCAGAGAGGACGGCAGAATTTAGGCCAGATATTACTGGACTTTGGAGTTTATTTTTTAAATGTATGTTTTTTTTATTTTTGAGAGAGAGAGAGAGAGAGAGAGCAGAGAGGGATAGAGAGAGAGAAGAGGAGAGAATCCCAGGCAGGCTCCATGCTATCAGCACCGAGCCCGATGTGGGGCTTGAACTCACAAACCGTGAGATCACAACCTGAGCTGAAATCAAAAGTCTGATGCCTTACTGACTGAGCCACCCAGGCACCCCTGGACTTTGAAGTTTAAATTGAGAACTTTTCATTCATTTATCTGTTCATGTATTCATTCATTTATTGTTCACACTGCTAGGTTGCAGGTTCACTGGCTTGGCTTTCAGGAGTTCACAATCAATTAGGGAAGACAGCTATGTAAATGTAATATCAGATAAATGTTATAATAGCAACACATTTTGAGTATAAGAGACATAAACCTGGGGACTCGTGAAGGTTGAACCAAGTAGTGAAGGCTAACAATTAAGTACCAGTATATGTCAAATACCAGCTATGTCAACCGCGACACTTGACATTTTGGACTCATAACTCTTTGTCGTAGGGTTCGTCCTATACATGTAGAATATTTGGCAGTCCCTAGCCTCTATCTCTGCTAGATACCAGTAGCACCCTTTACCCAGGTTGTGACAACCACATGTTGCCAAATGTCTCTCATACAAAACTGTGCCCATTGAGAATCAGTCATCTGTTTTAGTGCTCATTCTGTCTGGTATATATGGATAACGGGACTAAGCATTAATGTAGGTTCCTAAATTAGCAGCATAACTCATTAAAGAACTCTGACTCTCAATCTCGTGTTTAGTAGTCTGCCTCAGGTCTCAACTCCATTTGTGCAGAAAGATTTTAATGTAATTTGATTTTTTAATAATTTATATTTTCAGTTCAAATGTCTAGGTTTTCTTTTTTACATTTAGGATCTCAGTACAAGTGTCATCCTTTTAGAAGCGACCTTGTTCTTCCCTTCCTTCCTAGAGCTCGGGAAGAGAGGACTGTGATGAGACAGAATAACAGAGGTAGGGGCAAAAACAGAGGTTGCCGGGACATCTAGTACATACTGTACCACCTAACTAAAAAAATTTTTTTAAAAAGCAGGGTTGTGTTATTAAGCTTGATCAGGGCCAGCTGTGCCTTCCTGGAACCAGTAATTCCCCACGGTCCTATTTAACAGCAGAACTAAGTAATTCAGTGCATGCATTTAGATCAGAAATTACTTTTCCAGACTTGAAGTCAATACTGGGTGATTATGCACAGTCTGTGGTGTCTTGTGATTGAGAGAATATCTCTTATTTTTAAAGATTGGAGTTGCACTCCGTATTGTAGTAGTTTTATGTAAGCAAAATCCTTATTTTCAAAAAAAAGCTACAGATTCTTTGTTTCTAAAAATAGGTAAGGTATATTTTTATCTAAAGGAAGTGAGACTACTAATTTGAACCAGTTTCTTCTGGATTTGTATTCTGAAATATCTCTTGAAAATAGTTTGGAGAAAAAGCTATAATGCCAAAAGATACAGTCATCAACTCTAACTTAAAAAGTAACAGATCAGAACAATTTAGAGATCCAGCAAACACTAAACTTTTGTAGAATATTGGGACAATATGTCTGATCTTTGATCTTGCCGCTGCACCACAGCAAACGGGAGTGCCACTCACCTTTTTTTTCTGCGGCTCTCGATGCCAACTCGATCTGTTTCCTTTTGCCTTAGATGCTGTGGATGATACTGTTGGTAGAGAATCACTTCAGTCTTTGTTCTCAGAGTGGGAAAATCCAGTATTTGCCCGTTATCCAGAGGTGGGTCTGTAGCAAATTTTCTTTGCTTGTTATTTTAAAATTTGTACTTCATTTAAGCTGGATATGAGCATGAATGGCTATATTAATTTTTAATTACAAGCGGAAAGTGGGCATGTTTCCAAATAATTTATTTGGAAATACTATTTAATATAGAGAGGAGAAATCAGAATCCATAGAATTTGGGAGCTCAGACATTCTGGATTAAACATGTGTAGTCAGTGTGTGATGAGTTGAATGTGTTTACCACTCTTAGAAACCCTATCTTGCAGCTTTGGCAGGGTATTTAGGGTGGTGATAATTAAAACAAAACAAAACAAAACAAAAAGCACTGTTACATCATCAGATAAAACAGCGAGTCTTCTACTGGAGGAACAATTCATCATTGGACGTGAGTGTATGTGTTCTCAGTGGGTTATCACAGAAGGTACTTTGTGTGTTGTGATAAAGGTGTAGAATAAATGAGCACTTGATTACTGATTTTTCAGTTAAGATGTGTTTAAGGACTTGATCATGGAACATAAACGAATTGTTATTCTGAAACAACATTGGTTTTTGTTAGTAATTTGTTTATACCCCAAAATTATTATTTAAGACTAATAATTCACAGAGCTTTTTGAATTTCTCTAAGGTCCCTGAATTCAACCCACTTCTAATAGGTTCTGTGGAAATGATAAAGCAGTTTGGGATCTTTGGTAAAACAGTTCTGCACATATAAAGAATTAAAAATTTAAATGATGTTTGTGCTGCTTTCTAGGTTGCTGTTGATGTAAGCAGTGGCCAGGCCAAAAGCCTTGCGGTTAAAATTCACAATGTCTTATATCCTTATCGTTTCACCAAAGAAATGATTCATTCAATGCAGGTAAGAGATTGACTTTGAAATCTCATAAAAATGTATATAAGACCTAAGCTGGACTAACTCTTGTGAAATTGGATTTATTTAATGATCTAGACCCCCTTGGTCAAGGCACGTGTGTTTTTTTAAATCTTACTAGAACTTTTATTATCAGAAGAAAAAGCAGGGACCAATTTTAATTACAAAGGAAAAAATGTCCTCAGTAGTGTGAGCAGGTTGGAGGGATGAATTAAGGATTGAGGCTCACAGTTTCAAGGATTATATATTGACTTTGTATTTTGACAATAATTTATAAATCAACTAAATCCTGTACAGACATTGTCCTTAAATGTACAACAGTGCCCCTTTGTAAATGACCCTCTATTGTGTGAGGCGACAAATGACATGGCTTAGGAGACTCCAGATTGAGGAGCAGTCTTAACAAAAGGGACCCCTTGTCTCATCTGCTTTGCTAGTTTGCCCTCTCCCTACACCACTCAGGCTGTCTTCATCTCCTTATTTTCAGTATGGAAACAAATTAGGAGGTTAGATAGATCTAGGCAAACCCCTCACATGGCACTGACCTGGTACCAGAGCAAAGCAAGCTCTTGATCACCCGAAGTGGGGCATGAGCTCACCTGATGTGGGACTCGAAGTCACGAACCGTGAGATCATGACCTGAGCTGAAGTCAGATGCTTAATGACTGAGCTGCTTAGGCGCTGAAACAACAGTTTTAGTTAAACAATAGGGACCGAGGCAGGGAAGTGCAATGAGAACCTTGTCTGTACCTGGACAGAGAGGAGTCCCCAAGGGTTAAAGCTCCTGGTGGCTATTAACTTACTACTTTTAAGGGATTAGACCCTCTGAAATGGTTTTCCTTACCTTTGCAAAATGCAAAATTTATTTCAGCCCCATTTGTTAGCAGTCTCTGGTCATGAGTAGGGGAGGAGCAGAGAGAGAGGGAAACACAGAATCTGAAGCAGGCCCCAGGCTCTGGGCTGACAGCACAGAGCCCCACGCAGGGCTCGACCTCACGAGTCATGAGATCATGACCTGAGCCGAAGTCGGATACTTAACCGACCAAGCCACTCGGGCACCCCAAGCCACTCAGGCGCCTCTGGTCATAGTTACCTATGAGTAAGAGTCCTGTCGGGAGAATCTCAGGTGTGCTCTGTAGAGTTTTGTTGCTTGCGTGTCCTTTTTAGAATCCTTAGCCTGTAGTCTCCTTCCTTTTATGCCTTCCGATAGCTCTGCTTATTTTTTTAATCCTTCCTTACCATAGTCTTAGATATGAAGATTGTAATGCAAATAACTTAATTAAGTGCAGTTTTATCTCTTTGTATACAGATGAGGCTTTGTTAACTTTTATTTAGTGTTGTACCACTTATTTGAATATATGGCAGGTTCTGCAGCAAGTGGATAACAAGTTTATTGCCTGTTTAATGAGCACCAAGACTGAAGAGAATGGTGAGGCAGGTAAGAATGGAGTTTAGCCTTGATTAATAACCAGCTGGTCTCCTAATAGCCTCCTTTTAAGTTTTTTTTTTAGTGTTTATTTATTTTGAGAGAGAGCATGTGTGTGTGCAAGCGTAAGCAGGGGAGGGGCAGAGAGGGAAAGAATCCCAAGCTAACAGCACAGAGCCCAGTGTGGGGCTGGAACTCACAACCATGAGATCATGACCTGAGCCGAAATCAAGAGTGGGACGCTTAACCGACTGAAACACGCAAGCACTTCTTAAGATATTTTTAATATATAATATAGTTGCAATGATTTGGACAGATTAAAGCCAATTGGGAAAACCAATCTAAATTTATATGAAAGAACATTGTTTTTTTGTTTTGTTTTTTGTTTTTGAGGGGGGGGGTCACAAGTGAGTGATGGCCAGACGGAGAGGGGGCGGAGAGAGAGAGAGACTATCCCATGAGGGGCAGAGAGAGAAAGAGAAAAGCTGGGCTCACCCAGAGTGGGGCTCATGCTCACCTGAAGCGGGGCTCAAGCTCACCCGAATAAGCGGGGCTCGTGCTCACCCAAAGTGGGGCTTGTGCTCACCCAAAGCAGAGCTCACCTGAAGTAGGGCATGAACTCACCTGATGTGAGACTAGAACTCAGGAACCGTGAAGTTACGACCTGAGCCGAAGTCAGATGCTTAAGGACTGAGCTACCCAGGCATTGAAACAACAGTTTTAATGTGCATTAGTTTTGTATACATATACAGAGACATATGTATGTAAGATACATTTCAAACTATTAATAGTTGCCTTTGGAGTGACAATGAGAGTGGGCAAAGGGGAAATTTCATCTTTTATTCTTTAAAATATGTTATATTGTTTGACTTTTTGATGTTTCACATATTCCCTTTGTAATAATAGAAAGTTCATATAATGAACCCTGCTTAAGTTTATCAAGAATTCCATACAATATCTCGGTGACCTACTTTAATAAAGCAATAATAGTTTGTAAACAATAACATTAACTCATCCAACAAGCATTGATTGACTGCCTGTTGCATGCCAGAGACTGTACTAGGCCCTAGCCCGTAATGGTGGCAAAAAATTCACATGTAAGAGAAAGAGATAAGGACATAAACGTTAAAGTTTTAATTCTAGCTAACATTACGGGAGAAACAAGATGCTGTAAGAAACTGTACAGAGAGATTTGAATTAGGGAGGTCTGGAAAGGTTTTTTTTTTGGTAAAGTGAGGATGAGTATGAGCATTTAACTAAGTAAAGAAGGGAGGGAGGAGTATTCTGGGCTGAGGGAATGACATACACAATTTGTGTTTCCTCTCCTTGAGTGAGGCCAAGTACAGCTGGAGTGAGAGTGCAGAGATGAGGCCAGAGAAGTAGGTCAAAGCCAGATCTTAAGTGCCAGTTACAAGCTTTGTATTTGTCCCGACACCAATTGGAAACAACGGGAAGCTTTCTGTTTTCTTTTTTTATTGTTTTTACAGTGGCACATGTCACATTCCATTTGTACTTTGAAAATATTGCTCTGGTTGCAGTGTGGAGAATGGATTGGGGGTGGGGTGGAGTCCCAGTACCTGCAAAAAGATTGGTAGGAAGGATATTTCAGTATCTAAAAATGATAGTTGGTGAAGCCTAGCGAGTGCATTGGGAGGATATGTAGGAGAGAAAGTCAGCAGGGTTTAGTGATGCATTGGCGATGGGAAGGGAGATCAAAGATGACTCCTGATTTTCTGACCTCTGTAACTGAGTGGATGATGTCCCCGGACCAGGTGACAGAGATCACAAGGAGAGCCTTAGAAATCTGTGACATGGAAGAGAAGGACTGAAGGAGGGTGAGGGTGAAAGAAGACTTGTTTTTGTTTTTGTTTTTTTTCCAATCGGAAGACTATTGAGCACATTTATGAGGCATGCGTGATAGTGCAGGTGGCTGAGAGCCCTGAGCACCAGTGGAGGGTTTGGGCCCAGACCAGTAGACCTGCAGGCGAATGCTTCTAAAGTTTGAAAGCAGCTTATTCTCTTTGTATTTCAAAATATTCCCTTTTACCTTGCTTACATTGTAGATTTATTTAGTAAATGTCATAATAGGTCAGAATTGTCATAAATATGGATTCAGTGAAAGTCAAATTCTAGTAGTTTGTTTTGGAAAAATGAATAGATTTTTTTTCTAAGGTTTTGATGACCTAGAATTCTTTGTTGTTTAATACCAAAATCTCTACTAATGGCACCTAGGATGGGGTTACTAAGAAAATCTAAAGAAGAGAAAATACATTACAGTATTGTACTGGTCTTTTTTAATGTTTTATTTATTTTTGAGACAGAGACAGAGCATGAGTGGGGAGGGGCAGAGAGAGAGGGAGACACAGAATCTGAAGCAAGTGCCAAGCTCCGAGCTGTCAGCACAGAGCCCGACGTGGGGCTCGAACTCACGAACTGTGAGATCATGACCTGAGGTGAAGTTGGACTCTTAACCAACAGAGTCACCCAAGCATCCCAGTACTGTACTGTATTTATCGAAAAAAATGTACATATAAGTGGACCTGTGCCATTCACACCCATGTCGTTCAATAGTCAACTTTAGTCAGATGCCACCAGAGAGTACTCTTAGATAAATACATTTTTTAAATAAAAATGTAAGTGCTTTTACTGTCACTCATTAGTACTAAAAGCAACCTGTTCCTATAATCGACTTATTTTAATATGTGCACATAATTTTGTAATTGACAAATATATTACTGTTTTAAAACATTTTTTTTTTTTTTTTAAGTAGGCTTCACACTGAGCACAGCACCCAACACAGGGCTTGAACTCATGACCCTGAAATCAAAGCCTGAGCTGAGATCAGCCGGACACTTAGAGAACTGAGCCCCCCAGGAGCCCCTATTTACTGTTTTTAAATTAAGGTGAAATTAATGCCATATATTGGCATTTTGTATTGCATGTTTCCACCTATGATAAAATACAGTTGTTCAGTTATGATACCCCAAAGAAAAGGATTCGTTCATTTATTCTGTAAATATTTGAGTACCTATTATGTGCCTGGTACCATTATATATGCTGGGAGTACAACAGATAAAATTCCTTGACCTTGACACCTGGGTGGCTCAGTCGGTTGAACGTCCAACTCTTGATTTCAGCTTAGGTCATGATTCCAGGGTTGTGGGCTTGAGCCCTGCATTGGGCTCCACACTGAGCATGGCACCTGCTTAAGATTCTCCCTCTCTCTCTCTGTCTCTCTCTTTGTCTCTCTGTCTTCTGCCCCTCTCCCCTGCTCATACTCTCTCTCTAAAATAAAGAAATAAATGAAAATAAATAAAGGGAAAAAAGAATCCCTTGCCCTTATGGAACTTCTATTGTGTTAGAATATCAAAAATACAGCTTCTGATGTGATTAAATTACTTTCATATATTCTGCTTCATTCAAGGAATAGAAAATGTTGTGAGCCCTATGTAGACTATGAATCATTCTGCCACCATCACATACAGGATTGATTTCTTAGGGTTCCTGACTCTTGGTATTCACAATGACTCCAATTTCAAGTTTGAGGTTACTCCCTCACAATTTATTATTTATTCCATTGTTTTGCCCAATACAGGATGTTCAGTATTCATCACAACCAGCTGCAACTCCTCCTATCCTCAAAGGAATTTAAAATTCAATATTTTGGGGCCTATTCCTGTGGTTGAACATACTGTCAGAAAAATTAGTTCCTTTTTTTTCCTGAAGTCTTAAGCTCTCATGCCATGAATTTGATGGTGTCATAAAAACATTATATCCTTTAGTAGAAATGGAAAAAACAGGTATTATCTATTTTGATCAAATTCAGGAGGAGAGCTTTTATTTCAAAACAACTGATAGCAATAGACCTCAACGTTTGGACTAAATTAATAAAATGACAAGATAAAAAGATGTACTAATGTAATTGAGAATCAGTCCTCCTGTCAACGAGAAAGGGATTTCCCTGTAGGTTTGGTTTTTTGGGTCAGGACATTCTGCCTTCTTTCTTGTACTTGAGAGTCCAAAGCCTTTCTACTCAAATGCGTGGTCTGTAAATAGCATCAGTTGGGAGTTTGTTAAAATTGCAGAATCTCGTGTGTCATCTGTAACCTACTGAATCAGAATCTGCACTTTAATAAGATCCACAGGCGACCTGTATGCCCATCAAAGTTTGAGAAACCTGGGTCTAAAACAAGGCAAGCTGTGGCTGTGGGTCAAATCCAACCATCACCTGCTTTTGTGCACCCAGGGAGATAAGAATGGTTTTTATAGTTCTAAATGATTGAAAAAGCAAAAGAAGAATATTATTTCTTGACACATTAAAATTATATGAAATTAATATTTCAGTATCCATAAATAAAGTTTTATTGGAACACAGCTACAATGTTCACGTACTGTCTATGGCTGCTTTGGTTCAAAAGGAACAGTGAGTAGTTGTGACAAACTATATGTCCTAAAAAGCCTAAAATATTTACTCTCTGGCCCTTCACAGAAAAATTTGCTGACCTCTGATCTAAAGTAGACTAGATCTGGGGTACCTGGGTGGCTCAGTTGGTTAAGCACCCGACCTCGGCTGAGGCCATGATCTCTCCATTCCCGAGTTGAGCCCTGCGTTGGGCTCTGTGCTGACAGTTGGGAGCCTGGACTCTGTTTCAGATTCTGTGTCTCTCTCTCTCTCTCTCTGCCCCTACCCCACTTGTACTTTGTCTCTCTCTCTCTCAAAAATAAATACATATTAAAAAAAGAAAAACTTATTTTAAATGGACTGCATCTGGCCCGCACCTTTTTAATATGTAAATGGTTGGTGAGAAAAGTTTAAATTGGCCAGGAGCAGCCTGTCTTTAAAAAAAATTCTAATTACACTTAAATTTAAAATACATAATTATTATATAATGTAAATCAACAAATTGAATTTATATGTTTGGTTATAATGTTTCTTAAAGTGAATCACATCTGTCATTTGTTAAAAGTGTACTCTCTGGAAATAAAAAGTGTACTAGAATTACATTCTCTGTGGGCTCCAGAGTAGCTTGCAAATCAAAGTCAGCTGATTTTGATAATGTGTTTAAGGCCCTTCATTGTATCAACCTGAATTAATAAAGCAAAATCAGTATTTAAACATTAGGAATATAGGGCTTTAACCTTGTTTTGTAAATGAAATACCAATGTATTCAAAAGTTTCTCATTAGGGATAAATTTATAGTTTTCCCCATAATTTCAATTTTTTAAGAAATGAAAGATACATACTAAGTATGTATGTCTTTCTTATGCTTATGTCATTAGCTAGTTTGAATTAACCTTTTTTTCCCTCCACACAACATGATTATTTTAATCTTGATCTGAGAATTTGATACTCCAGTAATCCTTGCTCGTGTTCTAGGTGGAAACCTGCTAGTCTTAGTGGATCAGCATGCCGCCCATGAGCGTGTCCGTTTAGAGCAGCTGATTGTTGGTAAGGATCTGTTTGGAACTAGAAAATATGTGAAACTGCCCTGCACAATTAGTATACTGAAAGAGTTTTTCTAACTGTGGCTGTCATGAGGAAAGATGAATTGTATGTTTAAAAAAAGTAATCTGAAGCCTTCTGGTTTGGCTTCTTGTTTAACTGAAAGAATATAGTGATTCACTTTACGGATTCAAATTTGGTGGTCTTACATGGCCAAAGACATATTTGCCATACATTTGTCATCAACCCTAAGGGTTGGGTACCTAAGGATTAGGCTACTTTATCGTGACATCCATCACAAAGATACGCCCCTCTGTGTGCCCATATGATCTTGGTATACCTTCTTCACAGTTTGTCAGGCAGAGACCACCACCAACTCAGAAGGCCCAATATATTGTTTGTACTTTAAAATTTGTTTGGGAATAGGTGGTATGAGTTCAAGTCTGAAAGGTACAAAATGGAATATGATCAAGTCTCCTTTTTACCCTTGTTCCCCATCCCACCTAGTTTCTCTCCCCAGAGACAACCAGTATCACTAATTTGTTATATGTTTTTCCAAAGCCAATATGTGTTTTTTGCTGTGCAGCGTTGGTGGTATAGTGGTGAGCATAGCTGCCTTCCAAAGCCAATATGTGCTTTTTAATCTTTGCTACGCTCTTTTCTTATCATGAGGCAGTGTTCTCCAAGTGGTAAAATCCCAGGAAAATCTTTACCCCTGTGGTCAAATAGTGGAAAACTATGTCAGAGAGGTAGGTGAGGACCTAAGGAGATAGTTCATGGGCTAGAATGGCAATGATATTACTTCCATGTTCACTTTTCCGTATGAAATGAAGACCTAATTGTTGAGAAAGATATGGTAAAAGCAGTGTTAGAAAAACTGGCTATAGGCTTGAGACCATTCATTTGAGAACAGTACTGACAAATTCTCTTCAGAGACTGGGAAACCTTTCTGAAGGAATGGGAAACTTTCTTGAACCACAGGATTGTATAGTAAACCAATTTTATTTCTTAAGTAATCAACATTATTCACCCCATTATTAAAATCACATTTATTGACTATCTACAGGAACATTGCATTGTTCATTTGAATGTAAGACTGAAGTCTTTTACCTCTTACTTTGGAAATACCGCTGAAATGAATAAATGGTCTGGATACTTACTCGTTTGACTGTAATAATGGAAACTCAAAGCCTAAACCGGTTTGAACACACTGCTGAGCACAATAATAGTTAACATGGCTGTGCCTTCTCATGCTCTTTTTGAAGTCTAGAAGACTTCATTTCCTACTCTGAACCCGTTCGTTTCTTTTCCAATAGATTCCTATGAGAAGCAACAGCCCCAAGGCTCTGGTCGGAAAAAATTACTGTCTTCCATTGTAAGCCCTCCACTAGAGATAACAGTGACAGAAGAACAAAGCAGACTCTTACGGTTAGTACTACCATGAGGACGTGATATCTAGAGTATAAACTCTCACAGTAATTCTGCGCAGTACAGGCATACCCGTTGTTCCTTTTTTCAGATGAGACCCTGAGGCCAAGAGAGGTTACATGACTTGTTCAAGGTCATAACAACTCTTGAATGGTGTAGCAGGCTTTCAGATGCGGGTCTTCTGACTTCAAATGCTGTTCTTTCCACTATATCACAGCTGTTGAGTATAGGATAGAGTTTCCTTGATAATTTTTTCCAGCAGTTGGCTTAGAATCCTCTTACCATTTCTTGGAAAAGTCCGTGTTTATGCTGTGCTGTTTCTGAAAGCAAAGTTACTGCAGTAATTGCTTCCATTCTGCTTTGCCTCGGTGCATTCTAGATTCTTAGTTTTCATTACCATAATCATACTGGGAAGAAAGTAAAACACTGGGCCGCAGGGAAGGGGCAAATCATATGGTGAGTCATAAGATAGGACGTTTTCCCACTTTTGGGTGGCACAAATTATTGGAAATAAAGAATTGTCTCTGAATTCATGTCAGGTTTGGGAATATGCTACTGCCAATAAATCTTTTTCCCTGGGGCATGATGTGTAGTAGAGGCAGATCCATTTATTTACATCCAGTTAATCAGGACTTCTCAGTTCCTAGGGCTGTAAATTACCTCCCTGCTTTAATGCTGATTCAAAACATTCTCAGCCCTTCTATTTGTGCCAAACTCCTTGAAGTGCCAGCAGTGAGAAGTTAGCAGTTCCTCGGTGAAGAATAAAAACTTAGGAACAAGACTTAGAAACAAATTGATTCTCTTAATGGAAAAGAGAAAAAAAATGAAAGTTACTGTAATTCAAACAGGAAATTTGATAATAAAATCCTAAACAAATGTATGAGAAAAGCAGTACAATTTTTAAAATTTGTGGCATCTTGTGAGAAACCCTCCAGTGCTTGGGACTGGTGCTGAAATGCGAATGAAGTAATAGTTTTGTAATTGAGGCTCTCTCTTTAGGTGCTACCACAAAAATCTGGAAGATCTGGGCCTTGAAATTATATTTCCAGACAATAGTGATTCTCTGGTCCTTGTAGGAAAAGTACCACTCTGTTTTGTACAAAGAGAAGCCAATGAACTTCGAAGAGGAAGATCTCCTGTGACCAAGAGTATTGTGGAGGTAAGACTGCTTCAGATGTTGAGGAAATTGCTAACTGAGGGTAACCTCCTGTTTTCTTTAGAAATTCTGTGTTCATCTTTCATCCAGCAAGTATCAATACCTGCTGTGTACCAGGTGCTAGAAATTAAAAGATGAATTAGCTCAAGGTGAAGAAGGACATCTAAATAATTACAAATACAATGAAATTTGGCCAGTTAGAGGGATGTTCAAAGTGCTATGGAAATACAAAATGATTACTATGCCCAGGGGGATGGAGTTCAAGGAAACTGTCACAGAAAAGCTAATTTTTGCCTTAGGAAAAATCTGGTAGAACAGTAGGAGCCTGCCGAGTGCAGAAGAGAGAAGAAGGGCGTTCTAGACAGAACAACAGCTATCAGAGACTTGGAGCAGATCCTGTGTTTAGGGAACTACCAGTATATATGGCTCGAATTAAGATATATACGTAGTGGTGAGCTCGATGAGGCTAGATAGGTCATCAATACAAAGTCATAAAGGAATTTAGCATATTCTGCTGAGTAGTTTTCATTTCACCCTCTACATTTGTGTTTTGGTAAACGTCTGGAAAACTGCTTTTGGGATATGACATTGGAGGTGTTGAAGAGAACTAGAACTTCTTTACTTATGTGTTTTGCTTTTTTTTTTTTTTAACGACAGTTTATTTTGTCTTTGTTGCCTTTTCTTTGCTCCTTTCTGTTTTTCTATTAGAGTTTTCTTTATTTCTCCTTGTTGTCCTCTGCTAGTGTAGAAGTTACATATTCCATGGTCACCTGGATGGCTCAGCCGGTTAAGCATCCAACTTTGGCTTAGGTCATGACCTCATGGCTTTGTGAGTTCGAGCCCCGCATCGGGCTCTGTGCTGACAGCTCAGAGCCTGGAGCCTGCTTTGGATTCTGTGTGTCTCTCTCTCACTGCCCCTTCCCCACTCGTGCTCTGTCTCTGTCTCTCAAAAATGAATAAATGTTAAAAAAAATTTTCTTTAAGTTGTTACGTATTCCATTTGTATTACTTCAGATTAGCCTTGAATTTTAGCCTTAACAAAGTTTAAGGTAATTTGCTTCTCTATTCTCTTCCTAAACTGTACAAAAGCCTTACAACCCTTTATCTTCCAGCATTCCCCTCCCATCTTCCATGTTGTTGCTCAGTATTTTAACTTGACCTTTTTTTTTTTAATTTTTTGTTTTAATGTTTATTTTTAAGAGAGAGAGAGACAGAGTGTGGGCAGGGGAGGGGCAGAGAGAGAGGGAGACACAGAATCCAAAGCAGGCTCCAGGCTCTGAGCTTCAGCACAGAGCCTAACGTGGGGCTCGAACTCACGGACCACAAGATCATGACCTGAACCTAAGTTGGACTGAGCCACCCAGGCACTCCAACTCGACCTGTTTTAATCTCCCTGGTAGTCATTAATTTTATAGAGTCAATGTTTATTTAGATTAATGAAAATATTTACCAGTCTTTGTTCAGTGTTGCTCCTTTCATCCGATTATTCATTCTGTGTTCAGCTTTCTTTTTGCTGAAAGCTTTTAAATATTCTTTTATTAAGAGCCCGTAAATGATAAACCATCTTTGAAAATGTCTTTATTTTGCCTTCACAATTGCATGATTGTCGAGCTAAGCAGGGAATTCCCACATTGTCAGTCATCCCTCAGTGTTTTGAGAACTTTGACGTTCTCTATGCCATTGAAGTCCATTGTCAATGTAGTTATCATTACTTTGTAGGTAATCTGATTTTCTCTCTGGTGGCTTTTAAGATTTTCTCTGTCTTTGGTGTTCTGCAGTTTCCCTATGATGTATCTTTGTTTTCATTTCCTTCTTCAGATTCATCATGCTTCTTCCACTTGGAAAATGTACAGTTATTGTCACTTCAAGCACTGCTCTTCTGCCATTCGCTCTCGTTTCCTAGAAGTCCTGTCAGATGTCTACCGGACCTACCTTTTTAACTTCTCTGTCGTATTTCCCATTGTTTTACCCCTTTGTGATACATTATCTTCCAGTGAGTTGAATTCTCTCTTCACCTGCTGTTTAACCAGATGTTAACCTGATCCACTGAGCTTTTTATTTCCATGACTACATGTTTTACATCCAGAATATCGGTTAGGTTTTTTCTCATATCTGTCTGTTCTTTTTTTCATGGTGTCCTATTTAATTCATTGTGGTTTCTACTCCTTATTCATCTCTAACTCTTTCTGTTTGGAGCACAGGTAAATCCACATGAAGTAAGTCTACAATTTTCCCAGAAGTCTGAGTTACTTTAGTCATATCTAAAAACAAAAATTAGGGGCGCCTGGGTGGCGCAGTCGGTTAAGCATCCGACTTCAGCCAGGTCATGATCTCGCGGTCCGTGAGTTCGAACCTCGTGTCGGGCTCTGGGCTGATGGCTCAGAGCCTGGAGCCTGTTTCCGATTCTGTGTCTCCCTCTCTCTCTGCCCCTCCCCCATTCATGCTCTGTCTCTCTCTGTCCCAAAAATAAATAAACGTTGAAAAAAAAAATAAAATAAAAAAATAAAAATAAAAATTAGAAGATAGATTTAGTAGATAAATTGTATGCTACATTGATATGGGAAATGTTTGAGGCAGGGAGCACAGTTGAGAAGCTATTGATTGCACTGGTTCAAATAGGAAAGGATGAGGACCTAAGTCAACAGCATTGGGAATTGAAAGGAGAGACATATTTGAAACATAAGTTGGAAAGTAGAACTAAGAGGACTTGGTGAACAATAATAGAAAGTATAAAAGGGATTAAAGGAGAAAAGATAAGATAGGATTCTGAAGGTTCTAGCGTGGATGACTGGAAGGATGGTAATGCCATCAACAGAAAAAGGAAGTAGAGGAGGAGGGGTATACCTGCCTGGGGAGTTAGATTATGAGCCTGGGTTTAGATGCATTGAATGTGCCATCACATGGGGATGTCTAGTGGATAGGCAGGCTTACACATCTGTGCTTGGGAGAGAAACCTGGGCTGTATGTATGTTTGAGGTAGTTAATAGTATATATATTTTTATAACACCAGAAGCTGGAGAAGAGCCTAGAGGAAGTGTGACTGCCTAGGAAGAATATGAAGAATAAAAAGAGAGGAGAGCAAAGGGTGGAGTTGGTGGCACACCAGCATTCAGGGTGCATATATTTTGGCAGCGGTCTGGAAAGCTGCTGCTGAAAAGAAGAAATTGTAAAGGATGATTGAAAATATTTAGTCAGAGAGAGGAAGAAAATCAGGAAAAAGTAATATTACTAAAACCAATGAAAGTTTTAAGCAAGAAGGGAATGGTCAGCAATAGCCATCAAGCCTGAAAAGTTGGATCTGGCTATCATGAGGACGGTGTTCCATGGTGGCGTCTGCTCCTAGGGGTGGGGGCGGGGGCGCCCAACGCAGGTTGCTATGGGTCAGGGAGGGAGTGGAGGGAGAAGAGGTAGAGCTAGGTAGCCTGCTCTTTCAAGAGTCTTCAGAAGAAGAGAGAGAGGGTGAGAGCTAAAGGTGGTCTGCAGTGTGGGGCAGGACACGGGGTAGAAGAAAGATTTTGGTGTGTTTTCAGATGGGAGAGACTTAAGCATGTCTGTAGGCTAAGAGTGAGAAGACATTTGAGAGGGAAAGGCAGTTAATAGTGCCAGTGCTTGGACCATCATGAGTTTGGCCCTTCCAGAATTGCTCTCTGATCAGACAGCCTTTGCTTTGCTTTCAGCAGTGCTCTTTTTCCCAACACAGCCTTTTTTTCTCCAGGGCTCCTCCTCCAAACTGTCTTAAATCCAAAAGATAAAATCTGTTAGAATCTTTTATTGTAATTCAATCCCTAAGTATTTAAGCAGAAAATTATAATAACAACTTTTCCCAAAGAGACTTCAAAGACTGCTGGTAAGGAGTTTACTTCAAATTGAAATACAGCTTATGGCTTCAGAAAATCTTGACTATGTTAAGTCACACTGCTCAGAAGAGATTTGTTAATTCTGGAAGAAGCTGGAACAGTTTTGGTATCTTGAAAAGGAGTAGCTACTTGGATCCTGACAGTTGAAAGATCACAAATATTTTCTATAAAGTTCTGTCCTTTAGCCTGATGAGTGCGCCTTTTTAATATTAAGTTATCTGGTATTAATTGAACCATTGAAATGTGACATGAACAGAGATACGATCTTTCTCCCCTTCACCAGGGTTAAAAAATGATGTGTCACAAGTCCCAGATGACCAAGCACAACAGAGAATGGCAAAGAGGTTAGGTTTGATCTCTGTCCACACTAAGCTTTTTAATGGGTCAGGTATTATGAAACATCTTTCTGTGTAGGTTTGTTTGGGAATGTATGCAGCTTTTTAAAAATATATGGTATCTACCACCCAGTGCTTGGTAACTGTGCTCATTTGTAAGCATGGTGGACTAGGGTGTCTTTGAGGAAAGGGGAGAATTTTCTGAGTCTGGTTTAACAAGAAGATCTACCATTCTGTAATCCTAGGAAGGTGATTTATACATAGCCAATTCTAGGAGTAAAAAAATCTTGGGTTTTCTTATAAAGAAATTATTAAATGTGCTGTATCTCAAAACAGTTTTTTTTTTTAGCTCCAGAGGTTAAACAAATTGGTAGCATGAAAAATAGCGTCTGCTTTAAATTTCTCCGAAGTCCTTTTGTAAATATTAACATCTGCAGGGATAACTATTGAAAAGGCTACTTGAGGGACAGAAATATACTAGTGAGGAGAAACTCAACAAAATGCCCCCCAAAATAAGCTTTTCGAGCCCGAATGGAATTGTCAAAAAAAAAAAAAAAAAATGCTGTGGGAACTAAAGTGACTACTTATGTTTACTATATCTCTAAGCGAATGTCCCACTCAGTGCTCCATTGTGTTGATGATTGTTGTGTATTTATTCCGTTTGTGTGTAGCATTACACTTGCTCTGGCTAAGATCATAAATACACGCAGCCTCTTAGTGAAAAGCCTCCCTGAGAGTTAGACTCTGGAATCATCAAAGCTGCTCTCAGCAGTTACATAACTTCATGAGTTATGAGCTGTCTCTGGAGGAAGCTTCAGTAGCTAAATATATTCTCTCTTCAGTAGGAGTTCTATTAAATTGTCTTGGTATTTCATATTCAGAGTGCCTCACAACAAATAAATTATTTGCACCTAAGTGCTATATTGCTGGAACTCTCTCCTTTATGAGGTGTATTTTTTTTTAAATATTCCTTTATTTATTTTGAGAGAAAGAGAGAGAAGAGAGAGAGAGAAGGAGGAGGAGGGGCTGAGAGAGAGGGGGAGAGAGAGAATCCCAAGCAGGCTTCATGCTGTCAGCGCTGAACCGGACACAGGGCTCAATCCCACCACCACAAGATCATGACCTGAGCCAAAATCAAGAGTCAGACACTCAACTGACTGAGCCACCCAGGCACCCCAGGAAGTGTATTTTTAAACTATAAAAGAAGAGTTACAACAGTGGATTAATGCCTGTTTTCCTTTCTGTTTTGTAGGAATTTATTCGAGAACAAGTGGAGGTAAGCCTCTTATTTTGGGGTTTCACACAGAGGCACCACTCACAAAAGGCTCTATTGTCGCATTTCCTTTTCCCTTCATTTTCTTAATGAAGAATGTGTTTATGCATTAGCTACTCCAGACCACAGGAGGCATCCAAGGGACTTTGCCACTGACTGTCCAGAAGGTGTTGGCATCCCAAGCTTGCCACGGTAAGACTCAGCACACCAGATAATGAGTGCTTCTGTATGCTAAGCCCCGGCAGGAGTACAGAAGTTATGAAAGAGATAGAAGGCACATTTACTACTCACTTCTTGGAGGGTACAGTTTATTATTTATTTTTTAAAGTTTATTTATTTTGAGAGAGAGAGCGCGAGCTGTCAGTGTGGAGCCCGACATGGGGCTCAGTTTCACAAACCGTGAGATCATGACCTGATCCAAAATCAAGAGTCAGACGCTTGACTGACTCAGCCACCCAGGCGCCCCATGGAGGGTACAGTTTAGATCAAGAAACTGAATACACTAAGAGTGAACACTAAAAAATTGCTTTTACAAAGCAAAACACCAACACATACATTTGACCATAATTCAGACTGACACGGATGAGTGGAGCGGTAACTCATAGAGGAGATGCATTGTAAGTCAAGCCTTGAACAAACTGAGGGACATGGATTCATAGGATGGAAGAGAAGGTTTGCCACAAGGGGTAGAAATAGCCTATGCACAGATCGGAAGGCAGAAAGAAATTAGTTATATGAGGAGCAGCAAAGGATACCAAGAAATTAGGCTGGTAAAAAAGAATAGAAGCCTACAACAAAAATTTATAATTATTGTATAATTATTTGTTTCATGTTTGTCTCGCCTGTTGGACCCACTGGATCATAAGCCCCCTAAAGGCAGAGACCATCTGTCTCATTCACTGCCTGACATAGCTCCTGCTGCACAAAGTACATACTTACAAATATTTGTTGACCGAGTGAATTAATGTATCGATGTCTGCATAAAGGCAAGAAGATTATTATGGAAATAGAAAAAAGCAAATAAAATGGACATTGTGGGAAAAACAACAAGTAGAGATCTTTGTGATAGACTGGCTAAAAGATGATCTCGATTTTACAATCTGTAAGAAGTAAGCAAAATGTTGCCCTTGTCTCTTTGAGAAAAACTCTGAAAGCAGAATCCCAACAAGTGAAGGAATGCCTCCCCTAGGGATTAGAAAGACCATGAGTCCATAAGGAAGAGCTGAGACACAGGTGCATCATGAACCCTTAGATTCATCCACGTGTCGATAAGTGCCAATTTCAAGTAGTAGTGGTCACATGAAAGAAGCCTAAGACACATTTTACTTTTCCCAGATATCTGGCACTGGCCCAGGGTCGGCACTGTTTTCCTACTATACACACCATAACCTTGTTTCTGTCTTTCGTGTAGGGGCCATCAAGTTTAATGATGGCCTGAGCCCGGAGGAGAGCTATCGCCTTATTGAAGCCCTGTCGTGGTGCCAGCTGCCATTCCAGTGTGCTCACGGGAGACCTTCTATGCTGCCGCTGGCTGACATAGACCACTTGGAGCAGGAAAAGCAGGTACAGTAATGACTAACAGGAGAAGAGGAGCAAGGTTTATCTTCTCTTTCTTCTCCCGCTCCTATCAGCCAAATGTAACCTGTCTTAATCCTTTCCAAAATACCCGAGTTTTGAAAAGTATGCATTGAAAGTTTATTTATATAAAATCTCACCACTTCATCTTCTAGCTCAAATTCATCATGGAGCTCAGGCTGCACTGTCAGATTACACACGTGATGCCTTTGTATTTTTTAAGCTTAACACATGTACGGACTGATGTATCCTGGACATCTGTTGCCTACTAGCTCTAGGTTTGATAGGATGTAGAAGGTCTCTCTGGGGCTACAGAAAGTTGGTAGAAACACAGCAAATTTACTGCTAACAAATACAACCTGAACAGCCAGTTTCTTGATGGTGACTTTGCTGGAAATGGTAGCCATTTCTAAGGATCTCTAGAGTTATGATTTGGGGATCATCCGGCAGGAAACCAAGCTTAGGAGATTTTCACATTATGGTTTGGCCTTGATTACTCAGCAGTCCAGGAACAATGATGTGGATAATGCAATAAAGACACAGAGTGGTTTAAATTAAAGACATTTTCTGTTCTTGTTATAATCTTAAATGAAACAGAACACAAAAGCATAATAGGAATGTCCGTGTTGCTGCTTTCCAAAATCTTTTCTTTTGCTTGCCTTTCCTTGTAAGGGCTATAAAGTCTTTACTTGCATGGAGTTTTCTGATGCATCCAATAGGCTTTACTCCGTTAAAATCTTACTGTTTCATAGGACAATGAAAACAAACTTATGTCCTCATTCCTGAAGAGATGGGAGTCTAGACTTAAAGTTGGCAGTCCCGCTTATCCTAAGGAAATCTCTAATCTTTTCTGAATCCAGAAATTAGAAATCAGAACAGATTGGAATAGCCGTAATTAGGAAATTATTATTTGGTACTTGGCTTTTCAAGCTGCATATGGGAGTTATTCTCTTTCTTCCCACAGATTAAACCCAATCTTGCTAAACTTCGCAAAATGGCCCAGGCCTGGCATCTCTTTGGAAAAGCGGAAAGATGTGAAACAGGGCAAAGCCAGAGGGCATCCATGCCTCCTTGTGAGCCACCGTGAGAACAGAATTATTGATCTGTAAGGAGCCAAAGGGATGCTAACTGCCTCTGAGCAGATAGCATGGGCTGTAGGTACCAGCAGAGTCTGAGGCCACCAGTGTCTCCAAGCAACGTGATCAATCAGTCTTGAGCAGATGATCCCTCCAAACTAAAGACAGTTCATTCATCTGCAGCTGTGGACTCAGGAGGTTGCCCTATGATATCTACTTTTTATAACTTATATAAAGATAAAATTTAATGACTAATTGATTCATTTGTGGGTTTGGTTTTGTTTTGTTTTGGTGGCGGGAGGTGGGAGGAGGGGTTGCTTGGTTTTGGCTTTGCAATTTTTTCCAGCCTCATAGTTTGCATTGATGTAATTTACCTATGCTGAACTCCCTGGGATCCATTCTGCCTTCCTAGACAGCCCATAGCCCCGCTCCATTGGTCCCCTCCCACTCCCGTCTTCTTGATCTCTCACTGCTGCTGCTGTAATTTACATGCTAAATCTCAGACTTAAAGAGTTCTCTACACTCAATAAAAAATGTCCCCTGTAGTCTTCCATCAGGCCTATAGTTAGATTATTTTAGGGATTAAAAAACTATTGATAAAAGAGAAACAAGGACAGGGGCACCTGGTGGCTCAGCCGGTTAAGCGTCCAACTTCGGGTCAGGTCATGATCTCTCAGTTCGTGAGTTCGAGCCCCGAGTCGGGCTCTGCTGACAGCTCAGAGCCTGGAGCCTGCTTCGGATTCTGTGTCTCCCTCTCTCTCTGCCCCTCGCCTGCTCACACTCTGTCTCTGTCTTGCAAAAATAAATAAAACATTAAAAAAAAAGAGAGAGGGAGAGAAACAAGGACAAGGATAGAATAGAGACAATTAAACTCCTGTCCTGGTTGGTTGTCTTCTTTCCCCTGCAAGATCTCATTCAGCATCTGATATTGTTCATACTCCAACTGGGAAAATGGTGAAAGTACTAGGACTTGTAAAACTATGATTTTTTTTTGGTACTTTAAAAGTGTCTCTTTATGTGAGAGCAAGTTTCA
Organism: Prionailurus bengalensis; assembly: GCF_016509475.1. Classification (NCBI taxonomy): domain Eukaryota; kingdom Metazoa; phylum Chordata; class Mammalia; order Carnivora; family Felidae; genus Prionailurus; species Prionailurus bengalensis. The sequence goes on along the minus strand of NC_057355.1, from coordinate 120,732,576 downwards.
TATCAAAATGCAGAATTTATTCTTTCAACCTAACCAGACCTGTTCTCTACAGTTTTTCAGGAGACAACAGTTCTTTTGATCCCTTTCAAATTATATCTTAGTTTTATTACAGTATGCCTATCTAATGGCCTCATAATTTCATTTGGGACCAGGACTGATCTTTGTGGTAAATGCTTATTATGCCATCCTTAATCTGTATTTCCTCTACCTTTTTAGAATGTTTGATTTCTGGTTAATAAGACTCAATAGACTAAAGGTTTATAGAAAGACAAAAAGAAAAGCAAAAAACCCCAGCTGGTAATGTTTGTTGCAACTGGGATCCCATACAATGAGAAAGACGTTACAGTGAGAATTTCCACTTTTGTATTTTGCAGCCTGCTGAAACTGGCCTTTGTATCAATGGAATGATTTTTCTCATTTTTTAATACAGGAAACACATTTGTACTCATGGAAGAAAACTTTGTTTGCCAGCAGCCCTGCAGTGAATCTTACAGGAGCAATGAAGTATTGCATTCATTAGTGTGTGTCTCAGAGAAGGTTCAGGAAAAGCCTTCACTGGTTTTCAAGGGGATCCTTGTAGAATTACGTAATTGGAACTCTGAAGAATAGGCACCACTGTCTAAAAATGGCCTTTATTCTTCTTAATACATATAAGCGGTTTCATAGACTGGGAGACATGACCTTCAAAAGGAGGGTGTTTTCAGGGGATTTGCAAGGCTGTCAGGGTCTCTGCCTCCAGGCCCAGTGGGGTGTTGTGGCCTCTGGACCTCTGCCTCCACTCTCCAGAGCTATACGGAGGCCAGCTGTCCTGGGAGTTTAAAATATTTTTCAGGTTAGACCAATTTGTGGGATTAAAAAAAGTGTTAATGATACTTCTTATATTAGGATGAGGTGCAGTTTCAAAATGTTTTGCTACAATCTCAGACCACCATTTTTTTGAGAATAGCAGAGATTAGAAAAAGTTCTCCATAAATAATGTAATAATCTTCCTGGCTAGCCTGACTCAAGCAATGGAAGAGATAATTATCCTTTTTCATAATTTATAAACTCAGTTGCATGCATCAACATAAAACCAACCTATTAGCCAAAAATACCTAACATTACATTTGTTGCCTGTTTGGATTTTGTTTTGTTCTGTTTGTTTTTAACTTTACTTGCCATAGAGTAAAAACAGACTTAATTTTCTAACACATGAGAGTAGTCATTAACACCTTTGTGGTGCTTTAAGGTTTACAACATGATTTTTGCATGTCTTACTTGAATTTTCTTGGCAACCCACCAGATAAGATGGTGTTATGCTCCCCAGTTTACAAAGGCTGAAATATATTAAGTGATTTGTCTAAGATCACACAGGTACTAAGTGGCAGACTAATGGTAAACAAGTTTTCTGGCTCCAGTCACGAGAATGAATGTTACCATTTACTAAGGGCCTACTATATATACCCAATGTTTTGTGTACCTTATTACTAGCCTTACGACAGTTCTGTTAGCAAGGTAATGTCTCTTTTTTTTTTTTAAGTTTTATTTATTTATTTGAGAGAGAGAGCCAGCGAGAGCGTCAGTAGGGGAGGGACAGAGAGAGAGGGAAAAAGAGAATCCCAAGCAGGCTGTGTCCAGTCAGCAGAGTGGGGCATGAACTCACGAACCAAACTGTGAGATCATGACCTGAGCCCAAACCAAGAGTCAGACGCTTAACTGACTGAGCCGCCCAGGCGCCCCGCCGATGTCTCTTTAACAGTGAGACTGCTAAGCCTCAGAGATGTTACCCCATTTGCTAAAAGAGCCAGAATTCAGACCCAGATCTGGGTGGCTTCACGTTGCACACTCCTTCCCATTGTTACCCTGTGCTTGCCATATATTTTTAATTTATTAGGGACTTACCAGTTTGTAAACTTAGTGGTTCAACTTTATTAGATTCCGGTTAGTGGAGACTTCACTAACTTCAGAGTAAAAAAAAAAGATACGATGTGCGATGAAGCCATTCTAGAGAGTGCCTTTTTGGGGAACGTTCATCACAATTATATTTGAAATAAGGGTGCATGTCTTTAAGAAGCTTAGCTTTAGTCAGGACAAGGAAACTGATGATGGAATGTGGTAACTTCCTCTAGTTTAGAGGTCACTGAGTTATAGCTATGTCGTCTTTACTGGGATACGAGGAGATGACAGTTCTGTCAGAAATAAAATCTATAGATGATAATAGGGGCTAGACTCAGAAAAGCTTAAAGCAAAGCTTAGAGTGTAGGCTAGAAGGGAGGGAAGAGACAGGGGAGAGGGCTAGGGAAAGGTCCAGAACCTAGCTGGTGATCTGGAACCCATGAGCAGCTGAGAATGGAGAGGTTCAAGCAATCACACATCAGAGTGAGGCAAAGAAAAGGTCAGACACAAATGAACAGATGGGATCTGAACCTAACAGTGGAAAAAAACAAGGCGGCCAACACAGGGGCAGAGCAGGAGGGGGCCCAAGACCAAGTTCTAGAGACGTGTAGGGGCCTGAGGAGCCATGCCAAGCGAGAATAGATGCAGTGGTCAGCTCCTAGAGAGCGCGGACAACTGTGCCTGGATGAAGCTTTAAGTGGGAGCCAGTGGTAGCAAGTCCAGATGAAGGGAAGAGCAGTTTCTGGCACAAAGAGTCAGACTCGTTCTACCTGTTTTCCATCTGAAGTGCCACCCGGTTCCATCAGAACCTTTACGAAAGCAGGCTACCAAGGAGAACTGACTGCTGCGTTTGCTGTTACCTGTCCTGCCTTTTCACACTTTCTCAACTGAAGTTGCTTATCAGCACTGAGATAGCAACAAGGTGGACTCAGAAAAGAAGGACGTCTGGGAAACCAAAAATCTAGATTATCTCACCAAACAAACCCTTGCTTCTCTTTCTCCATTTATTCATCACTCAGTAACTCAGGCATATAAAGAAAAAAAGAGGCTATCCTATGGCTTAGGATCTTTCAGACCCTTGGGTCATTGTCATCCCGTGCCCATTTGTCAGAGAGCACCCTGTGCTTTGAAACATAAAGTTCAGGCAACCTGATCAAAGTCTGGAGGATCCAAGCGTCTTACGTACCTGAATCTATGGAGCTTACTGGAGCCCGTAAGCTAGCATCCCCCAGGTAGCAATCTGAAGAAGCTAATTTGGCCTGACTTCACCCTCACAACTTGCCTGACTAAACAACTTGTTCTTATTTACCACAAAAGTAAGGCATATGCAGTGGTGGTTGCCACCCACCCCTACCCTGGCCAAAAAAAAAAAAAAAAAAGATGGTTTGGAGTTGGAGTTAGCTACTGCTATATTAGTGTATCGTTATTATTCAAGGTATTTTATCACCTCTCTTTTATAGTAAACTGCAGAGTTTTGCATAGAAGTTACGAATTTTAGGAATCTTGTCAAGCTTTTAAGCAGCTTCCTTCTTCTCTAGGCAGGTCTTAATTCTAAATGTAACATGTCTGAAAAAACACTACTGAAAGTCTCCTCTTCAGCTTGGTATTTAATATAAACATCAAGCAGTCACTGTTGCCAGTGTGGTTAGGCTCAAAGGCTGCCCTCCATTGTGTGAGTATTGTGCAGAAGACTGAAAGCTTAGACTATAAGCTCTTTATTAATAATAATTGCTTAGCCATTGCACAATAACCTGGAACAGCTGTTGGGTGAATGAAAGAATAATTCAAAGCAAAGTAGGCCAGATAGAAAACACTTCCAAACCACATTTCAGAATAGGTCCTTTGTGTCAACTAGGTGCATGTCTGCAGAGGGAGTTTTTGCGAGGACAGGTGGATAGTATGGGGCCTTTACGATAATTACGTCACCATCTGGTACCGTATAGCAAAAACAGTTCTGATGTCCTGAGTTCTACATATGTTATAGAATCACGTAGCCCGATGATGGAGCCACAGGACTGGCAGCCTTCGTTAACCCAGAGACTGAGCCAACAGATTGCCTTGAGAAATGGTTGTGAAGCACATCTGTGAAACGTATGATCCTACCCATACCCGCATCTATTTCTTTGAGGTATCACTTTACACTTAAGTTTTCCTTGGTAGAGTGTTTTTCAGAGACTTCTGAGGCTAAATTAGGAATTTCTGTTCCTGATTTGAGTTCCAAGAATTGTGCCTCTCCTGCCCTCCGCCTAAATTGGAAGATATAAACCGTGGGAAAAGTGTCTTTACAAACTGTATTAAGTTATCTAACTTGATTTATTTGGCGTATTCAGGAGGACTTTCACATCCATGGAATCCTCTTTCTATTAATTCTTTTCAAGCTACAGCTACGAGTTTTTGTCCTTAGCTTCCGGGTCCTGCTGGCAAAGGCAGACAGACACAAAGGCCGAGAGGTAGGAAGTTGACATGGGGCTTGTCTCTCCCTGTTCAGATAGGGTTCTCCCCTTTCCAATATTTACTCCTCCTCCAGTCAAAGAGAGGAGAGAGAGAAATAGAAAAATGAGGCATATAAATAGCTTTGTGGGAGTTGCTTAATTGAGGTCCTAAAGAGCCCAAAGAGCATGCATTGGTGCAGTTCTTCTGTCCCAGGCACTTTAAAAGTTGACCAAAACTACCCTTGGAACCTTCATCCATCTCACTTATGCCTGGGAAGAATGTGGGTGCTAATTTTAGAGCCAGAGACTAGGACGCACAAAGGACAAGTATCATAAAGCATTTTTAGACCAGAAACAGATTTAAGTTCCTTGACTCACTCCTTTTACTCCAGACCACACAGTTGTATGTACCCAAGTGGATTGCTGTTAGAATTGGTGCCTTCAGAGGAGACAATTGCTCGTAATTGGTAGCTATAAGCCACTTCACTGAGAAAGCACGGGGTCTTAGATGCTTTAAGGAAAAGAATTGACAGACTGAGGCCTGAGTGAGTCAGCCTCTTCTGAGTCAGAGCTTTTAGGCCGGTCTTTCAGACTAAACTCTTCAATCTTGTTTTCTCCCTCTTTCAGGGAAGAGCCCTAAGGCAAAGATCTATCTCAAGTTGATGCAGAGGCCTTCCCCTCATAACCTACCTCTGGCCAGTGTTTACCAAAGTGTGGTTATCAAATCACCTGTTCAGATCCCTTAGGGTGCTTGTTAAACATGCAGACTCCTGGTGCTCCCTCCCTCCACCCCACAGACAGTGCCGCAGGAGACAGGAAGCTGGCCTGGGACCAACATCTCAGGGGGTTCCGCGGTATGCTCAAGTCTGCCCGGGACCTCTGCTCTGGGCCAGTGGTTCCCAAACATGGCGGATCATCTGGATTACCTGGAGAGACTTTCTGAAAAGGTAAGTACTAAAGTAGGGCACACAAAAAATGGAAATAATGTATGAACCTACTAAAAATTAGAAGATATCCTCCAGCTTGCCACTGTTTGGTAGTATTCCTCCAGACTTTTATCCTATTGCATGTACATGTTGTTTTGTTTTTTTTTTTAATTTTTTTTTAACGTTTATTTTTGAGACAGAGAGAGACAGAGCATGAACGGGGGACGGGCAGAGAGAGAGGGAGACACAATCGGAAGCAGGCTCCAGGCTCTGAGCCATCAGCCCAGAACCTGACGCGGGGCTCGAACTCACGGACCATGAGATCGTGACCTGAGCTGAAGTCGGCCGCTTAACCGACTGAGCCACCCAGGCGCCCCCATATTGTTTTGTTTTAATGAAGTAAAAGGTCATATTATGCATACTGCTCGGCAGCTTGACTTTTCCCCAGCTTGTCTTTAATTAACATTAAATGGACTTCCTTCCGTATCTGTCCCATTCTTTTAACACAAGGCTCACGGATCAAATGCCTCTAGGGGTCAGGCAGATAACATGAGTTACACGGACCGGGGAGGAACTGCAGAAAAGGAGGTTTTCCATTTAATGGGAGTCAGAAGCTGCTCAAGTGTAGCCAACTGCTGCCATTTGGGAACATGGGCGCAAAATTGCCAAAGCTGCGGAGTTTCCAAGAGAAGCAAGAACTCCGAATTTTAGTATGTGATCTTCACATTTTTATTATTCTATTTTATTTTCACGTTTTTATTTATTTTTTAAAAATTTTTTAACATTTATTTATTGTTGAGAGACAGAGACAGAGTATGAGCAGGGGAGGGGCAGAGAGAGGGGGAAACACAAAATCTGAAGCAGGTTCCAGGCTCTGAGCTGTCAGCACAGAGCCTGATGTGGGGCTCGAAGTCACCAACGGCGAGATCGTGCCCTGAGCCTAAGTTGGCCGCTTAACCGACTGAGCCACCCAGGAGCCCCTATTTTCACATTTTTAATTATTGGTAACTAATTCAAATTAAATACAGGGCGAGCCAGCCAAAATGTCCTTAACCCAAACACTGCCCTTAAGCCACTCTTTTGAAACTTCTTCTGCAGTGTATACATAATGTTCCACAGTATGTCATGTTTAAAAACCTTCCTTGTTTTTAATTAACAGAATACAAAATGCTATTGCTGGACACTTAGGCTGTGACATTACAGCTGCTACAGTGATAGGTATTCTTCTCTATATCTCCATGTGCTTGTACAAATAATTTGAGAAATGCACGTTCAGAATTGCTCTCGAAAGGTACCAGCTTACAATCCTATTAACAGTACATGAGAGGGTCCTTTTCTGGGAAGCTTTAAGCGGATTCCCAGGTGCCATCCCGGAGATCAGATGTAGTAGGTCCGGGATAGAACCCAAGATAGTACATTTTCTTAAGCTCCCCGATGATTCGGAGAGGTTTTGGAGCCACTCTCTTAGATTACTAACAAGTTGTTTGGGACCACTGCCAGTGAATTAGTAAGGAAACTGTAAATACTTTCATTTGCATTTCTGTCTTAGCCGGTTCCCTCTAATTACAGCCCTCTATCAAAGCACAAAAAGGGCTCTGCTGCTGCTGCTGTTTCAGGCAGTTCAGAGCAGAACAATAAATAAACCAACTCAGGAATCTTCAAGCAGCTTTTATTGGCACAGCCCAGGAAAAGGTGTGGTAGCCATTTCTGGGCAAAAACCTATATCCCATTAAGGTCTTCAGTGTTATGTTTAACGCCCCACTGAACCAGAAAGTTTAAGTTCCTAAAACAGACTCCCCAGGTCTCTAAGAGGTTCCAAAGAACAAATTTTTACAGTAAACTCTGTGCCCAGCGTGGGAACAGAGCTCATAACCCCAGCATCAAGAGTCGCACGCTCTACCGACGGCCAGCCAGGCGCCCCAAGAGGCTACAAAATTAATAGGTCAAGGCCCGCTGCTGCTGTTAAGATCAGAAAGGCAAGAGACAGACCTGAATGTGTGTCCTTGTTATGGGATGCCTAAAAAGGCAGGAAACGGTATTAAGTTTTTTAGGTTGGCTCCAGTTCACTCCCCATTACAAGGACTTGATTTTCAGCAGTCGCACTGAAGTCCCTCTCCATTCCATATCTGGCTAAGCCGCTTCTGCTTAGAATGAATGGTGGTCATAGGACATGATCATCAGGATGGTAGAGTTCACTCATCAAGCGGTAGATGTAGGAAGGCGCGTTCCCACCAATGTTGGAGATGAAGAGGGTAATGAGCTCTGGGGGGACGTAGTCAAACACGGGGCAGTGAATGCCGACCTTCTCCAGAATGTCCCCTGAAAGGCAATCAATCACACATGCTAAAGATAAAACTGAGGATCCTGCTCTAATAACCAGGTAGCATATAGATTCTAGGCTCAATAATGCAGGCATACTCGCTACCCCTCGGGAAGCTGCAGCAGAGTGCAAACCAGAAGAGAGGACTTCAGACCATACCACTCCCTGCTTAAAACTCTCCAATGCCTTTGCATAGCCCTTAGAACAGAATTCCAGCTTGGGATAGCAGCCCTCAAGATCTAGCCCCTCCCCACTGCACTACACTAATTGTAATTCATCCCACTCTCCCTCGTGCTAGTTCCTCTCCAGCCATAATGGCCATCTGGTTCCAACTGGCTAAGCAGGGACCTAACTCAGGCCCTTTGCACCAATGCCTGGAAGACTCTTTCCTTGATCTTCACACGGTGGGATCTATTCATTCTGGACTCAGCTGAAATGTCCCCTCGTTAAGACCCTCCCCAAACTAACATAGTCTCCAACCACCTTCCAATCACATCATCCTTCTTTGTTCTCTTCCCAAAACATCTCATGACCTGACATTTTGTTGTCTATCTTCTGCAACAGAACGTAAGGTCTGTGGGAGCAGGACCTATTTGTTGTTCATTTTTACATCCCTAGTTGCTAGCTTAGTGCTGGATACATAGTGGATACATACATAAAATAATTCTTGAAAGAACAAATGTGTGAATGAATGAAGTTATTCAACTTCTAAGAAGAACTGTAGCCCAAGCACTTGCTTTGCTCTCAGATGGTGTTTAAGGCCATGTGATGTTGATAAGGTGGCAGGCTCACTGACCACAGCTGCTACATTCAGAAGTCACAGAAAAGGACCCCAACGCACAAAGATTACAGGCAAGTTTTATAGTAGGAACATTTTGGAGCCTACTTCCTTTGCCATTCACGTCACCAAAATAACTCCCTACAGCAACTGAAAAACAAGTCTATTTTCCCATTCGGTTGTTGCCTCTGTCAAGCAATGTGCAAAGCCAAACTCAAGTCAATGCTGGGTGATCCAACCCACCAGGACCCCAATACTCCGTTGAATATATTAGTCCCAGAACAAAATGATCGGGTCCCCATGCACTCTAAGACACTAAAGAGAAGTCTCCACAAGAAGTATGATAAAAAACACAACCTGGCAGCATTCACCCCTGACTGACTACCAAAACAAAAGCAAAAGGACCCAAACACACATGTGCATGTACACACACACACACACACACACACACACACACACACACACCCTTCTGTACCTTCTGTGAAAGGCAGAACTTCTTCAGGGGCCACAAACTTGTGAAATGAATCTTCTTCATTGGGGAACTAGATAAGGAAAAAAAAAAAAAAAGAGTGAGACAGACCTAGCAAATTCTACTTCTAGGTACATACCCAAGGGAAATAAAAATCTTATGTCCACAAAGAAGCTTGCACACAAATGCTTCCAGGACCATTATTCACTAAAACCAAAGGCTGAACAACCCAACTACCCAAGGGGTGAATGGATAAATAAACTGTGGTATATCCATGCAAGAGAGTATCATTCAGCCACAGAAAGAAACAAAGAGCTGTGCTATAGCTAGGAACCTTGAAAACATCATGCGAAGTGAAAGATGTCAAGAACAAAAGGCACACATTGTATGATTTCTTTTATATGAAATATCCAAAACAGGCAAAGCCACAGAGACAGAAAACAGATTAGTGATTCCTAGGAGATGGGGAGAGGAGGCAACAGGGAGTGATTATGTAACGGGTACAGAGTGTTTTGCCGGGATGATGAAGGTCTGAAACCAGAGAGTGGTAGTTGCACAATGTTGTGAATGTAGTAAGTGCCCCTGAACTGTACATTTAAAACTGGCTAATTGTATGTTATGTGAAATTCACCTCAATTTAAAAAAGAGACCTACAAATAGCTTCTATTGCTAATGAAATAACTCTTCATTTTGTAATACTGTTTGTATTCAAGCTACAGAGGAACGTCCCTCCAACTATGACAAATAAAACCGATTCTATCTTCCTAGTTTCAACTTGTTTGGCATTTTCAGAAATGGTCAGGGTGATGGGGAATGGTGGCAGTGGAAACAAAGGGCCTTCTCCAACTATGTACTACCCTGACCTTACAATTTTGACTTTTCAAAGCTGACAAGTTATACTATCAATTTTTGGGGGGGCGCCTGGGGGACTCAGTTGAGTGTCCGATTCTTGATTTCAGCTCAGGTCACGATCTCACAGTTGGTGAGTTTGAGCCCCACATCTGGCTCTGCACTTTCAGCCTGGGATTCTCTCCCTCTCTCTCTGCCCCTCCCCTGCTCGCACACGTGCTCTCTCTCTCTCAAAATAAATGAACATTAAAAAAAAAGGAATTAAAAAAAAAAAAAACTATCAATTTTTTTCCTGGTTCAAGGCTTTTGTGGCTTTTTCCAGCCTCTACTGGGTCTAATCCACTTAGTAAACACAGATAAAGAGAAGCCCCAGAGTGAGCAGGTTGAAGGCCTGGAGATCAAGCCTACACTTTGGCTTCCTTCTTTCTGTTGGCTACAGACAGACAGACGTACCTGTGGGGAAAGCTTGAACATGGGAGCACAAACGATGAGCGGGGTGGAATGGTGTTTTGCTGCCAGTGCTAGAGTGTGAGTTCCTGTCACGGCTCTCAGGGCACCATTGGCCAGGATGGTCTTTGTGCCAATGATCACCTTTGGAACAGGAAGCAAAATGTGAGTCATCCTAGAGATACAACCTTAAATAGCCCATTGGGCACAATAGGCTGAATGCCCAGGCCTCCCTCTTGACATCGTGAGGGTCACACAGCCGTAAAGGAAAAGGACTTTACGTAAAGGAAAAGGATTCTAGACTAAGGACCATGAGTTCTAGCTCAAAAGTGGCTTCCCAAAGAATGAATATAGTCTGTGACCGGAAGCTGTACCACCTCCTGCTCGTAGCCCTGTCTTCTAGGATCTCTATGTCACAGCTCCTGAGAAGCCAGAAGCCTTTCTATTCATCACCCCACTGCCAAGCTCTCTGCTCAGAAAGCAGGGACCCTCTACCCAATCCCTAGCTGCTGCCACGCTTAGCTTAGCCCTATTTCATTCTCTTCAATGCTTTCACCAAAAAGAAACTACTCTGAGGTGCCCGGCTGGCTCAGTTGTAGAGCATGTAGATCATGACTCTTGATCTTGGGGTTGTTAGTTCGAGCCCCACACTGGGTGCAGAGATTGTTTTAAAAAATAAAATCTTTTGGGACGCCTGGGTGGCTCAGTTGGTTGAGCGTCTGACTTCAGCTCAGGTCATAATCTCACAGTCCATGAGTTCAAGCCCTGTGTCGGGCTCTGTGCTGACAGCTCAGAGCCTGGAGCCTGCTTTAGATTCTGTGTCTCCCTCTCTCTCTCTGCCCCACCCCTGCTCATGCTCTGTCTCTGTCTCAAAAATAAATAAAAACATTAAAAAAAAATTAAAATAAATAAAATCTTTAAAACAAACAAACACAACAAAAAGAAGCTACTCTAAGTGAGGAACAATGATACAGACAGAAGAAAAAGAAATTCAGTTAATATATTAAAAAGGCCCAAATATGTACTTTCAAAAGGTGTTAGAAACTTTCTTTCCTCATAGATATTATAGGAGATAGGGAGGAAAAAATCAGTATTTTAGAAGTACAGTCTTCATGAATTTAATATAAGTCCAAATATACCCACCTTGTTGACTCTTGACATAACAGCAAAAATGGCGGCATCAGTCATGACAGTTGTCTCAATACCTGCTTTGGACAAATTGACTGCCATCTCGTGACCCTGCAATAGGACAGAAAGGCTGACATTATGAGAGAGAGTGAGAGAGAGTGGAAGGCATCTCCAATGGAACTGGATCTGGAGAATTCTGTGATACTGAGCACAGCCGACACACAACTGCCTCCAGATAACTCCTTTTTCTGCCCGTGGTCGGTATTCTCTGGTACACTGCAGGGAAGCCCAGGAGAAGCTAATAAATGTTGAGTTCTCCACAGGAGCATTAGAGCAGCCACAAAACTGGAAATACTGCTCTCGTGTATAATTGGGCAGAGCTGACAGGATAGGTCCTGGCTCGTTCCTTTACAACATCCTGCATCCTTACCTAGTTCCTTCTGAAAGACCTATTATTTACGTAGGGATGGAGTGCGGTCAGGCCAAGCATCAGTCATCCCCAAGGTAATTTACCCTATTTTGATTCCCAAAAGAACCAATATATTTCTTTTCTTGAACCCAGCATTTCACCGAAGCCTCCCAAACCAATGTTGAAGAGTGTCGACAGGATGAACAACTTGAAAATTCCCTTAATGTTTTATTTTACTTTATCTTCTCAACGTCTTGCTTATCAATTCAAAGATAGCACGGAGCCCATCTATCACTTCTTGATTCCCTCCTCAGTTTTCATTTTTCTTAGCAACTCCAGAAGCCCCCCCCCTACCTGACAGAAAGGAGCACATTCTGCCACAATGACATGGAACTTCCTCTTTCGGGCCGCCTCTTTGAGGAAGGCTTCTACTGTTCGGGAGAAGCCAATGGTCATGATCACCTCATTGGAGTGGATGTGCTCCAGAGCCTGGGCTGCAATGTTCTCTGTTGTCCCTTCTGCAAGAACAGTCAGTTTTGCAAGGAAAACATGAAACCACCGTGCTACAACGTGAAAGAGACAGGTGCCCACCTAGTGGACCCTGGTAACACAAGGTAAATGGACTTAATATGAAGGTCACTTCTTCTTAAAAGCCCCATTCCTCTGGGATCTTCTACCTCCTAAGTTCTCAGTCTACCCTCTTTCCCGGTAGAACCCCCAACTCATCCACTTAACCCCCCAACCCTGCCCGGCCACAACACCAGCTCCTTAAAATTGATTTTGAAGACACTGAATTCAGGCAAAAAAAAAAAAAAAAAAAAAAAAAAAGGTCCAATTGGGGAAATCATAAAATGCTGAGCGTGGGGTAAACAGTTTTCCCCCTAAAGGGACTCCTCCTCCAAAAGGTGGCCACAACACCTCCACCTGAGGAGGCCACAGAAGAAAAAAGGGGAGCAATTTGGAAGCAGCAGCTCCAGATACACAGACCCAGCTTCTTCCTTCCTTGGGGAATTCTGATTGTAATGAATATCTGCAGATCTCCCAGGTCACAAAGACAAGGGGAATGGAGGTGGTGCGTGTGTGCATAAAAATTCAAGAAGTTTAGTGAAGTCTACCACCTGTGGTTTTAGGGAGTTCATCTTTAAAATGAAAATAAAGCTCTGTCCTAACAGCTTCTGCAGCAATCTATAAAGGGCTGGTCTGTAAAGAAATGTAGGGAGGGTTATCTTAGTCCTGCTCCAAACCTTCCTCTTAGTCAGGATGGAGGACAAAGCTGAGAACAGCATAACTGGCGATCTCCCATCTCTGCTGATGAACAACTTTCAGGGTCTTCTCTTCCTTCATCTGCCTGTAACCTGTCCTGACACCCGGGATCAGGACTCTTACCCAGTTCCACAAGCAGCTCATTAATTGCCTCGATGATGTTGGACTGGAGTTGGGCGTAATGGAAGCTGAAATCCTCGCTCAGGCCTTCGGATGTCAAGAGTTTGTGCAAAGACTCCTGCTGATCGCTCTCATCGCTGCGTCCATGGAGTCTACGGAGGCAACAAGACGCAAAGAGTGAGGTGGGCTGAGGTGTACTCTTTGAAGCAACAGGGCCTGCTCACCACTAAAGGCTCCAAGCAAAGGGCGGAGCTCGTGCAAAAAGGCCCACGTCCTGACCTGCCATACTCCTCCCGGATGATCCTGAGCACTCTCCGCACCATGTTGCCCACCGTGGTCTCTGAGGGCTGCGCGGCTGTCATCCTCTGGCCCTCTCGGCGAATCAGTTCCATCAGCTCTCCTGCAGTCCGAGGAACAGAGCGTGAGAGGGCACGAGCACGATGAGGCCTGGGCGACTTTCCACCTGGGGATCGGGAACGGATAGTGACGAGGGACGCGACAGAATAGACCTGCCTCACCTGCATTGCTCCAGCGGTGGTCCGTAATGATCCGGCGCAGCAGCCCCAGGGTCTCCCGAGCCATGTCCTCGGAGCTGCGCCGCCCGCCGCCCCGCTTCAGGGCCTCCACGAAACTCTCGATGCTCTCGTACAACTCCGAGCCATTGGCTGCGGCTCCCGGCATCTCGAAAAGAGCCGCCTCGCCGGCGAAATCCGCACCTGTACAACCTCGATCGTTGCACTTCCGGGGCGGGTGAAGTCGGCTTCCGCTCCGCGAGGAAAACTCGGGCTTCACGGTCCGCAGGCCACGCCCCTCCGTGCCACAGCCCACCCCTTCCATCTGCCTGAGCCAATCAGAGACTAGGAACTCGAGTGGCTCATTTACGGCGGAGCGTCCGCGAGCCTCCGAGGCTGGAGGAACGGAAGTGGCCGTTCGCAGCTCCTACGAAGTTGGACAGAGGTGAGCTGGGAGGCCCCGCGAGGGTGGCTAGTTCTGTTGCTATGGAAACAGCTGGTCTCGGCGCTCCCACTCCCCCCAACGACCCGAGGCTGTGCTGTGAAAGTTGCCATCCGCCCTCCCTCCTGATCCCTAAGCTCCAGTGACCACCAGCTGTTCTGACTCGCGCTGAGAGTGCGCGTCCGGGACCCGCTACACCTAGGGCAGACGCTCTATTATAATGCTGTTACACTGCATAAAACTGGTTCGTTTGCACCTGTGTCTAATAGATTCAGCTCCCTGAGAGCAGGGACCGTACCTTTTTTACCTTTGCATTCCCATCGCCTCACACACTTATTGTGAGGCAGGGGTCAGGGATGAAGAGACCGAATACTCACCAACAAGGAGGTTCAAAGTGGGAGCTTTATATGGGAGCAAAGATGATGTCCTTCCAGATAGGCTAGAGAGTATAACATAATACCAAGAGCTATTATTGACTTCAAGTTTACTATGTGTTGGGCACTGTGTGTGAATTATCTACTGCAGTCTGTGAGGTAGGTCCTCTTATACGCATTTTACAGGATAGAAAACGGCCACAAAATTCAAGCAGTTGGTAAGGGGACGCATTCATGTTCAAATCTACCGACTATCTGAATCTAAAGTCTGTGTGTCATGAGAATCTCTGTTTCCTTAAGATAAGTTCTTAGGATCTCTGGGCAAACTCATTTTCTTAAGACATTTGTTACATTTGACATATTGCCATCCAAAAAGATACATCAATACCAAAATCAGACAAAGAGAGTACAAGAAAACTACAGACCAGTATCCCTCACAAACACCGATGCAAAATCTGTAACAAAATATTAACAAATCAAATCCAGCAATGAATAACAAGATTAATAATTACCAAATAGAATTTAAACCCGGGATGCAAAGCTCTTTTAATGTTTGAAAATTAATCATTATTTAACAACCATATTAACATATAAAAAGTGAAACCACCTGATCAGATCTTTTGATGCAAGAAGCATTTGACAAAATCCGACAGCTATTGAATTAAAAAAAAAAAAAAACCTCAGAGAACTAGGAATAGAAGGGAACTTCTTCAACTTGCTAAAGAATATCCACAAGAGCCTACACTTAACATCACACTTTAAGGTGAAAGACTGCTTTCTTTCTAAGATCAGAAACAAGGCAAGGATGTCCACTCTCACAACTCCTATTTAATATTATAGTCAAAGTTCTAGGCAGTGCAGTAAGGTAAGAGAAAGAAAGTTTAAAAACATACAGACTAGAGAGAAAACTGCCCCTATTCACAGAAGACATCATTGTCCACACAGAAAATCCAAATAATCAACAATGACCAAAAAAAACCCAAGAGTGAATAAGTGAATTTAGCAAGGATGTAAGGTCAACACACAAAAATGAATCTTGTTTCTATATACTAGCAATGAATAATTAGAAACCAAAATTGAAACACCATAACTCCCAAAAGCCATAATATATTTGTCAATTTTATTTGTGTTAAGTTTAAAATTTTTTTCTTAACGTTTATTTATTTTTGAGACAGAAAGAGACGGAGCATGAACAGGGGAGGGGCAGAGAGAGAGGGAGACACAGAATCTGAAACGGGCTCCAGGCTCTGAGCTGTCAGCACAGAGCCCGACGCGGGGCTCGAACTCACGGACCGTGAGATCGTGACCTGAGCTGAAGTCGGACGCTTAACTGACTCAGCCACCCAGGCACCCCTATTTGTGTTAAGTTTAAACTGTCCTAAAAATTGTACCAATTTACATGCTTGTTATCACTTATCATGATATCACTTATCATGATCTGGCCAATTTTGGATATTGTCGTTCTTTATTTTTCCAGGCATCAAGCCATTAAAAAATAAGGCATATACTATTGTATACATACAAAAGAATATATGTTGTGTGTTATATATGTGTGTGTGTGTATATGTATGTATATATGAAACTACCATGCTACAACACAGACATGATAAAGCATGTCTAAATATATATATATATATGCAAGTTATGAAGCATGACAAAATGAACATGCATGAACTCATGTCCCAAATTAAAAACTAAAATTCTTTTTTTTAATTTTTTAAATGTTTTACTTATTTTGAGACAGAGAGAGACAGAGCATGAGCAGGGGAGGGGCAAAGAGAGGGGGAGACACAGAATCCAAAGCAGGCTCCAGGCTCCGAGCTGTCAGCACAGAGCCGGACGTCGGGCTCAAACTCACGGAGTGTGAGATCATGACCTGAGCTGAAGTCAGACGCTTAACCAACTGAGCCACCCAAGTGCCCCCAAAACTAAAATTCTTAAATATAAGTAGAATGGTGGTTTTCAGGGGTGGGATGGGGGCATAAGTTATTATTTAATGGGTACAGAATTTTGGTTTTACAACAGGAAAACAGTTCTAGAGATGGATGGTGGAGGATGGATGTACATTAATGCCACTGAGATGCACACTTAAAGGACTTAGGTAAATTTTATGTTTCCTGTATTTTAACCACAATTTTAAAAAGTATGTGACATATATTTTTTAAAAATCCTCAAACACTGCCTATGCCATGTCGACGATGTGTGTACTCTTACCCCGTTTCTCTGTCTTCTCCCATACCCAAGGATAACCACTGAATTTTGACTGGTATTGCTTTGTTTTATTTAAAAAATGTATTGCGGGGCGCCTGGGTGGCGCAGTCGGTTGAGCGTCCGACTTCAGCCAGGTCACGATCTCGCGGTCTGTGAGTTCGAGCCCCACGTCCGGCTCTGGGCTGATGGCTCAGAGCCTGGAGCCTGTTTCCGATTCTGTGTCTCCCTCTCTCTCTGCCCCTCCCCCGTTCATGCTCTGTCTCTCTCTGTCCCAAAAATAAATAAACATTGAAAAAAAATTTAAAAAAATAAATAAATAAAAAATGTATTGTAGGGGCGCCTGGGTGGCGCAGTCGGTTAAGCGTCCGACTTCAGCCAGGTCACGATCTCGCGGTCCGTGAGTTCGAGCCCCGCGTCAGGCTCTGGGCTGATGGCTCAGAGCCTGGAGCCTGTTTCCGACTCTGTGTCTCCCTCTCTCTCTCTGCCCCTCCCCCATTCGTGCTCTGTCTCTCTCTGTCCCCAAAATAAATAAACGTTGAAAAAAAAAATGAAAAAAAATGTATATTTATAATCCCTAAACAACATATTGTTTAGTTCAGCCTGATTTTAACTTTTTTGCAGATGACATTATAATGTAATTTTCTACAACTTGCTCTTTTCACTTGATACGACATTCCTAAAATGGATGTAGTTACATGTATCTGTAGTTCTTTCATTAGCAACGCTGCCTAGTATCCCATCATGTGACCATACCGTAATCTATGTATTCGTTTTCTTTCAACAGATATTTGGGGTGTTTCCAGGCTTTTTTAGGGGAGTGAGAGACTATAAACTATAAATATTCTTGTGTATGTTTTGGCCTGCAAGTGGAACAGCTAGAGCATAGACTGTGTGAATATTCAACTTTACAAATAGCGCTAGTCTTCCAAAGTGGTTAAATCAATGAATGCTCGGGGCGCCTGGGTGGCTCAGTTGGTAGAGCATGCAACTCTTGATCTTGGGGATGTACATTCGAGCCCCATGTTGGGTGTAGAGATTACTAAAAAATAAAAGCTTAAAAGACAAAATCTTCAGGGCGCCTGGGTGGCTCAGTCGGTTGAGCGACCCACTTCGGCTCAGGTCATGATCTCATGGTTTGTGAGTTCGAGCCCCGCCTCAGGCTCAGTGCTGACACCTCAGAGCCTGGAGCCTGTTTCAGATTCTGTGTCTCCCTCTCTGTCTGCCCCTCCCCCGCTCATGCTCTGTCTGTCTCTCTCTGTCTCAGAAATAAATAAACATTAAAAAAATATTTTTTTTAATAAAAAAAAAATCAATGAATGCTCTCTCCAGTAGGGAGAGTTCCAACTGATCTACCTTATTAGCAACACTTGGTACTACCAGTTATTTTATTTGGGGAGAATCAGGTGGATATAAAAGGATGCATCATTATGATCTTAATTTGTTTTCCTGATTACCAATGAGGTTGTTCATTTTTTCATATGTTTCTTGGCCGTGTATTTTTCTTTCCCCTTTGTGAAATACCTGTTTGTGTCTCTTGCCAACTTTCTTTTTTTTTCTTTTTTTTAAATTTTTTTTTTAACGTTTTTATTTATTTTTGAGACAGAGAGAGACAGAGCATGAATGGGGGAGGGGCAGAGAGAGAAGGAGACACAGAATCGGAAGCAGGCTCCAGGCTCTGAGCCGTCAGCCCAGAGCCCGACACGGGGCTCGAACTCACGGACCGTGAGATCGTGACCTGAGCCGAAGTCGGATGCTTAACCAACCGACCGAGCCACCCAGGCGCCCCTCTTGCCTACTTTCTTAAAAATCTTTTTAAAATGGACTTGTAGGAGTTTCTTATATATTTTGAATACTCATCTTTTTCAGTTATTTGTTTTATAAATATCTTCTCTCAGTTCATGGCTTGTTGTTTCACTCACTTTGTGATGTCTTTCAATAGAGTTCTCAATTTTAAATATGGTCAAATGCATCAACCTTGTCTTAGGTAGTAATGCTTTTCATATTTTGTTTTAAAACTCCTTCCCTGGGGTGCCTGGGTGGCTCAGTCGCTTGAGCATTCAACTCTTGATTTTGGCTCAGGTCATGATCTCATGGTTTGTGAGATCAAGCCCCGTGTTGGGCTCTGTGCTGACAGTGCAGAGGCTGCTTGGGATTCCCACCCCACCCCCCCCCCCCCCCCCCCCCCGGCCTCTCCCCTACTTGCTTGCTCTCTCTCTCAAAAAACAAAACAAAACAAAAACCCTTCCCTGATTTAAAGGCTTGAAGATGATCTCTTACTTTTTTTCTTCTAAATAAGTTAAAATTTTAGATTTACATGTAAGTTTTGGGAGTGCCTGGGTGGCTTAGACAGATGAGGGTCTGACTTTTGATTTTGGCTTAGGTCGTGATCTCAAAGTTCATGAGATAGAGCCCCTCATCAGGCTCTTCACTGACAGCACAGACCCTGCTTGGGATTCTGTCTCTCTCCCTCTCTGCCTCTCTCTCAAAATAAATAAATATTTTAAAAAAGGATTTACACATAAGTTTTCTATGTAAGGAGTAAGGTGGGAATCCAATTTTATTTTCTTTTTCCATTCTTTTTCCCTTGATTTTCAATGCTACCACTCTAATATATCAAGTATCTATAATGTGTGAGTCTGTTTGAGGGCTTTGTATTTTGTTCCATTGCTAAATTTGCATATCCCTGACCTAATATCACATTTTTGTCTTATTTTATAAAAACTCCTGGAGTGCCTGGGTGGCTCAGTCGGTTAAGCGTCCGACTTCGGCTCAGGTCATGATCTCACGGTCTGTGAGTTTGAGCCCCGCGTCGGGCTCTGTGCTGACAGCTCAGAGCCTGGAGCCCATTTCAGATTCTGTGTCTCCCTCTCTCTCTGCCCCTCCCCTGTTCATGCTCTGTCTCTCTCTGTCTCAAAAATAAATAAACATTAAAAAAAAAATTGTAAAAAAAAAAAAAGTCTTGCTCTCTGGTAAGAAAAATTCCCTTGCAATATTTCTTTCTTTAAAAGGTTCTTAACTAGTTTTAAGTCTTTGCTCTTTCATATATATTTTAGAAACAATTTGTCTATTCCTCAAAAAAAAAAAAAAAGCAACCTCTAATGATTTTGCATGGAATTACTTTGAAAATCTAAATTAATTTGAGGAGAATTGGCATCTTTAAGATACTGAGTCTTCCTATCTATGGATATGGTATATGTCTTCATTTATTTAGGTCTTCTTTAATGTTGTTTAGTAAAATTTTATAATTTTCTCCATATATGACTTGCACATCTTATGTAAGATTATTCCTAGGTACATTGAATTTTTACTGTTGTAGATGATTATCATTCTTTTTCATCATTGTGAAATGGATAGAGAAAATACAAAACTCCTTTTAGTTTGCATTTCTTTGCTCATTAATATAGATGAACATTTTTTTCATGTTTCAATGCATATGATTTGCCCATTTTTCTAATATGATACATGACAGACATTCTGGTTGTCTACCTGACATCCATTTCTTTCTTCTTGTTTGTTAAAAGGCCTGATTTTCTTTGGTTTCTATCCACAGGGAAAGTGGTTTTAGCTTATGAGTAAATCCTGATTGGCCTAAGCCAATCATGGCAATTCCATTCTTTTTCTTCCTCTCTCTTTCCTTCTTTCTTTCTTTCTTTCTTTCTTTCTTTCTTTCTTTCTTTCTTTCTTCCTTCCTTCCTTCCTTCCTTCCTTCCTTCCTTCCTTCCTTCCATAGGTTGGTGCCGGGTAACCCATTTTCTAGCCAGCAGAATATGAGGGAGATCTGTTTGGGACTCCCTGGAAAGGTTTCTTTGTTTTTAAGTAACGGAGAAGACTCCTTAGTCTCTTTAGTCTCTGATTGTCTGAAATATGATGCCTAGAATTACTGCAGCTATCTTAAATGACCATGAAGTCTCAAGAATGAAGATTAAGTTAACATGCCAAGATGTCAGAACAGAAGAACAGGAAGAACCTAAGGTCTTAAAAATATCAACACTTAATGGATAATTTACATATATAAACTCTTGTCATCCTTTCAGCAGTACTATGAGATAGATACTACTAATATAACCATTTTCAAAACAGGAATCTGAGGCATAAATAGGATAAGTAACTTGCTTAGTGTCACACACCCAGTAAGTGGAAGAGTTGAGATGTTAATCCAACAGTATAGCTTCAGTGCTTATCCTGTTAGTCTATGTACTATGGTGCCTTTTATTAAAGTTGTTGTGTGAAATCGACAAATCCAGAAGTTGCCCTAACTTTAGACTTCTTATTATAGGAAATGGTACATTTCTCTATAAAATTTTGAATGGAGTTTTCTGTCACTTACAGCCCAAAGCATCTTGATATTGGGTATTTAATCTTTTTCTGGTTAGTTTGTAAGGTGTGTTTATACATTAAAGATTCCAATCATTTGTAATTTGTGTTGCAATATTAGTAGTTTTAAAAACTTTGCCCAATTCTCACATATTTCTGTGGGATTTTATTTTATCTTATTTATTCTTTTATTTTTTTTTTAACGTTTATTTATTTTTGAGACAGAGAGAGACAGAGCATGAATGAGAGGGGGTCAGAGAGAGAGAGGGAGACACAGAATCTGAAACAGGCTCCAGGCTCTGAGCTGTCAGCACAGAGCCCCACGCGGGGCTCGAACTCACGGACCGCGAGATCATGACCTGAGCCAAAGTCGGACGCTTAACTGACTGAGCCACCCAGGCGCCCCTCTTTCTGTGGGATTTTAAATTGAAACAGCTTTCAGTAGGACAATTTGGAAAAAAAAAAAAACGTAGCAAAAGACTTTAAAATGTTCATTCATGCTTTTTAAATTGGTATGTTTAAGTCTAGAAATTTATCCTAGGGAGGTAATCAGAAATAGGCCCAAAGATTTATCCACAATAACACTTTTTACTTTATTATTTATAACATAAAATTCAGAAATATTCCTAAATAGCCAAAATTTAAAAATTGGTTTGGAAATTATGTATTGCCATACATGTTTTAGAAGAATATTTAATGACATAAGAAATACTTAATGATAAGAATTATTGACAACATATTGTTAAGTTTAAAAAGTAGGGTTCCTACAGTCAGTCTGGAAGATAGTTTGGCAATTCCTTTCAAAACTAAAAATGGATTTATAATACAACCCAGCAATTGCACTCTTGGTCATTCATCCCAGAGAAATGAGCACTCGTATCTAAATAGCATGAATGTTCATAGTAGCTTTATTCATAATAGCCAAAAACTAGAAACTTCCTAAATGTCCTTCCATTAGTTAGTGTTTTAACAAACTGGGGCAAATCCATAGCATGGGATATGGTTTGGCAATAAAAAGGAATAAACTATTGATATCTCCAACAACTTAAATGAAACTCAAGGAACTTACGCTGAGTGAAAAAAGCCAATCTCAAAAGTGTACATAAAGCATAATCCGTTTATGTAGCACTCGTGGAATAACATATATAGAGAGATGAAGAATGGATTAGTAATTGCCAGGGGTTAGAGTTGGGTGGGGGCATGGGATGGCGGTAGCTATGAAGGAGTGACACAAAGGATAGTACAGTTGAGTCTCTTCATCTTGTGGGGATGATTATGCAAGGCTACACATGATAACATTTCATAGAGCTACACACACACACACACACACACACACACGAGTGCGTGTGTAACTGGTGAAATTGATTATATCAATGTCAATATTTTGGTTTTGATCCAGTACCATAGTTGTGTGAGTTGTTACCATCAGAGGAGGCAGGGGGAAGGGTGCACATGGGACTTTGGTGTACATTCCTTTCAGTCTCCTATGAAATCGCCAATTATCTTGAAATAAATAGTTTAACAAAAACTTTATACACCAGGATTTATAAAATAAAAATATCTGTTTAAAAGAAGATTATAGGGGCGCCTGGGTGGCTCAGTCGGTTAAGCGGCCAACTTCGGCTCAGGTCGTGATCTCGCGGTCCATGAGTTCGAGCCCCGCGTCGGGCTCTGTGCTGACAGCTCGGAGCCTGGAGCCTGCTTTGGATTCTGTGTCTCCCTCTCTCTCTGCCCCTTCCCCCATTCGTGCTCTGTCTCTCTCTGCCTTTCAAAAATGAATAAATGTTAAAAAATAAAAAAATTTTAAAAAAAGCTTATAATGGGGTTCCTGGGTGGCTCAGTCGGTTGAATGTCTGATTTCAGCTCAGGTTCATGATCTCCCCATTCGTGGGTTTGAGCCCCGCATCTGACTCTGTGCTGACAGCTCAGAGCCTGGAGCCTGCTTCAGATTCTGTGTCTCCCTCTCTCTCTCTCTCTCTCTGCCCCACCCCTGCTCACATTCTGTCTCTGTCTCTCTCAAAAATAAACATTAAAAAAGAATTTTTTTAAGAAAATTATAATAATGGGGCACCTGGGTGGCTCAGTTGAGCATCCAACTCTTGATTTCAGTTCAGGTCATGATTTCACAGTTTGTGGGTTGGAGCTCCACATGGGGCTCCACGCTGACAGTGCAGGACCTGCTTGGGACTGGCTCTCTCTCTCTCTCTCTCTCTCTCTCTCTTCCTCTGTCTCTGCCCCTCCCCTGCTCATGCTCCTCTCTCTTTCTGTCAAAATAAATAAATAAACTTAAAAAAAAGAAAAATTATAATAAAAAATTATCAAAAAATAACTAAAAGTGGTGCCTGGCTGACTCATTTGGTACAGCATGTGACTCTTGATCTCAGGGTCGTGAGTTCAAGGCCCACATTGGACATGGAGCCTATTTTAAAATAAATAAATAAAAATAAATTTGAAAAAAAGAAAAGAAAATTGTAAGGGCACCTGGCTGACTCAGTGGAGCACACGACTCTTCATCTTGGGGTTGTGAGTTCTAGCCCTACATTGGGTGTAGAGATTGTTTAAAAATAAAATCTTTAAAAGAAAATTATAAAGGATTATGTTACATTGCTCTAATTATTAAATGACTCAGTGCTAAAATATAATTTTTCAAAAAAAGCAAAACGCAAAAGTAGTGTATTTGGTAGGCTCTCAATTTCACTTAAAAATATTTATATGTTAGGTGCGCCTGGGTGGCTGACCAGCTCAGGTCATGATCTCATGGTTCACGAGTTTGAGCCCCACATGGGGCTCTGTGCTGACAGCTCAGAGCCTGGAGCCTGCTTCGGATTCTTTGTGTGTGTGTCTCTCTCTCTGCCCCTCCCCCGCTAGTGCTCTGTCTCTGTCTCTCTGTCTCTCAAAATTAACCGTTAAAATTTTAAAAAAATATTTGTATGTTATTCATATATATATATATATATATATATATATATATACACACACACACATACGCACACCTATATATACACACATACGTACATTATATATTTGTATATATACATATATGTGTATACATACATACAGGTATGGGGGTGTGTGTGGATATATGTGTGACATATACCAAGATATTAACTGTGGCTCTCTCTGGACAGTATAACTACAGGTTTATTAGAGACCCCTAATTGCCTCACAAACCACCAATCTATAGTAGTAGAGTTTTGGCTCTGCAAATAGCTACCCAGAATAAAGACTACATCTCCTGGTCTCCCCAGCAGGTAGATGCGGCCATGTGACCGCATTCTTACTGATGAGGGAGCATAAGGCAAGCTGAGGACAAAGCACAAGCTAAGAACACCCCCCACCCCCCACCCCAGGTGGGATACGTGTGATATTCCTCGGACATGAAAGGGAAAGAAAACCAATGGTTAACTGATAAAAGTCACAGTCATCCAGGACAGGAGTCTCCATCAGTTTACAAATATCTTAGTAAATTACAAAAAAACAAAAACAAAAACAAAAAGCAATCTTATCAATAGCCTAATCTCCGGAACTCCCTACAGCCTTCATATTAATGCTTTGCTACTTTACTGGAGGGAAAAACAACTTTAGTTTGACAATAGCTAGGCCTTCAGTAATCTGTGAGTCTTCTTTAGCATATGAAAATCCCTTTAAGAAACTTTCCCTTGACTTTACCTCTCCTAACCCCATAGTATACAACCAGTCACTCTTTACAACCCCAGTGCAGCTCTTTCTGCCCACAGGTCCTGTCCCCACGCTTTAATAAGATCACCTTCTTGCACCAAAGACGTCTCCAAGAATTCTTTCTTGGCCATTGGCTCTGAACCCCACCATCACCCCAAAACCCGGTCATTACCGTGGGGCTGGTGTGGAAGCGTTGTGTCGCTGCTTCTGAGAACCTTGCCTGGGAGATAGCTGGCCTGTGTCCCTTGGCCTCTTTATCCCTTTCTCTTTCTGGCTACTTTTCTGCTCTGCAGCCTAGATAATGAGGATTCAGGCCACGCTGCAGGCATGGCAGAGTAGTGAGCTGGAAGGGGCCTGGGCACCCTGAGGCCTCTGTGGAGCAAAACTATCATACCAGCCTGGACTTTTGAACTTCATGTAGCAGCAAGCAAAATAAACTTCAGTCTTATCTGAGCCACTGTTATCTTGAGGTTTCCATCATTCGTAGTCACACCCAATCCTAACAAACACAAGAGTGGTTTTCATGTTCATTTGTGTTCTGTATTTTCCAAAATTTCTACAGTAAACACCTCCCATTTGTAATCAGAAAAAAAGTTATTTGTAAGAAAAATAAATCCTTCATCAGGCCCATTCTCTCAACCAGGAATATGACTGTGTTCACCAGATCTTCTAGATTTTTCCAGAGCGTCCCAATTTCAAATATTCTGGCTAATTGCCTGCAGAATTATCAAATCATAGTTTCTGAGCTTAATTTGGAGAATAGGGTGATTATGATGATAATTCTCAACTGTAGGGAGGGAGGCTGACCAAAATATTTGTGTCTTTCTCCTGTTCTAAAGAATCTCCTTTAGGCCATCAGATCACTTCCTTTTCCTGAAGGGCTTTGACTCAACACTTCGGCATGCGAGTGCACTACTGTTTTTATCCTTTTCTGATTGTTCTGGTGGATAAGTCATGCCTCTACGCAACCTGAGAACAAGTGCTATTGTCAGGGGCACCTGTTGTTTTTGTCTGCCCTGCACCCCCTTTCCTTTGGGAACTCTCCCTCATCTCGTGTCATTCAGGTGGAACTGTCAATCTCAGGGCCTCCTGGCCGCAGAGAAGGCACACCACCCAGGTCTGTGCAGTCACCCCAATTCCATGCCGTCTATTTGCACAAAGCCTTTGAGTCCTTCCCTGGGATTTGCTATATGGACCCCAGAGGAAAGCAGGTTTCTCTCCTTTAGATCATCCGCTATGAGGAGATTGGCTGAGGACTGTTGGTGTCCAACTTTCCTGTTTCATGGAGGAGGATTGTCTGCAGGAGAAAGTCAGGCAACTGCTCCAAGAGAAGTGAACAGAGGCAAGTCCTAGAGTGAGAGAGAAAGGGCAAAAGAGCCGATGATTTGAAATGAACCGATGGAGGCCTGTAGGCCTAGCCATGCTTTAAGGTAGAGCCATCCTTGGACTTCCCAGCAAGTCCCCCTTTGGTTTAACTTTTTCAGTTGCCGGAGGCTTGACTAAGCTTCTCTTTTGTTCTCCAAGGAGCCCAACCCAATTCTCAGACATTATTTGATTGATGCCGCTAAACTAGAAGCTATTCTGGGTCTAAATGTAGATTTATATTTTAGTGGAATCCGGCTGTGTTCATGAGATTCCCTCCCACTTGAACTGGTCAGTTGCTAGGAATCTAGAGGAAAATTCTAATGACAAACACAGATAATGGTACCAGGGCATGTGATTAGAAAAAAAAAAATAGTACCCTATTGTTATTAGGACCGTGTATTAACACTTGGTCTTCATGGGGCAACATATACAGTATATGACGAATATTTGTTGAACATCTTTTCATACCAAACACCAGACTGCATATTGGAAGATAGCCCCTGTACTAGGGGAAACTCAATAATAAAACAGCATCATCCTTTAAACTTAGAGGATTGTGCCTTTTATTTATTTTTTTAAGTTTATTTATTTTGAGAGAGAGAGAGCGCGAGTGGGGAAGGGGCGGAGAGAGAGAGAATCCCAAGCAGGCTCTGTCCTGTGAGCTTCGTGCCAGATGTGGGGCTCCATCCCATAAACAGTGAGATAATGATCTGAGCCAAAGACAAGAGTCAGACGCTTAACTGAGTGAGTCACCCAGGTGCCCCAGAAGGAGGGTTTTGCCTGTTAAGATTTTCATATTCCTGGGGTGCCTGGGTGGCTCAGTCGGTTAAGTGCCTGACTTCAGATCAAGTCATGATCTCAGGGTTCGTGGGTTCGAGCCCCGTGTCTGGCTCTGTGCTGTCAGCCCAGAGCCTGAAGCCTGCTTCAGATTCTGTGTCTCCTTCACTTTCTGCCTCCTCCCCTGCTCGTGCTCAAAATGAATAAACATTTTTAAAAATTTAAAGATTTTCGTACTCCTTCTCCCCTTTGGTCTCTAAAGAGCCCTGTGAAGTGAGCTGGTTCCGATCAAGCGATCAGTTATACCACAATCGATAGGTCTGTCATTAGTGAGAATAGTACTGAGCACATAGGTAGACAAAACAAATAGTCTGTGATTCCGGAAAAAAAATGTGGAGACTAATGCCCACTGGCTAGTTGTCCTTTCATGTTATGTTAAACCATTTAGAAGCTTGGGCTTGGGGACGCCTGGTGGCTCAGTTGGTTGAGCATCCAACTCTTGATTTTGGCTCAGGTCATGATCTCACAGTCATGAGATCGAACCCCAAGTTGGGCTCTGTGCTGGGTGTGGAATTTGCTTAAGTTCTCTCTCCCTCCCTCCCTCAGCTCTTCCCCCACCCTCCCTGAATGAATGAATGAATGAATGCATGCACGTTTGGGCTTGGAAGTCATATGAATCTCAGTTCAGATCACAGGTCCGCCCCTCCCAAGCTGGGTTATCGTGTCTGTCAGTGGAGATGATAAGAACAATGACATCTGATGAATGGTAGTGATCTTAAAGATTTAGAGACACTTTGCCACTACTGATCTTTAAAGTAGTAGGTCTGGATTACCATTACCTAAAAATTTTGAGAGAATTTTTTTAAATCTCCCTAAAAGGTGATTCTAATGTACTTAATACAGATCTGGTTGTATTTTAAAGACCAGATAATCCAAATAAAAATAACACCAGCTTTTATTTCTATAACTCCTCTCTTTCAAGAGTAAATGAGTTATTGTAACTACCTGAGAGCATTTCAGAACAGCAACAGACCTTATATGAGGCTACATCCCAGTCAGGAAGCCTGGACCCTCAATCTGACAGCTTCCTGCCGCTTCTTGGTGCATAAGTGACACACAGTGACTAACCTACAGACAGAGGATGCTGGTGGCTTTGAGAAGCCAGAGGCTCACCCTCTTCCATCTGGATCCTCTCCTTGCCTGAAATAGTTTCTATCCCTGGTTTGATGCCTGTGGCCCACAACATCCTTAACAACAGACAGTCATTGTCTAACTTCAGAGGGTAGTTTGCTTAACTGGTTCCTAACCAGAGTGGAAAAAGAAAAGGGGACTCCTCAAGTGTGCCGTCTACGTTGGGCAGAGTGCCATGGGTCAGAAGAACTAAGCTGACCATTGAGATCAGAAAGTTCTTTCCAGTCTCAGCTAATTTCATTTTTGGGGGCTTGTGTATTGAGCATTACAGTGTCTTCCCCTTAATAAGCATTTACATTGTGCCAGAAACTATATATGTTGCATCTAAACCTTCCACCACTAGTGGAGGAAGCCAAGGCTTGGAGAGGTTAAGGAACATGTCCAGTCATACAGCTAGTGGGACAGAGCTGAGGTTCTAGCCCGGGTTTATCTGTCTCTGGAGACCTCCCAGTGCCTCCTAATGCCACACCGCCCACACCCCTCATATTAGAGTGGCAGGAGTGGCCTTTAGGTGTCAAAAAGGCACTGGGCTTCCAACAGCCTCTGAGGCCCCTTAGGTTCTTAGGGATATGAGCCCTGTGTCATTGCTCTGTCACGTGAGTAAGGAGCCAATGGATGAGGCTGGAGTGGGTGCTGAGAAAGCTGAGTAGCAGGCCTCTGAGAGCTGTACCCCAGCCTTGCTGGGGTGCCCAGCCCATACCTGGAATGGCCCTGATAAGTTCCAGATATGCCCACCAGTCCCTCTGCCCTGAAGGGAAGACTGCATGGAAAACTCCCAGGGCTCCCAGTCCCTAGCCTGGGTGGATGGCTCCATAGAGCCCAGTGGCCAGTTGCACCCCGTGGGAAAGCCTTGGCCCTGGCCTGCCTGGGAGCCACGGTGGTGCCGCCTCCTGCCCACGGCTTGGCTCGGCTTGGTTCAGCGGGTTCCCAAGTGGCTTGACTTCCTCCCCCCTACCTCTCCCCACCCCGCAGTCCCCAAGGAGCCAGGGAGGCCACTGGCAGAGTTGGCTCTCAGGCCCCCAGGCCCTCAGGCCTCCCCAAGCCCCTTCTCCTCACACCTGGGAGTCAGGTTTCCCCAGGGATCAGGAGGGGACCCTCCAACCTCCCGAGAGCACCCCTGCCCCAAGGTCTCTTTGGGACTGGCAGGCCCCATCCCCACTCCTTCCGCTGCACACTGAGGCTCCACTCTGGGCTGCAATAACAGGGCTTGGGGTATGGGCTGTTGTTTTTGCAGCTGGGCTGGGGCGGAGCGGCAGCGGGAAGGCGGCAAGGGTACTGACCGTCTGAGAAAGCCCCGAGCCCGAATTCCCACTAGAGCTGGGACGGCCCCTTCAGGCTAGTCAGTGCGCCATGCCTGCGGAGAGGCCCCGAGGCAAGGCTGGAGGGGTGGGGGTGGGGGGGGCGGGAGACAGAGAATTAGGCCAGCCAGCAGGGGAGCGAGAACTTGGGCGGACCCCAAGCCTTCTCTGAGCCAGCCCTCCCCCCAGCACGCTGTGCTTCTCCCCTGTGTCCAGCTGCAGCTGGACCGAACCTCTCCCCCTCCCCACCCCCGCACATCTGGGAGATGCTGAAGCAAGCTTCCTTAAAACAAACAACAAACAAAACAAAATATCTCATTTACTAGGGGCAAATGTTGGAAACTAAAAAGAACAAAGGTCACCCATAATCCCTTCACTCAAAAATACTCATTAAGAACATTTGATGTATTTCTCTATGACCTCTTTTTTTTTATTGTGATAAAATGTACATAACATTTATCATTTTTATCATTTTTAAGTGTACAGTTCAGCAGTGTTAAGTACATTCTCATTCTTGTACAACCGTCACCATCTCCAGAACTTTTTATCTCCCCAAACTGAAACTTTGTGCCCATTAAAAAATCACTGTCCGTCCTCCCCAGGCCCTGGCAAGCACCCTTCTACTTTCTGTCTCTAGGTGTTTGACTCTTTTCTAGGGGCCTCATGTAAGGTGGAACCATACAATCTTTGTACATTTCTGTCTGGCATATTTCACTTAACATAATGTCTTCAGGGCTTGTCCATGTTGTAGCAGGTGCCAGAATTCATCCCTTTTTAAGGCAGCATAATATGCCCTTTTATATTATATATATATATATATATATATATAATTTATATATATATATATAATTTATATATATATAAGTAATTCTTATATATTACACATATAATTATGTTATATATGTATATATATATATATATATCAAATTTTGTGTATGTGCTCAGAACATATTTTTTCACATAATTAAGGTTATACTTTGTCAGCAGTTAGATATCCTGATTTTTTTTACTCAGATGTTGCCACGTCATTAAAAATTTTCCCTAAACCTAATCTTTAGTGCTTACTCTTTAATTCCCTGTGTGCATAGGTATAGCATAATAGATTTATCCAGTCTCCAACCATTGGCTACTGAAGTATCTTCTTTGTTTGTTTGCTATTATAAGTGACACTGAGAGGGGTTCCTGGGTGTCTCAGTCGGTTGTAGGCGTCCAACTTCGGCTCAGGTCATGATCTTGTGGCTCATGAGTTCGAGCCCCGCGTCAGTGTCTGTGCTGACAGCTGGGAGCGTGGAGCCTGCTTTGGATTGTGTGCCTGTCTCTCTCTCTGCCGCTCATGCTGTCTCTGTCTCTCTCTCTCTCTCTCAAAAATAAGTGAACATTAAAAAAAAAAATCTAAAAGCATAAAAAATAAAAATAAATGACGCTGAGAAAAACCACCTCTGTAGAGATTTGTATAGACCCTCCTGCAGCTCTGAGTTCTGGCATTTCAGATTAGTTCCTAAGGGAGAGTCCCAGACGTGGAATTGCTCATCAAGGTGATCAACACTCCCCTGTCTTCTTGACAACTCTCACCCCAGACTTGTCAGAAAAACGCCTGTCGCTTCTCCCACAAACAATGTAGGAAATCCAGAGCCTTTTCCTTCGTTCACCACACGTTCAGATTTCTGAGCGTTCTGGTACCTGGCACTGAGCAACCAAGATGCGTGTGCTATGCCTCCGTGTTCCCTGGGGAAAGGTGAGGCCCTCCAAACAGCGGTTCTAGGTACCCAACCACCTTCAGATGCCTTCTGAGACTGCTCTGCCCTGGCAGGCTGGCCTGTGCCGTTGAGGCGGCAAGTTCTTGATGGCCACGGGCAGAGTGGCTCGGGAGAGAGCCAGCCTGGGCTTCAGTCTCCTCAGGGAGATGGCAGCACAGAACCAGCCTGGGAGCAAAGAAGTGACTAGTGGGATAGCGGGGCAGAGTCTCTATCCTAGGTGTGATCCAGGCTGGGCCTGGACAACTCTGCAGACTCCTGAGTGACTGCTCAGCCGACCCCATGCGGACAGATAGCTGCATTTATGGTCGCTTTACCGGGGCTTACTGCAGGCTAGCCCCAAAGGCCCTAGTAAGGTTCCAGTAAAGCTAGGTTCCTCTATTGTGGCCACTTTACTGGCAAGGCAACTGAGTTCCACAGCCATTTGGTACCTTGCTCGAGGCATACAGCTGTGTGTAGTAGAGCTGGGATTTGTAGTCGGGCATCTCGAACCCTAGGCTATCCCTATTTCTTGCTTCTCCTTCCTCACAGGGGCTCTGCTGGCATCCCAGGGCTGGGGAGGAGAAAGGAAAGAGCTGCAGACCAGTGACGGATGGTCTGTGGGGAGGGGGTTGGCTCCCCTCTCTGCTCAGCCTCGCTAAATCCTAAACCAGAGACCCCTGGCCACTGGGATTGAGGAGTGCTTCATGCCCCCAAGGGGACCTGGCTGGGGCAGAGACGGGGGCAACCAGAGAGTGGGTGGCTGGAGACTGCACTGCACACAAAGAGCCTGATTGTGTTACAGACTCTGCTCTTTGGGAAAGTAAGTATCACGAAGTCGTCTTGTTTTGGACAATCTGGTGTCCCAGAAATCCGAGCCAAAGAAAACATGGACAGAGGAACAGGAGCCAAAAATGCCGAAGCCCACAGGTGAAGCCGGCCCTTCCGGGGTTGAGGACGGGAGCTCCCATGGGTTCCCAAGCTGGTGCCAATGTCTGGAGCAACCTCCTTGCTCATGGCTCCCTGGGGGCCAGGCCCTGGACTGGGGAAATTCTTCCACAGACAGATGGGAAGAAGAGATCAGGGGAGATCAGAGCCCCCTGCGGACCGGCAGGCCTGGGAGCCTGGATGCAGAGGGGCCTCACCACATCCAGGAAGCCCTGGGAGCCTCGGAGATCCACAAATTCTGTGGGCTCTGTGCCCGAGCCTGAGGAACATGCATTGAGATGAGCCAGGTTGGGGGCTGGCCAGGCCTCTGGTGTCAGAGCACCCTACAAGGCAAGGGAAGGCAGCTCAGTGGGAACCCAGGCAGGGAGGGGTGATCTTTTTTTTCCGGAACAGGATTCCCTGTGGGGCACAGAGCAGAAGTCTGTGGGCTGCAGAGTCTGGGACGTGCCTGTTGGACTGGGCTGGGGTCAAGAGGGCTGCCCACTGGCCTGGCCTCGTCAGCCAAAGCCAACACAGGAAATGCCAAGCAGACCTCAACATCCGGGCACCTAATTTGCTCTGGCTGGCAGGGAGCGCCGCCTCCCCAGCTCGGGCCGCGCGGGCAGCACCGGCGGGCGGCGGGGAGGGAGCGGTGGCCTCGGGTGCTCAGGGGATGCGCTGTCCCCGCGCCGTCCTCGCCGGCCCTCGGCGGCGGCCGCGGGGCAAGAGGAGCCGGGCAAACACTCGGGAAGCCAGCCAGCAGCGCGAGGAGCCAGGCGTTACCCTGGACGGCGGCCACCGGCTTGTTGCTGGGATCCAGTTTCCCGCTCCTGCTCCTCCGAGAGGAGAGCTGCAAGGGGTCAGCCCCTCCGCCAAGCCCCAGGAAGGAGCCTGGTGGGCAGACGGTTGTTAACGCCGCCGCCGCCGCCCGGGTGATTAGCTGCTGTAATGGGCCCGCGGAGGAGCCGGGGAGGGAACAGCGTGTGCGGCAGCCGCTCGCGCTGATCCGATTAGTTGGTGAATTGACACTCAATCCTCCTTAGTGATTTCCTTTCTGCGCCCCCGCCGGCCAGGGCCAGAACCGTGGGGGTGGCGTGGGTGGTGGGCAGAGAGGAGACTCCGGCCTTCTCCAGACACCAGCTTGGGGGGGGGGGGGGTGTGGGGCGGAGGGTCTGCACTCCGGCTGGATGCCGCCTGCGCGCCGCTAAGAACCACTCGGCAGCCTCTCAGTGACTGATGGGCCAGCCTCGGGTGAAGGGATGGGCTCTGCTCTTGCCAGTAGGGACCCTCTCTCCCATATGCCCAGTGGCTCTGGTGCAGTGGAGCCTGGGAGGTGCAGTCTGTTCTCTGGGGCCCAGCATGGGGCCTGGCACAGAGCAGGTTTGCCAAGGAGATTGGCAGCGTGAGTGGATCAGTCTTCCCCAGTTGGCCTGACTGCCTTGTGGGAGAATCTCTGTGATTCCTTCCAAGGCCTGGGTGGCCCTTGTGGGAGCATTTTTCCAGACAGTCTCGGGAATGGCGAGCTCTCCAAAGGCCATCCGGTCCATTCCCCTGCCTCTAGGCAGCATCCCTTAAGCCTTCTCCGAGGGGCAGCTGTGCTACACTTCGGCCAAGTTCCCCTTTTCGGCATTAGTGTGTGTGCATGCACGTGGGTGCGCACATGCATGCGTGTGCCCGGGTGTAAAGAACCCATGCCTGCCCAGAAGGAACACTAGATGTTTTCTTCCTTTGCCCATCCTCTGTGTTCTCTCAGCTTCCAGCGTTCCCTCCCCTGGAGGTCCCAGGCAGGGGGGAGGAAGGCTAGGTGTCTGGCATGGAGGCTTCTGGGTCACAACATTTTCAGAGCTGGTCTTATTTATACTTCAGGCTGGACTGGCCTCCCACCTGCCTGTCCCCTCAGCTGTCTTCCTAGAGGGTCCCTAAGCCCTGTGACTACGAGCCGGTTCTGGTTGCTCAGGGTCTGGGCTGCGGAAAGGGGTGCCTCCCTCCCCGCACTGGTGAACATGCTGGAATGGTAGCCGGTGGCAGCAGGGGAATACAGGACAGTAGTCCTGGAGGGAGAACACAGGCCTGTCCGGTCAGCATCAGCAGGCAGGGGCAGTGGCCAGCACCCACCAGTGGTGTTAGGCAAGAAATGCCCCCTGAGGCCAGGGGAGGAATGTGTCGCAGGCACTTTAGGGGCTGAAATGCCATCTTTCCTTCCCTCTTGATAGGTTTGGTTTGAAAACCCCTCCACTACCTGCTAACCAGCCCTGTCCAGCCCAGGCCTCTAGGGCCCCAGAGCCACAGAAGACCCTGAGGGATCCTGGGAGACACTGGAGAAGGGGTGCCACTGCATCCAAGCAGATCCTGTGCCCACTCCTAGCCCACTGCTTCCTTCTCATTCCCAGGCTCTCTCTCCCACCCCAGCCCTCACTTAGGGGTTTTCCAGCCTCTCTGCTCCATCATATCCACCCGCTGCAGGGAAGAGGCTGGAAGCTGTGACAGAATGAGAACAAGGCCTGGCTCTGCAGTCTGGGACAGCCATTAAACCTTTCTGAACCTCAGTGTTCTCATCTTTAAAATGGGAGTGAGGAATACCCACATTCTACTTACTGCCTTGGAAGGATATCAATGATGCATTGTTGAGTGAAAACAGCAGGATGTGGTGCAGAATGCAGTGAAGATGGTCTGGAAGGAGATCCCATAAATTGTTGACAGAAGGTACCCCTGGAGTATGAGAGTAGCCAGGGAGAGGGCAGATAATGGGTGAGGGGGGGGAGGAGAATTTTCACTTTTACTTAATATACTGTGATACCGCTTGAATCTTATTTCAGCAAGTGTGGGCCTCTTTTGTAATTAAAAAAAAAGAAAGTAAGGGTTCTGTCTTAAAGGGCTATTGCTAGTTTTCAGTGTGAATTTGTTGAGTGAGTGAATGAATGAATGAATGAATGAGTGTACATCTAGCTCAGGACATGCTTCTCTTTTCCCCTCTGAGCCGAGACTCAGGCTCTCCCTCCCTGCTTAGCCACGTTCTTACCCTGAAGGAGTTAAAACAGCAGCATTTCCAAAGCAGTGTAGAGGGGATCCAGAAGCCCCGTGAGGCCTGGGTGGGATGTGCGGAGGGGAGGGAGGCAGCAACCCTTGCTCCTCCTCAGTCCCCAGCCCCCTCAGGCCACTAGGGCCAGCCCACTCTGCTCGGCTCAGGACCTGCTTCCAATTACCCATGAAATCTGAGCTGGAAGAGACCTATTAAAGTCCCATTTAGTTTGATCCCTCTAGGGGCCAGGGATCTTTTCCGGCGACATTCCCCTCCTTGTCCGACTGGGACTCCAAGCCCTTTGGATGTTATCTCCTCCTGGGTCAGTATGTTGACAACTCCAGCTGTGACCCAGGCCACCCTGGAGCCTGAGCTGATCTAGGCCTGTTGTGGTTGAGGGGCCCCCAAACCCAGCTCTCTTCCTACCTTAGGGCCCTGTGAGATAGCAGGGCAGCACAGCAGGACCGGCCTACCTGCAGCCAGAGCCTGGGCCAGCCTGCACCCCTCTTTCCAGGCCGTTCTGCAGGTGGCCCTATGGCTCCTGGGCCTACCTGTTCAGCCCACAGGAAGCCCTTACTAGTAGGGCCATCTTTCACATGTTCCCAGTTGTGCCTGGTACAAGGTCCCATGTTTCATAACACAGGTTACATAAGAGATAATAAATAACGGTGATTAATGACCTCCTCCCCTCATCCCTGGGCTCGCCTTGGCCAGACCTCCCAGGGAAGGCACAGGAGCTCTAGGAGGAGGAGGAGGAGGAGGAGGAGGAGGAGGAGGGGAGCCCAGGGTGTGTCGGGGGGAGTCATTCACCCTCCCCGCCCCATTCTCCCTAAGCACCTCTACATGTCCTCTTCCATGGCCACTCCCTGGGGAGCCAGAGGAGGCCACCAGGAAAAGCAAGGCTGGGACCCCAAAGTCCCTGAAGAAGGGGGGCCTCCAGCCCTGAGGCAGCGGCCCCAGAGCTCTTCTGACCTCAGCCAGGGTACACTGTCACATCCAGTTGGCCTTGGCTCCCTGAGGACCACCCGGTGAGGGATCGGTGAGGGATCGTGCCCACCGAGGCCTGCTGTCTCCCTGCACCCACCTCAGCACCCCTCCCAGTTTGAGCCTCTAATTGCCTTTCCACTGGGTGGGAGGCCCAGGGCTGCACTCCAAAGACTGGGCGGGACTGGGCTGGGCCTTTGGGGGTGGTCTGCTGGGAGAATTCTGGAGCAGCAGGGAGGGAGTGAGGAAGCCACTTTGGGGCCAGGGCTGGGGCAGCCACTTGGAGGTGAGAGGAGAGCAGCAGGAAATGAGGGATAAGAAGGTTCCGGAGGAGGGAAGGATCTTGGGAGCAGTGCACGGAAGTACGCCTGACTAATTTCTCTCCCCAGATGCCCCTCTGGGCCCCCTCAGAGCTACAGAGGACAGAGCCACGAGAGTGGAGAGGGGCACTTCTAAAGGTCATCCAGGCCAGTCTCTCACCTCTGACCCCCTCCACCAGCCCTGTGGGTGGATGTGGATCCTGTTGTGGGATCCATCTGTTTGAGGACACAGATTTTGTGGTCTTTGTCAGTGAAGGACACTCCTTCCTTGGGTCTAGCCTAAGCTTCCTCGCTGCACTTTAAGCCTTTATATCCTTGTTCAGTCTAAAGTGAGTTCACACTAACCTGTTGCTTTGTTTTTTCAAAGTTTAGTCCCCTGAGGAAGGAGGACCATAGACCTGGCATTCTGTGGGTACTCTGGCCTTGTCACCATCCCCTCTGCCAGGGCCCAGCGTAGGCAGCCCCTCACAGGCCTAGGGTGTGGGCTCTTGTTGCCTGGGGACCAGAACAGAACCATTATCTCTTGCTGGACCCCTCCTGAGCCCTCCTAGTTCCGGTTACCAGCTCAGTGGGGGACAGGGGATACTGAGGCGTGGGGACCAGGGGCCAGGTCACCACGGAGCCAGACCCCCGACACTCAACAGCTGCTCACTGCCACAGCCTAGTGACCTCACAGGAATTCTGCATTTATCTCCGTCAAAAGTTAGGATGTCACATACAGCCCCTCCTCGTGCCCCTGGAGGTTGGGAGGTGCATGGAAGGGAGACTGACCCGGCCTTGGCCTTCCCCAGTAACCTGGGCTGGGCAGAAGAAAGTGTAGCAGGACACGTACACCCAGTGCACAGACAGATTTGCCTGCATGTGCAAGCACACACCTTCAACATACACAACCCCCCCGTATAGGTTCACGTGTGCTCACGTGCTTTGGCACACGGGGCCCATGTGCATTCACAAGTTCACTCAGACATGACGCACCTGCTCCCACGCATGGAGAGGCATATTCATTCCCACACATTTCTTTTTTTTTTTTTTTAATTTTTTTTTTTTAACGTTTATTTATTTTCGGGACAGAGAGAGACAGCATGAACAGGGGAGGGGCAGAGAGAGAGGGAGACACAGAATCGGAAGCAGGCTCTAGGCTCCGAGCCATCAGCCCAGAGCCTGACGCGGGGCCCGAACTCATGGACCATGAGAGCGTGACCTGAGCTGAAGTCGGATGCTTAACCGACTGAGCCACCCAGGCACCCCTCGTTCCCACACATTTCTAAGCACACACACAGCTCCCTGTGCATATGCTTGCTGATATCTGCCCATGAACATACATGTATTCATCCACACACAATGACATACTCATTTGCACTGACACAGACATTAATGGGAGGTTGTCAGCCGCTGCTTGGTTCAAATTATAGAACATATGATGCAGGTTGTGCAAAAGCCATTGGCTCTGGAGATCGGGGAGGGGGCAGAAGACGAACCCTGGGCCCCCCTTATGCCCTTTCAAGAGCCACCAGCCTCCCAGGGCCATGAGACGCAAGGGTGGGTAGAATTTCAGTATGTGAGTGGTGGTGTGTGTTCTAAAGAGAGGGGATGGCCTGAGCAGGGGGAGTAGAGAGGGGCGGGTTCAGACCAAGTTTGGGGAAGGCTAGGGAACCACTTGACTAGAGCAGAGGGTTCTCTGGCACAGGCTAGGGGATTGATGAAGCCCAAAAGGGCAAAAGGCCTTTTCACAGTGGGGAGCCATGGAAAATGTTTGAGCAGGACACCATCAAGACCAGAAGCTTTTTTTTTTTTTTTTTTTTTCCCCTTTGGGAAGTGTCATTCACTCAGTGCTCTGTGCCTCATTAGCAGGAGACACAGGAAACAGTGATTCTGCCTGGAACAGATGGGGAGGAGCACGAGCTTCACATCTGACACGGGCCTCAAAGGATGGGTAGGAATTGTTTAGACAAGGAGGGACAGGAAGAAGGACCAAAGCTGAACCTGGCAGCCAGGGGAAGGAGGACTGAGTTACTAGTCACGTGTGCCCTGTCGAGCCAAACAAAGGTTGTCTCAAGGAGCTGAACACAGCGTCTATGCCAGAATCAGGAGCGCAGGCAGCTATGACCAAGCCCACCAGGACGATCAAAAAGAGGCGAGCAAACAGTGCCAGATGCTTCCTGGGACGGGCTGACCTGACCCTGGCAAGCAGGGGACCTGGTCTGAAGAAGCGAGGGCCGTTAGGGTGAGGAGAAAGAAGGAAGTTTCAGAGTCAGCTGGCTGGCCTTCCAGAGGGACCCATGCAGGGCTCAGAGGCACCCAGATAAAGAAGGGGTGGAGGTATGGAGACCACCTGGCCCTAATCCCTGTCACATCCCCTCACTGGGAAACCTAACTAAAGACTGCCTGTCCAGCCTCCACCCACCCACGACCCCACCATCCTGCTGAGATTTGTCACTGAAGGACCCAGCATTCCAGATTCCAGCCCCGCCACGGTCCCATTGCCAACCTCCATCTCTTCGGAGCGGGAAACACCACATCCCAGCTGTCTGTCCCAAATCCACCTGGAGGCCAGCCAGCTTGGCTGAAGCCCAACTTAGGCCAGACCCTGGAGACGCTGCCGGGAAGAGGCCAGGACTAGAAGGAAGCGGCTGAGCCAAAGTCGGACCCCTTTCTGGGCCCTACCCTGTAGGATTCCCCCCGGCACACCCATGGGCTTGCCTATTGCCACATACTGAGTGACTGGTCCCCTGGACTGCAGACTCTAGGCCTTTCTGTGCAGTTCCGAAGAGATACAGGTTGCCATGACAGCCGGTGGTTGGATTCCACCCTGATTGCCAAAGGCCTGGAGGCCTGGCTTTGGGCCCCACTCGGGATAGAAGTGAATCTGTTGAGAACCCAGAATCCTATCGTGCAGACTTGAAAGCTTGTCAACAGGCTTGCGCAGAGACCCTCACTCTGAGAACAACTTCCTCCTTCTTCCCCCGCCCTCCCATCCTCAGCAGCCCAAGGCTCCCAACAGCAGCAGCGGCTCTCAGTGCAGGGTTGCGGGGGGCACCATCACCACTGCAGAAGAAGAAAGGTGTGGTGGGGGGGGCCACGGCTGCTGCCCCCTCCCTGGTTCACCCTCTCATCCTCCAGACACCAGCCCCACTGGCTCCCCAGCCTCCCGAAAGGAGACCTCCTTTCTCCCTTCCCTTCTGCTTTATTCTCCACTCATTCAGCTCCCACCCAGGAGACACTTTTCTGCTGCCCATGGCAAGTGGGTGCCACGATTTGTTTGCCACGTTCCATGCGAATTCCCTCTTTGTCCCTTTTGCGGACCAGAGAGAGGAGACAGAGAAACCCAGAGTCAGGGCAGGATAGAGAGAGTCAGAGGACACAGCATCTGAGAGACAGTCCCCAAGGACACCTGGGGGGTGGGGGCGGGATAGAGGCACATAAGAGGATGGTGAGACCGAGGCCCAGGGGACTCTGAGCAGTGCCACACGAGGAACAGCTCAGGTGCTCCTGCAGGGACCGAGATCCTGGAAGGGTCACCTGGTAGGCCGTGTCAGGGGCGAGTTAAGGGTGTGATTTTGCAGTCAGAGACGTGGGGGTGCCTCTTACATGCTGTGTGACCTAAAGCAAGTGCCTTCACGTCTCTGTGTTTGGGTTTCCTCAGGGAAAAAGGGCCTACGGCTGTACCTGCTATTCTTGTGAGACACAAATAAGAGCTCCTGGCACCTAATAAGCAAACTCTAGGTTAGGCTATTATTACTCTTATTTTCAGAGCTTTGGTTTCCCTTTTTGTCAGAGGGAGATAATAATACAGATGCACCCCAGCGGCGGTGGGGAGTGAGTGGTGCATTCGGTAGATATCGTCGACGAGGGGGTCCCGCTCCTGGCTCGCCTGCCCCAGGCCGGGGTCCACCCCAGATCCCAGCCCTGCACCTCGCTCTGCCGCCGAGGCCCCTGGGGCAGGCCCCGTGCCCAATCAGGCAACAGGTGGCAGGGCCGGCAGAGCACAGGTGCAGCCTTGCAGGGGATGTGGGGGGTGGTCCCGCCTGTTTCCTCCCCACGCACCGCTTCCCCCAGCTGCTGGCTGGGCCGGCCGTGCCTGGGAGGAAAGCTGGGTGGAGGGAGGTAGCAAACACAGCCACGTGCAGCCCTGCAGCCGGGGCTGAGTAAGCCTGGCTTCCTGCAGCCACCGTCAGCAGCTTTAGCAACAGTGGCCAGTGGGCGGCTCACAATGCCTGCTGGGGCAGGAGCTCTGCTACCGGGCAGGGTCACTTCCCTGAATTGTCCTCACCACCGGCTCCCCCCCACCCACCCCCAGCACATCTGTCCAGCCTGCCCGCTTGCCTGCTTGGGGAACCATGGAATGCCCAGCTGGAACCTGACTCCACCATCCTGGGTGGCAGCCAGCATCCAGGCCTTGCTAGGCCGGGGGGGGGGGGGGGGGGGGGGGAGGGGGCTTAGCCGGGCACTTGCTCTGGGGCTCGGACACAGCATGAGGCTGGGGCCCGCAGAAGAGCCAGGCTGGGTCCGAGTTGGGCCCACGCCCACCGTACCCTCCAACAGGCAGCAAACATGAGTGTCCGCTCTGTGCGGGGCTCGGCACAAGGACCGGGCTCAGGCCACCCTCTCCGCAGCCCTCAGTGGCAATGTCTCTCCCTATCTTGGTGGGAGTAACCCGCTGTCTGACCTTGCGCAGGCCCTGCGACCTCTACCTGAGCTTTCTCAGCCAGCGGACGTCCAGCCGGCAGAAATGCAAATGGCCAGTACTCGTATGGAAAAATGTTCAAATTGACGGCCTAGTAACAAGGAAACATATCCGGAGCCAACCCTGAAATACTACTTTCACAGAACCGATGGCAGAGGTAAAAGACCGGTAATACGGAAGTTGCCAGGGGGTAGGGATCTCTTCACTCTTGGGCATTGCAGGGAACAGTGTGAGCTGGAACAGTCCTTCTGTAGGACAACTTGATGACGATAAGCATCAAAAGTCCTTGACCTAGAAATTCTACTCCTAGGAATTTAAGAGACCTGACCAACAGATATGTATAAAGATGCTCACTGTAGCATTGTTAATAACAGCGCAAACATTACATATAACCTAAATGCCCGATTATAGGTAGATTTGAAAAGAAAATTTTAGCCACGTGGTTGCAAGTATCCCCTGGGGATACGATCATTAAAAATGACACCAAGTAGTAGCACTCTCAAACTTGACACATTTTTTTTTTTTTTTTGACAGAGAGAGAGTGTGAGCACACATGGGGAAGGGGCAGAGGGGGAGAGAGAGAGAGGGAAAGACAGAGAGGGAGAGAGGGAGAGAGGGAATCCCAAGCAGGCTCCACGCTCAGTGCAGAGCCCCACAGGGGCTGGATCCCACAACCGTGAGATCATGACCTGAGCCAAAATCAAGAGTCAGACACTTAACTGACGGAGCCACCCAGGTGTCCCCGGCACTCTCAAACTTTAAGAGACATAAGAATTGCCTGGGGATCTTGTTAAAATGAAGATTCTGATTCAACAAGTCTAACATCAGATCTAAAACCCCCCATTTCTAGCAAGCTCCCAGGTGATGCTAATGCTGCTGGACCCATAGAATTTTCACTGCTGGATAGGAAAAGCCATCACTAAAATATGATAGAATGGAGAAAAGCATGCGACCAAACAATAAGATGCCCTTTTTATAAGAAAAAAAGATATATGAGGGGCACCTGAGTGGTTCTGTCAGTTAAGTGTCCGACTTCAGCTCAGGTCATGATCTCAGTTCATGAGTTCGAGTCCCACATCAGGCTCTGTGCTGACACGCGCAGGGCCTGCTTGGGATTGTCTCCCTCTCTCTCTGCCCTTCCCCCCACTTGTGCACACACATGCTCTCTCTCTCTCTCTCTCTCAAAATAAATAAACTTAAAATATGTGTGCCTTGAAAAAACCTAGAGGGATATACAACAAAATATTAATAGGGGTTTTTATGAATGATGAGGTTCGGTGATTTTTATTTTCATCTTTATGCTAATTCATACTTTCTACAATGAATTTATATTATTTAATGAAAACAAAGTGACTGTGCAGCTAGGCCACACCCCGAACCTGAGAGGTGAGTCTCGCGGGAAGGGGAAGCATTGCTGAGACCAGTTAGAAGTGTTTCCCTCGGTGCAAGAACCAGCCCTGAACCGGAAAGGCCTGGCCAGGAGTTCTTTGGACTCGGCCATGAAGAGGGGGCAAAGTTAGGGGGACCCCAGGTGGTAGGCTAGCAGATGAGCCCTACATGTGGAAGCAGGCACAGGCCAGGAACCGAGGCCACCAGGACCCTGACAGTGGAACACAAACGTCTCAGGCTCTTGCACTGACCAACTCCTGTTCCCTCGGTGTTTGTGGCCCTTTTGTCCTCCCTTCCTCGGAGCACCCACTGGAACCAACAGGGTGGGAGCAGTGGGAGTCAGGAAGTGAGACACCCCTAAGGGAAGGCGAACCTAGTTTCGAGGGCCGAAATCAGAATCCCGAGATGGCTCCTCAGAAGCTCTTCTCCCAGGACCAACCTCCACGGAACTGGGTTTTCTTTGATGGGGAACAGGTCTTCTGCACAAAGGATGCTGCATTCACCTATCGAGGGACGGAGAATGCTCTAGAGAGGACTGTTAGGTGTCTGCTCAGTATTTTGTGCGGTAACCTGCTGGATGTGCTTAGGTAGGCCCTGCGACTTAGTCTACTGAGCTTTCTCAGTCATAACAGAGAGGAAAGTTACCTGGGGTCTTGTGGGCCTCCCAAGACAGCAAGCTTCAAAGTCTTAAAAAAAAAAAAATTCTCTTTTCACGTTGTAAAAGGATATACCAAAGCTGAGAAGCCCACCTATCCTTTGTCCTCTTTTAGAGAGAAGATGACACAACCCTTCCACATTGCCCCGTGGGGTCCACCCCCCCAGACATCCTACCTGCCCCGACCACAGGCGCTAGAAGTTTCGTTTTTCTATGCCACTGGTTCTTTTTTTTTTTTTTTCCAACGTTTATTTATTTTTGGGACAGAGAGAGACAGAGCATGAACAGGGGAGGGGCAGAGAGAGGGAGACACAGAATCGGAAACAGGCTCCAGGCTCTGAGCCATCAGCCCAGAGCCCGACGCGGGGCTCGAACTCACGGACCGCGAGATCGTGACCTGGCTGAAGTCGGACGCTTAACCGACTGCGCCACCCAGGCGCCCCTCCACTGGTTCTTAAAGTATGAACAGCATATGAGATGACTTGGGTATGTTTTTTGTTTTTTTTTTAACTTTTCATGTATGTATTTATTTTGAGAGAGAGAGAGAGTGCGCGTGCAGGGGAGGGGCAGAGAGAGAAGGGGAGAGGGAATCCCAAGCAGGCTCCATGCTGCCAGCGCAGAGCCCGACACGGGGCTCGAACCCACGAACTGTGAGATCATGACCTGAGCCGACATCAGGAGTTGGTCACCTAACCGACTGAGCCACCCAGGTGCCCCAATTTGGGGCATGTTTGTGATCATTTCGGCTAGTCTTTAATAACATTGAAATCATGGAGTGAGAAAATTATCTGCCTTCCAATCCTCCTGATGAGTCAAGGAGAAAGCCTCAGTTAGGGGCTAATGTGTCTCTCATACCTCATAAACAAAAAGAGAGCAGGCCCCAGGCTCAGAATCCTCACCAGCAACAACCACCTAGAGTTTAATTGATTTTTACAGTTACCTTCCTAAGGTAGTGCTATGACGTTTCCTTTAAAGCTAGTTCCTTTTTAAGATGAATCAGTATACACAAACAAATAAACAACAGTGTAGGTGATATTTGGATATGGCGAGCATCAGGAATGTGCCATCTTCCCCCTGGAGAGAGGCGGGGAGTGGTCCCTCGGATGGACTCTTCTGAGGAACCCCCAACCCCGACCCCCAACTGCAGCTTACATCAGCTCT
Source organism: Prionailurus bengalensis (assembly GCF_016509475.1). Lineage (NCBI taxonomy): Eukaryota > Metazoa > Chordata > Mammalia > Carnivora > Felidae > Prionailurus > Prionailurus bengalensis. The sequence goes on along the minus strand of NC_057355.1, from coordinate 120,688,526 downwards.
GGGTCTTAGGGGCGACGCCTTAGCTTTTCTTCCTAATCTTGCTGGTTTTGAGTGTGTCAGGGGCCAAGGGTGTGCCTTAGGCCCCGGTACCCAGCAGGGGGCCTGGAACAGGGTAGGTGGCATTCAAAGAGTGCTGAAAGGCCTGAGGTCAGAGGTCAGGGCTGAGAAACCAAGTTTGGTCCAGGTCCCTTTCCAGCTACGTGGCCCCAGACAACTCAGTTCCATCTCCTTACTGGATGCCTCACAGGGGTGTTTTCAGCCCACTAAGTATATGAAAGGGGGCTGGAATCACCAAATCTCTATAAGGGATCATGAATTTTATTACTGGTCAAAGTACAAATCCAGTGTCACTGAAGACTGAGTGTAGATACTGAGAAGTGAAGACAAGATAGGACGAAAAGAAGGGGCGGTGAGATGGGGTGGGACGCAGGGGAGCTGGGAGGCGGGATGCCCAGGACCATGCTTTTCCTTCACAAACTGATCTAGGTTTGGGAGGACCTGGAAACCACCCGCTGTGACTTCAGGCATAGCACCACGCCCCCCAGCCTGCCCCCGAGGCTCCCCAGCAACGTCTAGCACAGAAAGCCCGGTCTTTGGAGTCACGTAACTAGTGTTCAAGTTCCAGCCCAGCCACTCGCTAGCTGGGTGACCTGAGATAAGTTAATCTGTTTGTGGCTTATCATTCTCCTCCACTAAAAAGGGGCCGGTGCTAACTCTCAGGGCTGTTGTGAGGATGGAATGAGGTCAGACGTGTGCATGTGAGATTGCCACATAGTAACTGCTCAGTAAGTGTAGGTTCTCAGGCGCTCCTGCAGGTTCCTGGCAGAGAGATAGGGAAGTGATTCAAGGTATGTGAGGTCATCTTGGAGCATTTGATTAGCACTTGAGGAGAAGTGGACTCCCTGAAGGTTTCCTGACCTAAAGCTAGAGCTGGCAAGGTGGAGAGTGCAGTTGTAGATGTCTGCCTCTAGCCCAACTGCCCCTCTGCTCCTGCCCCTTACATTTTACTCAAGGCAGGAGGCAGTGCTGGCCCTTAGGGCCCCCAGGGCTATAGACTCAAAGCCCCTGTTCTTCTCCAAGACGAGGGGAGCTGGGGGCAGAGGAGGATCTTTGGAGAAGCAGCCAAATGGTCTTTGACTCACAGAAGAGCCTGGGGCCCAAAGGGCCAGCTGGAGGTCCACTGTCTGTCTGTTGAAGGCTCTGCTAGACTTTCTGTCTCCTCCACCCCTGGGAATCCAACCATAAGAGGAACTAATCTGGCTCCCCTCTGCACCCCTCGCCCCCAACAGTTTCCTTCCTGTGCTCTCTGGGGGAAGATGAGCGCTGGGAAGGGAGGGATGTGGCTGGTGAGGCGGGTCCAGCTCAGCTGGGCCACATCTGTATCCTTAACAGTGGCCTCCCCATTCCTGCTTCAAACTGCAGGGGAATGGGAGAGCCCCAGTTCTCCCCAGGAAACAGTGATATGACTCACTCCCCAGGATAAGCCATGGAAGAATGCAGCCTTTTTTCTATAAAACTCATGTAGAACTGTGGAACTCATTTTTTTTCCACCTTTATAAGGCAAACTGTGGAGCAGCACATATGTTAACAGAAAACTCCAAAACCAACTGTGACTTGAGTGAGACAGAAGTTTATTCACCTCTTTCATAAAATAATTCTGAATATAAGCAAGCCGGGGCTGGTATAGTGACCCTGAAAATTTTTAGGGATCCAGTGTCCTTCCAACTCATCTTCCTGGTCCAAGATGACTGCACACGCTCCTACCATCATAGTTGAGTCCCAGGCAAAAACTTGGCAGATAGAAATGCTTCTCTCTTTAAAGAGACTTCCCAGAGGTCAAACCCAATGCTTCCGCTTATTCCCAGAACCCTAAGATGCCCTGAGGGGCAGAGATTGGCCAGAATTAAGTCATCGGGCCATAGCCTGCTGTAAAGAAAGCTTGGATAGCTTTCTTTTATCTGGGTAGCACTGGGTAGCACTGTCCTGTCCCATCTCCTCCCATAGCCACTACCCGGTTCAGGCTACTTTCCGTTCCGTGATGACCACAGACCTAGTCTTCCTGCCTCCAGGCCAAACCCACCACCTGCCCAGAGTTTTTCTACAAAATACACATCTGGCCATTTCACTCTCCTGCTCAAGAACTTTCAGTGGCTCCCTGGAGCCCTTGGAATAAACTACGAACTCTGCCTTCAAAACACTTCACAATCTGATCTCAGTCTTCCCTTCCAGATCTTGCTGATCTCCAGACACAGTCCCTCCCCTCCCTTGCACACAGTCCAGCCCCCCCCCCCCAGATTCCTCGATGGCCCTCAAATAATTCATACCTCAGCAAATAATCCATACCTCCCCTTAACTGCAATGCTCCTTTGGCCTTTCGATTCCTGATAAATTTCCATCTATCCTGTAAGACGCCGAATAAGCATTACCTTCTCTATGCAAAGCCTTTCTTGCCCCTCTGTGGACCTCCTGGGAATTTTCTGGGACATTCTCTTTCAGAAGCCTGAAAGTCCTCGAGAGGATAGGCCATCTAAGATTTAGAGCTGCTCACCTGCCTATGACCGTGAGTCATGGCAGACGCTTTGTAGGGTTTTGTTTGCACAGACTTGGTATGGTTTAAGACAACATTAAACCCTTCCCGCTGGATTAGAAGCTCCTCGAGGGCCACCACCTTGGTGGCCCCACCACTGAGCCCAGGGACTGGCACTGAGTAGGGCTGAATGCGCAAAGAACCCAAAGAAGATGCAGCTCCTTCTCTCCCCCGTCGTTAGCTCGAGTCCTGCTGCTTCACCGGCTGGCCCCCACGACAACCTGACCAGTGGCTAACACTCCCAGAGATGACATTACAAGGGAACAGATATGAGCCGTCACAGGGATCCTCACCCACATCCACGCTGTTCCGATTATGAGACGTTTAGTCTGTACTGTCTCCCCTGGCCTTTTGACCCACAACAGAGACGGTGTGATTCCTGACAGAAACAGAACCCCTTCTCCGCCCCGGGGTCCTCCGCATCAGTGTGAGCACCGAGCAAAGACTCCAGGCCTCTTCCCCAAGAAGCCCCAGGGCCCTGGTTCTAGGCTCCATATCTCTTCCCCTTTCACAGAATCTTCCAGTTTCCGGGGTGAATGCCTTCCCTGAGGGAAAGGATGGCCAGGATTCTCAGGCCAGGGAGATCCAATATTTATCTCGATTCTCCACCGGCAGCCCACACACACGCCACACACGCCAGCATCACCTTCCCCACCCTTTACGTTCCCAGAGCACTTTGCACCTTGATTCTGGGTTTTCAGATGCTCATTCATAATCATCTGTGATTGTCTATGAACGAGACTCACCTCCGCCTCCTAATGTTAAGTGATACAGAGAAGGGGCCCGATGGTGGTGGATGCCCTCTTCTCTCCCATCCTCTCCCAGGATTCCCACTCAATGGAGAAGGAGGACCCTGAGGTTAGCTCCATTCCTTGGAGGGCAGAAGAATAATCTAGAAGACTTATCTCAATCTAGAAGAATAATCTAAAAGCCTCCTCTGGGATGGTTTTCCTGCTATCTATGGTGACCGTATCCTGGTGATCATGGTGAGGTCAGCTTGCAACTTGGTGGGGGGTGATCTGGCTTCCCTCTTTCCCCTTTCTGCAGGAAATGATCAGAGCTGAATTTGTTGAGCACATACGGTGTCCCCAGGCCCTGTGCTACGTGACGGACTTCCACTTTCTCATTTAAACCACACAATCAGCCTTTGAGTTGGAGTTAGCAAGCCGAAAAGACTAGCCTAAGGTCACGTAGTGAGGGAGAAGCAGACTCTGTCCCCCGCACAACACCGCCTTCTTGAACAGCCTCAGCTGGTCCTCGTCCATCCCTCTCCCTTCTGGGGCTTGCTCGCTGAAAGAATTCACTCTCTCAAAGTTCACGTCCTCGCCTGAAACGTGAGAGCCGCAATACTTCCCTCAAAGGTGCCTGTGAGATTCCCTTATATTCAGCATGTCAGGCACAGAGCCCGGCGCACAGGAGGTACCCACCCCCCCCCCCCGCCCCCGCCCGCCATCGTCCCGCAGGCCTCCCCGTTGGGGTGGGGGAGGAGAAGGGTGACCCGCCATCGCCATCGCCAACCACCCAGCTGTCGCAGAGGCGGGACAGCCCCGAGCTGTCGGCTCCCTGAGCTCCTGTTCCACATCACAGCCGATTAGTTACAAATAGCTTCCTCTCCTCCCGTATCACTTACACAACAGAGAGAAAGAGGCGATTGTTCCTGAGGAGGAAGGTCTCCCAGGCTCCTCTCACCAGGGCAACTGAGAGACGCATGGTGGGGGGAAGAAGAGGGGCAGGAGGAGAAGCAGGGCGTAGTCACAGGAGAGGAGGACGTGGAGGGTCCCCGCAGTTGGGGAGGGACTGCTGGACGTCCACCCTGGTGGACAGTGTGTAGGCAGGGGACCAAGGCTTAGCAAGGCTCCTGAGCTGGGAGGGCAGGGGAGGGAGGCAGCTCTGGCAGCCGCTCGTGAGCCCGATTCCTCGACATCAGCCTGCCCAGTGGCCCCAGTTGGGGAGGGGCTGCCCCCCTCGTTGGGTAGCCGCAGCACAGCAGGTGCCCGGCCTCTGGATTTCTCGAGAGCTTTGGACACCACCGGGATCTGAACAAATGCCCTCCCTCAAAGCAGCCGTGACTGGCCAGCCCTCCAGCCCCTCTGGTTTCAATAAAGCCCAATCTGGGACTCAGCGTCAGAGAGGCTGCTGAACACGAGGTGCTGGCTGTGGCCCCAGAGCCTCCCTTTGCCCTTGGTGGTCCTTGACTCTGCTGTCACCGCTAAGCTAGGTCCCTCCGTTAAAGGCGAAGGCCGAGCACGCACAGAGGACCCCTTTGTCATCCTCTTAGCGCAGCTGAGACCAGCTGGCATTTTCACAAAGGGCTTTACTAAATACTAAGGGAGAACAAAAGGGAAATAATTACAGAAAACACGAAAAACCCAGCCCTGGCTGCCAAGTGCCCAAAGTACAGGTTTCCGATCCTTTGGTGACGACGCGTCGCCCCAAAGGCCTGGGACGAGGCGGCGGGCACCTTGCCTGGCTTCCCTTGTTCGCAGCCCTCGTGGCGGGTGCCATCTTGTTTCCCGCCCCTGGGAACCGCTGGATCACCCGTGGGCTCTGCTTTGGTCTCCTTTCCAACTTGACCCCACCCCAGGCCCCCCACTGGGTTCTGGTCTCTGGCCAGAAGCATGAGCCTTGTCCCCCGGGGGCTGGCGGGGCTGTGGTGACCAACCCAGGGCGTGATTACATAGTCATGGGAGGTTGTCCTCCCACACTTAACCCCTACCAGAGAGGCCCACCCAAGTTGTATGGAGCATGGGGTCTAGGAGGGCTGCCTCTGAAGACTGAAGGACAATTGGGTAAGGAATGGGCAGACTTGGGACGTCTTCCCTGTAGGGAGAGGAGAGAGTGCTTGGAGGATTGATCCAACTCAACAAACATTACGTGTGCCAGGCACTGGACAACGTGCTGGCAATCCAAGGGTGAACAGGTGTCTGCCTTCTCAGACCTACAGTCTGAGGAAAGACGGACAAGCAGCTGGGCAGGGATGAGACTATGAGCCGGGTGCTGTGACGGAGAGGCAATTCAAGGTGCTGGGGAGACCTGGATGGGGAGGGCCTCACCCAGTGGCCGGCAAGGCTAACAAGCCTGCCTGAAGAAGTGCATGGAGATGGGGCGCCTGGGTGGCTTAGTCAGCTAAGCATCTGACTCTTGGCTTCAGCTCGGGTCATGATCTCATGGTGTGTGAGTTCAAGCCCCACGCGGGGCTCCGTGCTGCTGATGCAGAGCCTGCTTGGGATTCTCTCTCCCTCTCTTTCTGCCCCTCCCTTCCACTCTCTCTCTCTCTCTCTTAAAATAAATAAATAAACTTAAGAAGAAAAAGTGCATGGAGAGAAGGAAAGGGGCTCAGTGTTAAGGCCGAGGTGGGCCCACAGGAGACCCTAGCCCAGGGGGTAGGAGGAGAAGGCAGACGAAACTGACCAAGCAGCTTCCTGCTGGTGACCTTGGCTAGTTGGTGGCTACAGCTTGTCCGGCCTATAAAATGGAAAGGCCCTCGGCCCAAGCTGCCGGCTGCTGCTGTCCCCGCCAGCCAGGAAAGGGGAGATTCTAGTCCTTGGAGATGCTACTTCTCACCCACCTGTGCCACAGCCAGGTCTGGGGCTCAGGGACAAGGTCACAGGGAGTGCGCTTACCTCGTGCCACCTGAGACAGATGCTGAATTGTCATCAAGGGAGTAGGAAAAGTCACAGTTGGGAAATAGTTCAGAGGATCAAGACAATGAAAAGGCTAGGCCAAAATGGGAAAATGAGTCAGGAAGCTGAAAGGCAGGAAATTGGGATGGGTCGAGGCAGGTGTTTTCAGGCTAAAACCATGACTAATGCAAGGTGTGGGAAGCCCGGTGTGCTGGGACGGCCTTGGGAGGAAGGGGCCGGCCTGGCAGCCTGGTGTGCGGGACTAGAACCCACAGCTTCTCAGGGTGACTATTGTCATGGCCCAGACCCTGTGTTTACCTATATTTGTCTGACTCCCTGCAACAGGGTCGGCTCCAGGCCTGGGGTGAGGGCTGCTCCCTGCCACACATCGTCAACCTTGCAGAGTCTGTCAAGCACCCACTCTGCTCCAGCAAGGGGAAGCCTCCGAAAAACGTTCAAGACACGGGCCCTACCTTCCAGGTAGGTAATCAGGTTGGCACAGAAAGCTTATGCCCGCTGGACAGAACTTGGAGAAAGACTTAGGCTGACCCTCACCTTGCTGCTCTCTTAGTAGCTAAATGGCTATGGGGAAATCACTTCAGCTCCCCGCCTCTCCATCTTCCCATATTCTAAATGGGAATCACGAAAACCAGCTCCCAGTGTTGTGGTGGCATTCAGCCGAGCTGAAGTGGCTCAAGCGCCAGGCACAGCGCTTGGCCCATAGTAAGTGCTCACTGAACACCATTTCTTTCCCGGCAACGACGCGTGATTGCGGTGATAACCAGTTCCCTGTGGAGTTTCGAGCATTGGTTCTGCCGGTGGGTCTACTCAGAAGGCCTTGATGACAGCTGGGGCCCGATCGCCTGGATGGTGATGGGGAGAATACAGGGCACGGGAGGCGGGGGAAGGAGTGAGCACACATTCACGCGGACAAGCCAGTCCCTCCATCATCCTGCTCCTCTGCAATTGGCAGAAGCAGAAAATTCTTTATTTTCTATCTGTCTCATGTCTGTGATGGCAAAGACCCTGCCCTGTAACAGGAGTGTTTTCGTATCTCTAGTAAGAATCCAAAGTTGAATCAGAAGTCAGGCTGTTAGTCCTGACTTGCGACAGGAGCATTATTCCCACTTGGGATGGAGGAGGCAGTGGGGGGGGGGGGGGGCGCGCTCTGAGAAGTACCGGAAGTCACTTTAGGTTATAGGGCTGGTAAGGACAGGGGCCGTGATCCAGGGGAGCAGAGCCACCAGCACGCCCACCCCAGACTGGATGTGAGCAAGAGTGAGCTTCTGTCTAACCCATGAAAATGTTGGGTCTCGCTGCTTTCGACCCCCAGCCTACCGTAGCTAATTCATCTCACAACCCAAGAAGCCAGGTTTAGAAGGGTGTGGTCCCCAGTTTAGTGACAAAAACAAAAAACAAAACACAAAACACAGGCACACTTGTGGGAACCACAGACATGGTCCAGGCATTCCGTTCACTCAAGAGTGTAGGAGGGTACAGCATCCCCAGCTGTCTGTACCTGTCCCTCATGAACCGAAGCCTTGAGGGAACCCCTGCGCCACCCCCAGCACCTGGGCCAGCGCCTAAAGTATAGTAGGACTGAAGCAATATGTGTCAAATGAAAGAATGAATGAATACAAACACATGCACATAAATAACATATGCATCCCTACACACACATTTACAGGCAAATATGCCCAATGCGTAAGTGCTGAAAACATTCAGTTATAGACAGCCATATACAATACAGATATTTAAATATACACACTCGTGCACAGCACATGCTTGTGCCCACGTACACAAATCCAAATCCAAAATAAGAAACACACATAAACACATGTGCTATGCCCACACAGACATTATGGACAAACATATATGATCCAGGCATGCACGGATCTGCTCACCCCCATACACATGCACAGCAATGCCCAGACACCCTCCACCGTGACCCTGGGCCCAGGAAGGAGTCTGTCAGCTCCATGAATCCTACCTAACATGTTGGAGCTCGTCAGAAAGTTCCTTGCGGCCCCCGCTTAGCTGGCGGATGACTGGCCCCTGGCTCTTGGACCTCCGGGCTTGGCCAGGCAGGGAGGCAATATCTCCGGCAGCCCTGCGTGGGTGGGCAGGCAGGCAATGGACACAGAGGTCACTGGGGTGAGAGCTGGGGCTGCCCTGGCCTCTCTGCTCCTGGCTGGAATGTGAGCAGTAGGGGCTGCCCCCCAGGCCTCTCCCCTCCCACAGTGCCCACCAGCCCCAGGCCCAGGCCAATCCCTGAATCCCGTCAGGTTCTTGCAGCCAGGGAGCTGTGCATGGAGAGTGGTGGGGTGATGAACGCTCAAGGACCATGGCAGGGCGCACACAAATGCACAGAGATGCACAGTCATACACAGAAGCCGGTCCGGATATTTATCCACACGCAAAGACACAGGCAGGCATACAAATTCCCAATCCTACTGAAAGGCACATTCAGACACTTCCAAACACACCTGGAGACACAGAAGAGACACGTACACACACGTAATCTCTCAAGCATGCAGAGATATGAGAGACCAGACCCACACACAAGCCGCACTCGGACATACATAACGGCAGACATACGCACGCAGACCACATGGACCCAAAGCACATGTGGATCTCCACAGTCACGCACCACTGCCCACGCGTGCACACACAGACGCACACAGATCCCTAGAGGCAGACCCCTGCTGAGTCGGAGATTTCCGTCTCCTGGGATCGGGAGGAAATGCTGCACTAGGCCACTCTCAAACCACATGTAGCGGCCTGAGAAAACTGCCTTCCCACAGGAGGAAACAGCGCTGGACCCTCAGCCAGGTGCCCGCAGCTGGGCTGCCCTACTGTCTGAGTGCCTGACCAGGAGGATGGTGCCTAGGGTGCAGAGACAGTTCTGGAGTCACGTTGCTTGCATTTTGTTTCAAAACACACGCGCGCACACTTTTCAAGAGTGCATGTACATGCACGACGTATACCGGCAGGGGCACTCTGGGAACTTCAGTTTCTTCATCTACAAAATGGGGTTAACAAGCCTTTCGCCCCCGGGGATTGTGGGGACGGCATAGGTGGCACTGTAAAAGGCCAGACCAAACTGCTGCCTTCCTAGGGGTCTGGAGTTGCAGGCTCTTCCGGGGCCGCGACAGTCAGGAGCCTCGCTGGCAAATGTTGCGCTCCACTACCTGGATGCCCGCACCCACGCCAGCCCAGAGGAGCGGGAGCGCAGCCGCCGGCCCCTCTCGGGGTCGGCCCTGGGTGCCGCCTGGGTCACGGGCGTCCCGCGGGAAGCTGCGGGCTGGGCGGCGGCGGGGCGAGAGAGGCCGCCGCGGGGGCGCCCCTTCCGCGCACTGCGGACCGGGCGCTCCCGGGTCCGCGCGGCCGCAGCGGCAGCCACCCGAGGGGGCCGCTCCCAGGCCTCGTCGACGGTGGGCGGGGCTGGCCTGTGGCCCCGCCCCTCTCACGGCCCTTGAAACCCAGTCGCCAACAGGCTGCAGTCCCAGAAGGGAGCTGCTGTCTGAGGAGGAGGCTGCCTCTCCACTGGCCTCCACGAGAGGCCCTGGGGTCGCGCTGGGCGCCCGAAGGGACCTCCCCAGGGACCCGTCTGCCCCACACCGCCCCGCCCCGCCCGGCGCTCCGCATCAGGTGCCCCAGCCCCAGCCCTACCTGCGGACTTCACTTCAGGCTCCCGGGGCTTCCAGAGGATGCTCGGGCCACCTGCGGTGACCTCGCAGCAGCAGTGAGGTCCTCTCCTCCTGTGCCAGGGGCTCCCCCAGGGGGCCGAGCATGGTGGTTTTCCCTTGGAACCTCCTGGCTTGGGACGTCTGAGAAGATGCCTGCCATGAGGCTGTTCACTTGCTTCCTGCAGCTCCTGGCTGGGCTGGCACTGCCCGCTGTGCCCCCCCAGGTAAGACCTATCCCAGCCCCGGCCTGGCCCCCCCCCCTTATCTTCCCAGCCGCCAGCACTGGGGGCAGGGGCTCTGAAATCACAGATCCACTCTGGGAGCCGCACCTCCATGGATGTCCACACACTTCCCAGGAGCCAGGCTGGACCACATCTTCTGGGAGAAGACCTCAGGCTGGGCTGTCCCAGACTCAAGCTCCGGGGTCTGTCTTGGCGGGGGCAGGGAAGCCACAGGGAAGGGAGGGAGGTTTCCTGTCTGGCCCCTGGAGCCCTGGTGGCTTTGCTAAAAGCATCTCTCCACTAATCCCAGGCGGGTCCCTGGCCTTGTGGTCAGGGTCGAGGCCCCATGACCAGGCAGGCGCCCCCAGGACCTCTGACCTGGCCTGGTGGAGGGGAAGCCAGCGGAACAGGCCATTGGTGGGGAGGCTGGGCCCTGCCCTCACCAGGGTTCTGGGTGAGCCCAGGGCTCCTGGGTGGGCTGAGGGTGAGACAAGAGGTCCTGCTGTGCCCTCTTTCCCGGGTGGGCAGTCAGAGTTCCTGAGTGCAGGGCCTGGGGAAGCGAACAGGGCCCTTTTCCCAGGAGCTGGGTGAGTCTGGCTGGGAGCCAGCTTGGGCAGTGAAATCCTGACAAAGCCAATGAGATCCCTTCCCACTGCACTGTCCTGCTGCCCCAGGAGTCCCCAGCCCCAACCCAGGAGCGGGTGGGCTGGGCAGTCCTGCAGGGGCGGAAGAGCCCCACTACCGGCCACTGCCTGCCTGCTGCAGGGCTGGCCAGAGGTGTAACGTTACCGGCAGCACCAGCTCATGGCGCCACCCGCTCCAGCCCCTCGGCTCCCACCAGCTGATCACCTCCTCCCGCCCCCCACCCCCACCCCGGGGTTTTGGCACCCAGCCAAGGCGGGCTGCACAGGGCCCAGCAGGGCTGGCCTGGGGCTGGGGAGAAGGGAGACCCCTAAGGGTTGCAGGATCTCTGAGACATAGAAGGCAAGGGTCTGCAAAAGCCTGTAGCCTTCCACCCTATCCAAATGAGGAAACTGAGGCCAGAGAAAAGGGTGGGATCCACGCAGGGTCCAGTGAGATCTTAGTTGCACTGGGAAAGAGGTGGCTCTGAGATAGGGCAGAGCGTGTGCAGCGGGTGGCAAGGAGCTCAGAGGGGCCTCTATGCTCTTGTCAATTCGGCCCCAGAGCACAGAAGCCCAAGGTGGACCCCCTCATCTCTGCCCTTTTCTGTCCACAGCAGTGGGCCTTGTCTGCTGGGAATGGCTCATCAGAGGTGGAAGGTAAGCACGCTGGGCTGGGGGTGCACATGCTCACCAAGCCCGCCCCTCCCAGTCCTCTGCAGAGGATACTAAGGCGCTGGCATGAAGGATGGGTACAGGCTGATATGAAGTTGGGGAGAGTCTGCAAGCTGGCTGACATCCTAGCTGACAAAGTGGGCAGGGCTTGAGAGATCCTCCTCTTGTGACCCAGGAGCCCAGGGAGGTGTATTCCTGGGCCAGGGTCACCCAGCACGCAGACAGTGAGGCTGGGGCCAGTATATCCAGGGTTTGTTCAGTTGGCTCGGAGCCCCTTCCCAATATAATGTAAGGAGGCAGATGGGGTCTTGGAGGGCAGTGTAGGCGGTGAGTGCCAGGAGCCATACTAGGGATCCAGGAGCTGGTTGCCGTGGGCAAGCCGTCAAGAGGATTAGGGAGGGGTGAGGGGACCTTCCCAGAAGCCCAGCCCTGGCAGAGCTGCAGGGATCTGACCAGGCCTTTCCATTGATTACAAACAGACAGAACATGAATCGTGCCCTCCCTGGCCCCTCCGCCCCTCACCCCGGGGTTGCATCAAGAGGGAATGTTCAAAGGGTGTGTCGTTTGCCAAAGGGACATACGTGCAGAAGGCAGGAGGCCCGTGCCAGGCCCCCTGTCTCGCTCCTCCCTCCCAGCCTCTCTGAGACGTGCGGCAAAGCCACACATCGCTACTGAGGCTTCCCCTCGTGCTGTGGGAGAGGGAGCGTGTAGGGACGTGCACACGCACACTCGTGGTAGCCTCTGAGAGCTGGGAACACCCTCCCCCTGGGCCCTGTCTGCCTGGTGGCCAGCCTCTCCTGGGCACTGAAAAGCTGGGGGGACGTAGCAGCCCTTAACTTCACTGACACTCTCCCTGTCACCCCGCTGTGTCCGCTGGCTCTGGCACAATATTATTCTCTTGGGACTTGGGGAGGGACCCATCAGCCGTCTCCACCCCATGACCTTTTTGATGCTTTTAGTGTATTTCAGCAACAGGTACCAAAGAAGTCTGAATTTCCTTTTCCTCGTCTGTAAAATAGGAACATTAGATTACATGATATCTGACGTTCTTTTTCCCAGAGTGTGGGATTCTCTGACTCCCATGGAGGAGACACAGGAGTACATATCTCCTGTGGCCAGGGGTGAGGAGGCTTAGAAGTGTCAGTTCATTAGGGCCACTGCCCTGTCATCCTATCAGCCTAATCAGCCAGGGAGCGTGGACTGTGGCCAGGTGAAACACCATGAGTTTGGACCCCAGTTACCACAATCTGAAAATGCCATCCTCTCCTGCTAACATCAGACAAGAGACAGAAGGGTCCGTACTTTGCAACCGTAGACGTTGATTTTTGCTACCACTATTCATGGTACTAGTGTTGGGCAGTCCCTCTAATTCTGTGCTGGCCACAGGCTGTGAACTGGGAAGGCATTCATTTTCTCCCCATTTTATAGATGGAGAACCTGAGGCTCAGAGAGGTCCTTGGGGCCACCTAAAGCCTCAGATGCGCCCCCGTAGATGTGGCAAAGTCGGGGTGCATAGCATCGGCCTTCCCCGTGGCTGATGACCGTGCAGGCATGAGCAGCATGTCCCTTTCGGCAGGCTGGCTGTGTGCCCCGCCAGTGCCATGGAGAGGACACCTGCCGAACTCAGGCTGGTGGCTGGCGGCTCAGCCCAGCTCTGGGGCCCTTCCCCAGGAGCTTGCTCTCAGGGTTAAACACTTCCCTTCCTGTGTCTCCTCCATCCCAGGTCATAGGCAGATGGAACCAGATTGGAGGCTTGCCGCCAGGGCTGGCGAGAGATCGCCGAGAGCCCAGTTGCGGCCCTGGCCGCAGCCCCATGGAACCGCCCAGCCCTGGCCAGGTGACTGACCGAGCCACAGCCTCTAGTTCCTCTCACCCCCACCCCGCCTCCGGAGCAGGTCAGGGGGCCAGAGGAAGTGCTCGCAGGAGCAGCTGAGCAGAGCTCTTTCCTGAGGGGCTCAGCCCACATCTGGGGGCGGTCACCACACTCCTGGAGCCAGCCCCTCGCCCACCCCCCTCACATAGCCCCCTCTGTTTCTCCCGCGTGCCCAGACAGTGGCCTCCAGGGACGAATTGCCCTTTTTCCTGGTGGCTGCCAGGTAAACCAGACAAAGCCCGCCTCCTTCTTAGCCAGCCCCCCCCCCCCCCCGCCCCTTCCCCTGCACAGTCTGGTCATGTGGCCCATGGAGCCTGGGTCCTGATGACGTAGTCTGCATGGTGGGGTGTGGGGGCGAGGAAAGGAAATCCCTTCTGCCGCCAAGGCCCAGGCAGCTCTGCTTAACCTGGCCGTGGCCCTGGCAGCCCGGCGGGGTGGGAGCCTGTTCGTAGAACGGTAGGGGGCTGAAGTGCCCCTTCTCTGCTGCTGTCCCCCTCCCTGATGGCCGGTGCCAGAGCAGGAGACTGAGCTGTCTGTGGCGCTTTGGCAGCCGGCTGTCCCTCTGCTGTTATTTATGTTGTCCACGGCGGAGGTGAAACATTCAGAGTTACATAGTGCTCGTGGATTTTAGACTAAACATGTGCTCATGGAGTTACAACAGGGAGGTGCTCCTCTGACCTTGCACTGCAAAGGCTGGCGCTTACAGGGAGAGGGGCTTGTGTCCCACTTGTGTCCAGGGAGAGTATTCCCGTGGCTGGAGAGGTAGGATCAGGGCAGGCATCTGGTCCCCCTCCTATCCCCGGGCCCAGCCCCTAGTGCTCCCTAAGCAGACAGGGCAGAATGCAGCAGCAGACGCCCAGATAAGCACGGTTTATTGCCTCTGTGGCCGCCTTGGCCAGCTCCACGTGGACACACCGCCTCGGGTATTTTCCACCAGCTTGCAGCCTTTCCCGAGGGCCCCTGCTAGGGCTGAAGTTTATTTTTCCTCTGAGATTACCCTGAGACTCACGGCCTTCCAGGCTCAGTGGAATGGACTTCGGCCCCTTCTGCCTCCTAGGAAAGGCCATGGAAGGAAGTGAGGGGCTGCTAGGAGCGGCCGTTGCTCTAGGGCAGAGGCTGCAGGGTCCCCCAGGTGATCCAGCTTCCCTGTCCTTCCCCATCAGCTGAGGACAGCCATCAGGTATAGGGCAGGATGACCCAGAGTTAGAGATGTTTCTCTGCCACGGTCTCAAGGCTGGGCTGGGTTGCAAGCAGAGAATCCCAAACCATGTGTCAGAGCCAAGAGAGACCTTAGCAACCATCTATTCCCAGCCTTCTTGTTTTTCCCCAGCTGAGGAAACTGATATACCCAGAAAGGTTAAGTGACCTCCCCCAGGTCACACAGCCAGTATAGGACCAGGACTAGAAGCCAGGTCTCCTAACTCTGGCTACTCACTTTCTGGGAGCCTCTGTTTGGGACCAGGCCCCAGGCCTTTGCCTGAAGGAGCATCTTTTGAGAGATTCCAGATGAGCCGACAAAAGATCCTGGTCACAACCACTAGGATGTGGTGGGGGTCAGGGATGTCCCTGATAATCCTCAGTGAGCTGTCATCTAATCAATCAATAATTACCTAGCCTATTTTTACTGGGTGCTTGGGTCCCTGTCCTCATGGAGCCTCGACTTGGTTGTAAAGGAGATAAGAGCCACTAGTGGCCAAGATAAGGTAAAACCTCGGGGCCAAATTATGCTCAAAGGAGGAACATCTGTTCATACTGGGAAAGTTGGAGAACGCTCTGGAGAGGAGGTGGGATAGTGGGCTTTATCTGGTTAGGAACAGGAAGGGGACAAAGAGCACATCCCGAAGGTGGGAATAATGGTGATACAGCCGAGCTTGATGTGAGGGCTGGTCCCACTGAAATGGAGAGTGATGTGGACAGGGCACGTTGCTGGCCATGGCCTTGGCTGCCGAGTAGAGGAGCTGGCTCAGAGAGGGGCAGAAAATAAGGACTAAGGGGAGGCTAACCCTCCCTGTGGGACTCTACAAGCCAGTCATGCAGAACTGACTGTTCTCTGCAAATTCCCCAAGATCGAGGAAGCAGTCGATCAGGCCTGAGAAAGGCCCAGAGGGCCTGAGGAGCCCCCAAGACACACGCTCCTCAAAGCTCCAAGGGCGCCACGGCAGATGTGGGTGCCTGCGTTGAGAACAGAGCAGAGAGGCCAGACCCTGCGAAACTCCATTCCACTGTGGTTTCTGTCCGGCAGAGGAGCTAGGGGTCCAGCAGTCCTCCCAGAGGCATCATGTCAGGAGTTCAGAGCACAGAGCTCATACAGGCTGGGGGCTTCCTGGAGGAGGGAGTGCGGGCTGAACCTGGAAGGCCCTGCGGGGCTTGGGGAGCTGGCACTGGGCCTTTGAGGGGCAGGCTCCTCCTGACTTGACCCAGCTGTCTGTGCCTCCTTGTAGTGGTGCCCTTCCAGGAAGTGTGGGGCCGCAGCTACTGCCGGGCGCTAGAGAGGCTGGTGGACATCGTGTCGGAGTACCCCAGTGAGGTGCAGCACATGTTCAGCCCCTCCTGCATCTCCCTGCTGCGCTGCACCGGCTGCTGTGGTGATGAGAACCTGCACTGCGTCCCCGTAGAGACGGTCAATGTCACCATGCAGGTAGGGAGGGGAGGAGAGCAGGCCAAGGTCCTGGGACCGGAACTGACTCCGAGGCCCCGGCACTCCCCACCCCAGCACAGTGCTCCCCCCTTCCCGAGCCCTGTCCCAGCTTGGAGCCCACTCCAAGGGCTCTAGCCTGGTCCTACCCCATGACCCAAGGACGTCTGGTGGAGCTTGGAAAGGAAACCTGTTCAGATGCAAGCAGTCCTCGTGTATACCAGGAGCATTCGGTGCCCTGAGCTTTGCGTGTATGCACATGGGCACACGTACACACACACACACACACACACACACACACACACACACCCCTTGTTTATTAAGCACTTGCTAGTAAGGCCAAGCCCTGTGCTAGGTGCTCCTAAATGTTGCTTCTGTTACCTCAACACGTGATCCTTCAAGGCAAGTGTTATTTACATTTCACAGATGAAGCGCTTGAGGTTCAGAGCTGGCGTTTCACTGGCTCAGTAGGTAGAAGAACCAAGACTGTACGTAGTTCGCTCCGACTCCACAGCAGAGTCCCCCTTCCTACACTATTGCCATGCTGGTGGCCCCGGGGAAGGAGGGACAGGGGCCTCCCTCAGATCCACATGCAGGTGGGAGGGCTGTTTGCCCCCGACTCAAAGCACAATGAGAGTATGTGATCCCAAGGCTGGTGGCAAGCAAGGAGTCAGGTCCCGCTCCCGGGGAGGGGGTGGAGAGACTATTGGAAACCCAGGGGCCATCCTCCAATCCCGGCCTCAAACCTTTCTCTCCTGGAAGCTCCTGAAGATCCACTCTGAGGACCGGCCCTCCTACGTGGAGCTGACATTCTCTCAGCATGTCCGTTGCGAGTGCAGGTAGGTCCTCGGGGAGCGGCAGGGACAGGCCCTTCTCATTTGGGAGCCTCAGCCCAGTGGCTGCCCATCCCTCCCGCGCTGTCTTCCTGGCTGAGGGAGACGAAGGAAATAAGGGACCAGTGGCAGCTGCCTTTTATGCTCCGCATCAGCCAGTTTTGCCCGGGGAAGTGGTCCCATCAGCTGGAACACAGTTGCCTGAGAAGCCACAGGGGCAGAGGAAGCCAGGGTCCGTCCCAGCCTTGGAGGGGCTGGGGGTGCGCTCTCCCCCTCCCTGAGGTGGGAGGGGGCCGCCACAGCCCTGGAAGAGGTGCCTGGGGCTAAGACATTGCTAGCCTGGACTTAGTCCTAGGCCAGGCTGGCACCCAGGGAAGGGGCGACTGGACTGAGGGGCACAGAGAGGGATACGCTCTGGCAGGAGAAAAGTGGCAGAAAGAAGGAGTCAGTGGCTTTCTTTAAAGCCAACCTCCGCCTGGCAGAGCCTCTAACCAGCAGTCTTGCTGCCTTTGCCCAGAGCACCCTGAACATTAGTTACCAGGAGCAGCAGGCCTGGCACTTTAACCAGGCTCAGGGAGGAGAGAAATGGGCTGGAACCCATTCTCCTGGTGCCCTGGGCCATACATAGATGGAGGCACCAGACTAGAGGTCCCGAGCCCTGACCTGAGGCCAGAAGACAGGGGGAGAAGCACCATTTATTGTGTGCACCTCTTTTGTGCCCCCCACTAGGCACTTGAATGTTTTCTCATTCATTCAACAAACATTTATTGAGTGCCTGCTGTATGCCAGGCACTGCCCTAGGTGCTTGGGATACAGTGGTGAGCAAGACAGACAAGGTCCCTCCTCTCATAACAACCCTAGGAGGCAGGTACTATTGTCATCCCCATGAACCCCAGCCCTTATAATCCCTAAGCCTGCCATTTCTCATGCTGCCTCTCATGGCCATAACCACATTCTTCAGGGGCCCCACTGCTGCCCTGCCTCCTGTCCAGGACTCGGGCCACCCCTTTTGGACCAGAGCCCAGGCTCTAGGCCCTCTTCACTCCACCTCTATTGGAGGCCCTGCTTCAATCCATTTCCTCCTTTCCGTCCTGGCCAGGGCTTAGCCATGTAACAATAGCTCCGTAATGAACCCTCCTGGGCACAGTGCCAGATGGTGACATTTCACCTTCTACGTCACCTCTGCCCTCACAGCCACTCTTTTGGGGCAGGCAGACCGAGGAGACGAAGGCTCACAGACCGTCTCTGACTGGCCCAAGATGGCAGAGACGTGACCAGGCAGTCCCTGGTACCAAGATGCCCTGGTACCCTGCACTGGCTCCTAAGGATGACAGCCAGCCTAGGGCAGCATTGCCCCGGCCCCAAAGCCGACTGTTACCATACTGCCCACGCCCCCACCCCTGTTCCCAGGAAAGACGGAGGCCCTGTTCCCTTCCAATGGGTTGGGCAACAGGGACACCTTTCTTCTCACTTCTGGGCCAACGGCCACAGCCCTGGAGGCAGAACCCGGACATGCCTGGTGACTGTGGGGCTCGTGCTCACCTCCCTTCGCGTCACCCCCTCACGCACTCCCCCCGCTGTCGCCCGCAGTGTCATACATCCCCAGGGTGGGGGTGGCCGTTGTGCCCCAACAGGCATCCTGAGCTGGTGGCAACCACCCTCCAGGCCGTGGCTTTGCCCCTCATTCACTGTCCTTGCAGAAACTCCCAGCATGCACTCTGGGGGGAAGGGCAGGTACCAGGGAAGGCACTGAACAGAGAAAATCAGCAGAGAACAAACTCGCAAGTCCACAGACTTGATGCCAAGAGGCGGAGGAGTGCACAAGGCTGTGGGAAGGGGCCCCAGGAGGAGGTTCCTAATTCTAGTGGTGGGGTCATAAGAGCTTTGAGTGGAAGCTGAAGTCCAGAGGCCTCTGGCCATCCCTCCCTCACTGGCTCCATTCTGCCCCCTGGTGGTGTCAACACTAACCGCAGGACCAGGGCTGGATGTCTGAGAGGTGCCTGGGTGGCGGGGAGCCCCCTACTTACTGGTTTCCTGATTGTCCCCTGGTCTCTCTGTCTGTTTTCCCAGGCCTCTGCGGGAGAAGATGAAGCCAGAAAGGTAAGTGGCCTGGCTGGGGCTCCGGGCTATTCTCGGGCCTGCCAGCCTCTGTCCTAGCATGGGGGCCCCCAGCCACTTTGTCTTGACGCTTTTGGCTTATTGCAGGAGGAGACCCAAGGGCAGGGGGAAGAGGAAGAGAGAGAAGCAGAGACCCAGAGACTGCCACCTGTGAGTGCGCGGAGGGGGGGACCAGGGATGGCAAGGAGTCTGGGCCAGAGGGGGCCCCTGCCCTGCCAGCAGGGATCAGTGGTCGGGAAGGGGAAAGGCAAGGCCAGGGCAGTCTTGGGGCAGAACAGGCAAGTGTCTCCTAGGGAATCTAGGGCCCAGGAAGCATCAGGGGAACTTGGTTCTTCATCAGGCTTAACCCTGAGTCTCTTCATGGCCTTTAGCGAGTCACGTGACCTCTCTGCCCCTCATTTTCCTCTGTGTGTAGGAGGGGAACATTCAGTCATTCTACACACATCTACCAAGCACTTACTGTGTTCCAGGTACTTCCATGAACAAACCAACATGCTTCCTGCTCCTATAGTGCTTGCATTCTAGTGAAAAATATTCTCACAACTGAAAACACATCTGGGGCTACTTCCTAGTGGCCCTGTGAAGACAGGGGTGCTGGGGATGCCGGTCTCCTGAATGTGTGCAGCCCTCGCTTCCCCCCTGGGCCCGGGCATGGACTTGGGGAAAGAGCTGGCAGTGTGGTCCATGTGCACCGCCCCCGCCCCCAGCCCCTGCCAGGCAGCCCCACATAGAAAGTGTCCCGTTCCTCCATCTGCCAGGACAGCGGTCCTCAAACAACTCATTTGGGAATCTCCTGAGAGAATTTCAAAAGCCCACGTGCTCCCTCACTTCTTCAGTTGACATTGAACTTTAAAAATTAGAAGTTCATCAAAATTATACATAGTTACATAGGATATCGTTTCTGGCATGTTATAAATATTAATGTTTTAATAAAGTCACTATGTAATTCCTTGGGTACACCCTATAGAATCAGCCACCCTAAGAGTTCCCATCACGCACTTAAAAACAAATGTGAACGCTTTGCTTTAATAGTTGCATGTTTACGTTGCTTCTTTTTAACTTGAACCTGTGTTTCCATTCTACTTCCCCCACAGAATTTCAGCCCAATTTTTTTTGTTGTTTTTTGTTTTTTTAATGTTAATTTATTTTTGAGAGAGAGAGAGAAAGACAGAGTGTGAGCAGGGGAGGGGCAGAGAGAGAGGGAGACACAGAATCCGAAGAAGCAGGCTCCAGGCTCTGAGCGGTCAGCACAGAGCCTGACGCAGGGCTTGAACTCCCGGAGTGTGAGATCATGACCTGGGCCGAAGTCGGATGCTTAACCGACCGAGCCACCCAGGCGCCCCTAATTTAATATTTTTTTTAATGTTCAAAAGTCCATTTTGTGTCCCCTTGTCACATTTATCTGCCATAACAATGGTGTATAAATTTGAATTGTTTTCATTTTCCTGTGAACAGAAAACTCTAAACTAAGTCCTTTCCTGGAATAAGTTATCACAGTAATTATTAGTAGTACCAGTTGATCAAAACAGCACAAATATGTCGTATTTTAATAAATGTTAAACATAAAAGTGTAATCAATCTTACAGGGAATGCATCTCAATGAGATGATGGTGGCTACCTCTTTTCAATTAGTTAATGAATCCACTAATGAATGTTACCTCCTGCCAGACTGAGACAGGATTCAGCATTAATTCCATTTTCATTTTTTAATAGAGGGAAAGGTTGAGAAACCATGCTCCCAGAAAGAAGTAAATGGGACTAGATGTCATACAATCATTTGACTCCTTCCAAGTTATTTGCCAAAAGCCTCAAGGTGATCTGCTAACAAAAATTACTTCTCTTGGCTTATTAGCTGACAGTTCGGTTAAATTGTTCAATTTTGTTGAAAGCGAAGACTTGGAAACCACTTGACTTGCGAAAGCCTTGGTTACCTGGTCATTGGCCATATCTCCTTTTTCAGCACCTACATGGATATCTCAGGTTGTCCTTTTGGTCACTGTCCCACCCCACTGGTTTTATCCTGGGGCAAAGTACTGAGCTGGATTTGGAAAGGACAAGATGCTTCTTTCCTTCCTAAAGGGAGCGGGCAGTTGTGACCAAGGTGGTGGGGAAACAGACCTCAGGCAATTTCTCATGCAGTCTTCAGGCAGAGGACATGTGGAGGCTGAAAACTGATTCTCTTAACACCATCAATACTCACATACCCCTTGGACAATCTTCATGCACATCTAGGGTTGCCCGTACCCCTGTTAGAAGGCTGTGGTCCTAGAGTAACCGGAGGCATTATTGCATGAAGCCAGGCTGGGTTCAAAGTTGGCTCTGTCACTGACTAGCTGTGTGACCTCGGGCAAGTTTCTTAACCTTTCTGAGCCTTAGTTGTTTTTTGTTTTTGTTTCGTCTTCTAAAGGGTAATGATAGCAGGGCCTTCCTCATGGGATGTTGTTAAAGGGCAATGAAAGAGGGCTTAGCACAGGGCTGGGCACGTGGGTAAGTGCTTGGTGAAGGGTGACTCCTAGCTTCTTGGCCTCGGTGCAAGCAGAGACCCAGGAGTGCTGCAATCTCCCTGTGCTCCCTGTCCAAGCTTTCCCTCCAGGCCTGTCCCCCCTCCCATAGGAGGGACCCTGCCCTCACAGGGTGCTGATACCCCCTTTCTGTGTTTGGTCTCTGGCAGGTGCGGCAATACTGTTCCCCGGAGGTAACCAGCCCCTCAGAAGAGAGACAACCCCCACCCGGCTCCTGTATTTATTACCGTCACACTCTCAGTTACCTCCCTGCTGACACCTGCCCTCTATTTATTAGCCAATTGTATCCCTGCTGAATGATTTGCTTCCTCCAGGATGAGGGGCAGGGAGGGACAGGACCCTCAGGAATTCAGTGCCTTAAACAGAACGTGAGAGAAAGAAAGAAGGCAGCCACGGACCCATGTGTTTCAGCTGCGGGAGAAGCGCGCAGACGCGGCTTCGTGAGGGGCACGCCAGGGCCCGGCGGGCTTCCCGGGAGCAGGAGACAGAATGGGACCTGCCTCCTGTTCCGACCCTGGACCGTGTGGACCAACAGCGCTGGCTTTGGGAGCCTCTCGCCCCGGCAGGAGCGGAGGAGCCTGTTCTGTCGCCCGGGGCCCAGGCTGGAGGGGAAGGCACGCCGGGGATGGAGGGGTCCTTCTGCGTCCTCCTCCTCCTCCTCTGGGCAGCAGCTCCGCACCCTGGAGATCCGCCGACCCCAGAGAACGATGCTTGCCTGGGGGCCTTTGCCACTCCTCGCGCCCTAGTCTGTCCTGACGTCTTGCACTGCTTCGTGCTGGGACATTGTTCTTTACGGTCAAGGCATCACCACCTGCCCCTCTCAGGGACACAAGCAAAGAGGCGGCCCTAGGCCGGACGTGGAGCAAGCCGCCCCTCGGTGGCTGTCCGGCTGCCAAGCCAGATTCTCTTGAATAAAGTATTCTAGTCTGGAGACAGCTTTCCCAGGGGAGTGTGTCTGCCGCAGCAGTGGGCCTCAACGGCAAAAACGTGGAACCAGGACAGGAAGAGGGAGGCTGCGCTCAGGGCAGCCCTGGGGCCGGCTCCGGCCTCTCCTGCCGCACCCTGGAGTGTCTTCTCCCCTGCTGCTTCAGGCAAAACCCTGGGGTCCGCTCCTCCCGTCGCGATGGGTTCCCAAGATGGAATCTTGGCCTCAAAGTTGGGGGCCCTGGCCCCAGCCACCCCGAACACCCTCACATTCAAGAGCACACTCCCTTTCCCCTTCCCCCAGGGCCGTCCCACTCTCAGTCCGGTGCCGGCCCCCTGGCCCCTGAGGAATGGGGGTTCCCGGGCTTCTCCCAGCCCTTTGGGCCAGACGTCCCGGCTGCAGCATCCCAAGCCTGCTCGGGCTGCTGGCGCGGGCGGGGATTCCCAGATGCTGCCCGATTTCTTCTTCCTTTTACCTCCCATCTTCCTCTGCCTTCTCCTGAACACCTTGGCATGAAATGAGAAAAATTTTCTTTTTTCTCTTTTCAGTCCAAACCACGTACTACCAGATTCCCACCTGCCCGCGACCTGCAAGGCGTGTGTGTGTTTCTGTTGTGTGGTGTTGTGGGAGGGGGAATTCCCACTTCTGTCACTTGAGGCGGCTCAGGACAAAACCACAGGGACCCAGTGGGCAGGGGCCGGCCTCAGGCTTTGGAGGGAAGCCATGGACAGGCCGGTAGGGGTGGGGTGGGGTGGGGTGGAACAGCCCTGCTGAGGCAGCTGCCCTTGGCAGTGTGTTCCCTGAGGCCTGGGCCCCCCTGGAGGACAGTCTGGTCAGAATGTGCTTCTGGCATGGTCACGGCGGGGGGGGGGGGGGGGGGGGGGCATTGTGGGCCAGCCTCAGGGGACACACTTTACAGGAGAGATGCACTTCTCTCCTACTCTTCTCCACTCTTGGGCTGCAGCCATCCTGAGCCACTGCCTTTGACAGACTGAAAGCTCAGAAGAGCACCCCTTCCCCTCGGCCAGGCCTTTGGCTCCGAGCCAGGGACCCCCCCACAGGGCCGCTCACATGGAGGTCAGCTTCCCCACCCCAGTGACCCCTGTAGAGAGCCAGAGACCAGGGAAGCTCCCAGAGGCCGGAAGTGAAAATCTGCCTCCGGGGCGGGAGGCTCACAGCAGGAACGAATAGGAAAGGAAGTGGCTGGTCCATTTGACCATACCGGCAGCCCCATAGGTCTTAGAGGGCCCTCTTCATTTGCTCGTTACGTGTTTGTAGAGCACCCCCTGTGCACCTGACACGGTCCGAGGCACCAAGGATTCAGTGGGGACTAACGTGCAAGGACCTGCTCTCGCGGAGCTTATATTTGAGGGGAGAGACCGACTATATGTTGCAAGATATTGGATGGACTTTTCTGTTGCTCAAATTGATGACTAGACTCAGAACTAAGGAAAAAGGGGTCTTGAGTATGTCACACTCTAAAACGAAGAGAAACAATTTGGGGCTGGACACATCTCCTACAGGATTTACTATGAGATGACTGGTGGCCCCAAACACCACCCAGCACCCCCCTTCCTCAGTCTTCACAAGCGGAGACCAGGGAAGGGGAGGGGGAGAGAGGGGGAGGCGAGGTCCCTGGAGACCTGGGTTGCCGACCCCTTCGCGTCTTCTCCCCGGAGCTGGATTTGCTCTGTGCAGATTAGCCCACGTGCTATCTGGATGGCACCTGGGGGGAGTGGAGAACTGAAGGGTGACAGAGGAGAGAGAGGGGCATCCAGCAGGCATTTCCCATGGGCCAGGGGGACATGGTGGGAGGCGAATGGCCCTGAGCTGCCTTGCACATGTTCTCCTGAGAGGAAAAGCTGCAGGTAAGGAGACCCCATGGGCTGTGGGCTGTGTGGGTGTGGGGTTGGGGCAAGCGCTGAGTGGGGGTGTCAGATATAGAGCTGGAAGGGGAACGCATCAGGGAACAGTGCTGTGGGGTGCCCTGCGGTGTGCCCCACAAGAGAGTTGGCCTCCAGATGCCCATCATGCCAGATGCATTCACCGCAGAGAAGACGCGGCCACGGCTAAGCATGCCTTTGCCCCAGTCACTCCTTCCTGACCGCGTGTAAAAGAGGAGAGAGGAGCTGTGGAGAGGGCAGGGCAGGTACAAGGGCAGACTGTGCCCATGACCTCCCCATTCCCTTGGGACAAATCCATACCCTGCCTGAGGGAGGAAAACGAGTTGGTCTTAAATTGGATAGACCAGCCTAGATGGGGCTGGGCCTTTCCTAAATTAAAGTGACAGGAACATTAGAAGATTTCCCTGGGGCGCCTGGGTGACTCAGTCGGTTAAGCGTCTGACTCTTGGTTTTGGCTCAGGTCATGATCTCATGGTTCGTGGGTTTGAGCCCCTCACTGGGCCCCACGCTGACCACACAGAGCCTGGTTGGAATTCTCTTTCTCTCCCTCTCTCTCTCTCTCTGCCCCTCCCCTTGCTTGTGCTCCCTCTCTCTCTCAAAATAAATAAATAAACTTAAAAAAAAAAAAAGATCTCCCCAAAATGCTATTAAGAGACAGGAAAAGGATGATTAACATAGTTCGTCTAGAAACAATAAAGGAAGGAAGCTAGTTTGTTTTATACCCACTGTTTGCTCAATAAGCAAGTTACACATATAAACAAAAACAAATTAATAAGGAAATGTCTTCTTGCCAAAATGGGGCTCTGGCATATTAGAGATGGCCTTGAATCCTTTGACATTACTTCCCTCAAGAGGTGAGGTCTCTGTTCCCCGCCCCCATGAATCTGAGTTGACCTGGGTCTTCTCCCTTCGGCAGAAGGGACCCAAAATGTTTCCTTTTGAGCTAACTGGCAGCTTCTACTTTGGTCTCTTGGAAGACTGAGCTGCCACGTCAGAAGTCTAATTATCGTGAGGCCACCATGCTGGAAGGAAGCCCAAGCCAGCCATATAAAGGGAGAGAGAGAGCATGGGAGCAAGAGTGAGAGAGCTCGATCAGTTTCCAGCTGTTCTAGCTCCCAGCCATTGCAGCCATCGCCCCAGACCCGTGGAGCAGAGATGAGAGGTACCCAGTGTCCACTGTTTGATTTCCTGGCCCTCAGAATTGTGAGATACATTCATAATTAATTGTTTGGGGCCAGTTTGTCATGCAGCGATAGAGGCTAAGTAGAATATAAGGAAAATAAGGAAAGGTGATGAGATTGTGTTTGGGGGAAGCTACTTTATTTATTTATTTATTTATTTATTTAAATGAAATTTATTGTCAGATTGGTTTCCATACAACACCCAGTGCTCATCCCGACAGGTGCCCTCCTCAGTACCCCTCACCCACCCACCCCTCCCTCCCACCCCCCATAAACCCTCAGTTTGTTCTCAGTTTTTAGGAGTCTCTTATGTTTTGGTTCCTTCCCTCTCTAACCATTTTTTTTTCTTCCCCTCCCCCATGGTCTTCTGTTAAGTTTCTCAGGGTCCACATAGGAGTGAAAACACATGGAATCTGTCCTTCTCTGTATGACTTATTTCACTTAGCATCACACTCTCCAGTTCCATCCATGTTGCTACCAAAGGCCATATTTCATCCTTTCCCATTGCCGCGTAGTATTCCATTGTGTATATAAACCACAATTTCTTTATCCATTCATCAGTTGATGGAGGGGGAAGCTACTTTAGAGCCAGGAGGTCATGGATGGCCTCTGTGGAGATGACATTTACGGTGAAATCTGAAGGACAAGAAGGAGTTGGTCACGTGAAGATCACAAGTAGGAGCACTCAACCAGAGGACACAGCGGTGCAAAGGCATGGAAGGAATCCCATGACGAGCAAGGAAGGAAGGGCACAAGATGTGATGTCAGGTAGGAAGGGGTCGGTTATGAAGGGCTTTACAAGACGGGGAGGAGGCGGAATTCTATTATAATGTGGAGGGAAACCATTGGAGGGTTTCGAGCAGGGGGGTGAAGTGATACTAGGTACATTTTTGAAAGATCCCTCTGCCTCCTGTATGGAGAATGGACTCTAGGGACACCAGACCAGAGGTATTAGAGTTTGGTCCTAATTATGCGTGTGAACTGGCTATCCTGATCATTCATTCATTCATTCATTCATGAGCATTCTTTGAGGCTACCGGGAGCGGGCATTTTGTAGTAGATACGTGTGTGGGGGGCAAAATATATTACCAAGTGAAAACCTTCCCAGTTTCCTGCTTATTAAGGAAAATCCCACTCTGCAAGATATAAGGAGGATAAGGAGAGAGGCCTTAGCTGGAGAGGCTGTTGATCTACCTAAGAACTAAGAGAGAGGAGGGAAATAAAAGGGCTCAGGGCTAGATCTAGAGAAAGAGCTCTAGATTTTGTTTTGTTTTGTTGTAGAGCTCCTGATGACTTAAAGTAATTTGGGAATGAGGGAAGGGCTTGGGAGAGCGCTACAATATTTCCCTCATGTTGAAGGCCCTAATGTTCTTTGAGAGATGCTCACTCAGAGAGACACCAGGCAGAGATCGACCCCGTGGAATACCAGATTAGCTAGGGTTACAGAGATGGGTAAGACATTGATCTTAAAAACTTAGTCAAGGGGCGCCCGGGTGGCGCAGTGGGTTAAGCGTCCGACTTCAGCCAGGTCACGATCTCGCGGTCCGTGAGTTCGAGCCCCGCGTCAGGCTCAGGGCTGATGGCTCAGAGCCTGGAGCCTGTTTCTGATTCTGTGTCTCCCTCTCTCTCTGCCCCTCCCCCGTTCATGCTCTGTCTCTCTCTGTCCCAAAAATAAATAAACTTAGTCAAAGGAGTCAGATATGCGCTAGGTGCAGGCAATTAGAATAAATGGAAAGAAGGCCCCGCGGCTTAAGCAAATGCAGATCAAGTGCTACCAAAGAAATCTGAGGTATCTGGGATGATTGGCACATGGGGGAAACCAGGGCCGGCTTTGCAAAGTTGGTGGCACTCGAGCCATGACTTGAGGAAAGGCAAGGTTGAGTGGGGGGAGGTGACCAGGGAAGGCGGTCTAGTGGGAGCGCCCTGCCCCCCTGCCATTAACAAAGAACCCAGAGGTGCACGACCCACCACTGTATAGGGATTTTCGAGTGGTTCAGTTTGGCTGATGCTTGAGGTCCGTCAAACAGAAGAGTGATGGAAAAGGCCAGAAGGTAGCCCGGGCCCTGGATGCCATCCTAGGGAGTCAGGGCTTTGCTAGACAGTGGGAAGCGCTGAAATTTTTTAAGCAGGAGAGTGACATGATTTGGGGATTCAAGGCCGAAAGAAAACTTACAAATAATCTATTTCTACCTTCACTTTTTGCAAATGAAGAAGCTGAGGCCCCGGGCTTGTCCACAGCCATGAAAGTTAAGTGAGCCAGAATTTAAAAATTTATCAGTGAGTGGGACGGAGGAGAGGAAGAGGGGAGGAGAACTGTGTCTACTCCCAGCCTGAGAAGCAGGCCAGACATCTGCGAGGTGGGCTGAGTGGGTCGACAGAATAGGGCCCCTCCACAAACTCTGGTGGGAAATCAAGGCTCCAGACAGGGCAGTAACGGGACAGGGCCTTGGTGTGGAAAGATGGCTGTCTGTCAGCACCAGAGTCCAGCAGCTGTTTTCCAACAGAAGGCTGACCCTTCCCTTTCCTGAGGGAAGCGTGGAGTGCCCCTCCTCCCCCTGACATTGGCTGTGACGGAGGCAGATGAGGGCCTGGCCCCCCCGCTAGCCGTCTGTGGGCCCCACCTCAGAGGCCATGGGGCTCCGGGCCAAAAAGATGTATGTTTCTAGTCCCTGAGGTGACTTTGTTACCATGGAGACCACCAGGCAGGCCTGTCAGGCAGGGAGGAGGTTGGGAGCTTCCTCACAGAGTTGGCCACCCCCCTCCCTGTTCCTCCCACCCGAGAGGGTGTTACCTGGGTGATGGGGAAAGGGTGCCACCCTACTGACCTCTCATGGAGGCCCTCTGCGAATCAGGCCTGGTCTCGGTCAGACTCTCCGACCCCCATGCTGCAAGCCTTCCCCTTCTCCTCTCTCCTCTGGGGCCCCTGCCCCACCCACCCCTGCAAGCCTGCCGGGCCACCCATGTGGGCAACTCGGTAACAGGAGCCTCTGTGCTCACACAGCGCTGGTTGTTTACAGACATGTGACCGCCTGCCGCCCAGCTGGGGTCTGAGGTTTAGACTGTAATGGTGATATCCTCCCCTCGGTGAGCTCTTTATCCCTTTCAAAGCAGTCTCTGCCACCGTCCTCTTCCTTCTGAAGCCTGTGAAGTCTTCTCACTTGCCAGATGAGCTGGAGGTACTGAGAGGGTGAGAAATCTGCCCCAAGAATTTCAGCCCCGGGAGGGTCAGGGGCTGACAGCTGGCTGCGGCTGGGCCACCTCGCCTCAGGCTAGAGGCAGGAAAGGCAGCAGCTGAGGCCTTGCAGGCTCTGATTCACTGATTCACTTGTGGTCGCAGGGCCAGCCTTGTGGGGGTCGTGGAGGCCATCACCTGGTGGGGAGGGCTCAGTCAGAACCTGGGCCTGCATTCTGGAACGGTCCTCCCAGATCAACTGGAGCTACAGCTGCTCACCAGTCCCAGCCCTGGGGGAGGCCGAGGGGAGGGGGGGCCTCTTCTCTCACAGCCAAGTTCTGAGTCCAAATCCAGGAGGCTCCCGGTGTCTTTGGGATTCTCTAGAAACCAGTCCTAGCCAATCAAGATTAGCTCCAGCAACAAAGGCTCCACATGGTCTGTTTCACTGAGACCCCTTCTCTGGAGAATCCTAATACACTATGATATAGTGATAATATGTGGTCTTGTGTTGTGTGGAGGTTTAAAAATAGAAATATAAAAGGCATCACGTTGGAGGCAGCATTTGGGAACTGTTTTTTACTCAATATGTTTTGAGATCTT
This sequence comes from Prionailurus bengalensis, assembly GCF_016509475.1. Lineage (NCBI taxonomy): Eukaryota > Metazoa > Chordata > Mammalia > Carnivora > Felidae > Prionailurus > Prionailurus bengalensis. The sequence goes on along the minus strand of NC_057355.1, from coordinate 120,659,348 downwards.
TATGTAGGTGTAGACTTCCCTGCCATCCCCTCCCCTTCCCCCCAGAAGAAAACATTCCCATCCTCTTAGGAAAAGCCCAATTGTTCTGTGGCTATAACAAGCAACACTTAGAACCAGTTATAAACCCGGTTTATATGACCACGCGCTTCAGTAACCTAAAACCGTGCGCTTAACCAGTAATAAGCACACCCCGAAAATAACTGGTCAGCGACAGCCTCACTCCACTGACCATGCTTCTAGGGCCAGAGGTCAGCCAATTCCTGTACACTCTGAAAGCTGACCCACCCCTGAACTCCATGGTCCCCTGGAACCCATAGGAAATTAACCTTGCTCAGACCCAGTGCCTTACAAGTACAGCTCTCCCTGGCTGAAGCAAGCAGTAAACGCAGCCTCTTGTTTCAGATTTTGAGTGGTTGCATCTTCCTTCAGTACTTCCCCCAACCGAAGACTTTCTTGCGATCTAGCGCAGATTGAAATGAAGAGTTTCAGGGAAATGAATGTCTTCCAAAATCCAGAGAATGGACAATATATTTTTTTTCCAGCTTTCGTGTAAATTTGCTCTAAGCTGAGGCCAGAAGCCCCTTCCTTCTTTTCCCTCTCCCCTCCTCCAATATCCCAGTTCGATCGTGGTGCATCCTACGTGGTGCATCCGCAAGGCAAATAAACCTCTCTTTTTGTATCATGTCCTGTGATGTCAAAAGACCCCTTTTCCCACGCCAGACATGAAGACAGAGAGAAAGGAATAGCAAAGGAGTCATCCTGCTACATACACTTAATTTCTGATATCAAAATGAGATTGTAATATACTCGTTATTTTATAACTTGCTTTGTTTTAGGTTTATTTATTTTGAGAGAGAGAGAGAGAGAGCACGCGCACAAATGGAGAAGGGGCAGAGAGGGAGAGAGAGAGAGAATCCCAAGCAGGCTCAGCACTGTCAGTGTAGAACCCACAAACGGTGAGATCGTGACCTGAGCCAAAGTCGGACGCTTAGACAACTGAGCCCCTCAGGCACCCAAACTTGCATTTTTAACTCAATATCTCATAGACATTTCCCCATGACATTAGATAGTCTTCCACAACGTGAGTTGTTAAGTGCTGAATTGCACTGCATCATTTGGATATCCCATAGTCTGATTCATTGATCTATTGCTAGATAGTTTCTCTTTTTCTGTTGTTGCTATAAGAAACAATGCTATGGTGAACATCCTGTGGGGTTGTCTTTGTGTGTAGATCTTTGTCATCATAAAAATCAAAACAGCAGCAAAAATCAAACCCATCCTTCGATTGTGCATTCTGCTTCCAGGTGCCTCCCGATTCCGGCCTGTGCTTCAGATCCGCGTGTTTGATAGTTGCCTACCCTTTCAGTCTCTCTCTTGGCATTTCCACTCCCTTCCATAACTCAGCCCTGAGAGAGTGACCCCAGGGATTTCCATGGTGTCAGTCAGCATTTCCGGTTTTTATCGTACTCAACAGCACATGTTGTTCTTAAACTCCCAGTCCTTTCCTCAGCCTGGAAGCCTCCATGAGATCTGGTCTCTGCCCGCCTCTGGCTTCATCCCATGTGAGACGCTTCCCAAAGGTCCAACACACTTGTCTTTTCTTACTTCTTGGAATTTGTGGTGCCCCCTCAGGGCCTTTGCTCATGCTGTTTCCTCTGCCAGGAAATCCCTTCCCCCCCTCCCACACCCAACCTTGCTGACTAATACACATGCATCAGCCATAGCTCAGCGCAAAGGCACTTCCTCAGGAAAGTCTCCCAAATACTCCTCCCCATCAAACTGGGTCTACTCCACCATCAGAGCCCTGTCTACTTCCTTGCAGCACTAATCACTATATCCTGAAAAATAATTCTATAATTTCATGTGTATATTTACTATATAATTTAAAAAATATTAATCTTGGGGCGCCTGGGTGGCTCAGGCGGTTAAGCGTCCGACTTCGGCTCGGGTCATGATCTCACAGTTCGTGAGTTCGAGCCCCGCGACGGGCTCTGTGCTGACAGCTCAGAGCCTGGAGCCTGCTTCACATTCGGTGTCTCCCTCTCTCTCTGCCCCTTCCCTGCTCATGCTCTGTCTCTCTCTGTCTCAAAAATAAATAAACATTAAAAAAAATTTTTTTTTAATATTAATCTTAACATCACAAATAATAAACCAATTTACTTTGTTCCTTAACAATAGAACATTACAGATATTATAGAGGCTGCTTGCTCCCTCCCCCGAGTCCGTCCCTGGCCTCCACTTCCTGGATAACGGCACTGTTGGGAGCTTAGTGTGATCAGCACAGGGGTCCAGGGCTTGGGCTCTGGAGCCAAACTGCTAAGGTTTGATTCCTACTGCTCCTACTTCCTGTGTGAGCGTAAGCAAATCACCTACCTGCTTGTTGCATACTAAATTACTCAAATAAAAGTGCCTCAGCTTTATCATCTGTAGGGTGACGATTAATGATAGTAGCTAATGGTGCTGTTTCAAAATTCATGTAAGATGTTTTATGTTAGGTGATTAGAATAAGTGCCAGGCTCCTAGTGAGTGCTGAATAGATGTTAGCTCTCACTATTTGTAATCGCTAATTTTATGCGTCAACTTGACTGGTTCCTGGGGTGTCCCGAGAGATTCGGTGAAACATTATTTCTGGAGAAATAATGTCTGTGAGAGTCTCTCCAGATGAGATTAGCATTTGAATTGGTAGACTCAGTAAAGGGGATGAACTTCCCTGGTGTGGGTGGTCATCATCCAATCCACTGGGAGCTTGAACGGAACAAATCGGTGGAGGAAGGGAGAACAGCTCTCTGCTAACTGCGCTGGGACATTGATCTTCTCCTGCCCTTGGCCTGGGACTTCCACCATCGGTGTTCCTGGTTCCCAAGCTTTGGACTTGGACTGGAACTTATACTCTCAGGTCTCCTGGTTCTCAGGCCTTTTAGATTCAGACTGGAACTATGCCCCAGACATTTCTAGGTCTCTAGCTTGCAGAGGGCAGATTGTGTGTCTTCTCTGCTTCCATAATTGCGTGAATCAATTTCTTATAATAAGAAATCTATCCACCTGCCTATCTATCCTATTGGTTCTGTTTCTCCGGAGAATCCTAATACACATAATATATCGATAATATATAGTATTGTTTGGGGTGGGTGTTAAAATCATATAAATGTAAAAGGCATTGCATTGGAGGCAGCATTTGGAACTGTTTCTACTCAATATGTTTTGAGATCTTGTATGTCCATACAAATGGATTTAGTTCTGGTTCATTCTTTTAAAAGGCTGAATAGCAATAACAATAATAATAATTCAACATATGAAAAGTCACATTTATGAATTCATTTCTGTATTGATATTCCATAAAATATTGACTTTGAAGTTTTTTCCCAATTTTTTGATAGTGCAAGCAATGCCTTAATGAATATTCATATACATCCTCATGCACATGGGCAAATGTTTTCCTGGGTTAAATATCTAGAAGTGGAACTTATAGGTCACAGATTATGGTTATTTCTACTTCAAATGGCTCTGGTAAATCATCCTCCCAAACGTATAATTACATATCCCTCCCCACCAGGAATATTTAAAAGGCACTTTCTACCCGAAGATCATGCTAACATTCTTTGATGCTTTCTTCTAAAAATTTGAGGTTGTTCTGGGTTTTTTTGATCTAGTGTTTTAAACTTGAATTTATTCACGTAATTTTAAAATATTTATTTATTTTTGAGAGTATGAGCGGGGTAGGAGCAGAGAAAGAAGGAGACACAGAATCTGAAGCAGGCTCCAGGCTCTGAGCGGCCAGCACAGAGCCTGATGCGGGGATCGAACTCACGAACTGCGAGATCATGACCTGAGCCAAAGTGGGATGCTTAGCTGACTGAGCCACTCAGGTGCCCCTAAACTTGGATTTATTTTTGTATATGAATAGGAATTAATCATGTGATTATCTACCTGGAAAACCCAGAGCACCAATTGATGAGTTCAGCAAAGTGGGTGGACACCAGATCAATCAAATCAATATATTAGTAATAATGATCTGAAAACATAATAATTTTAAAATCCCATTCACCATAGTAACAAAAACTACGAAATACTTATGAATAAACTAATTAGAAATATAGAAGACCTTCACGGAGAAAGCAATAAAATTGTATCGAAAGACACAAAAAAGACCCAGATAAATGGAGACATGTGCTATGTTCAGTCATAGGATGACTACCACTATAAAGATGTTGATGCTCCTGGATTAATTTAAAACCCCAATGCAATTCCAGTCAAAATGCCAAAAAGACTCTTCGTAGAACTTGGAAGGATGCTTCTAGAATTCGTATGTTTTTTTAAAAGAGTAATAAAATAAATCATAAGTTAATTCCGTTGTGCCAATACCTCTCATGAAGAATCCATCCTGCCCCACTGGTTTGAAGTTGCTTCTTTATCCTAAGTCAGACCCCTCTAGATGCCTGAGTTGGGTTTCGGATTCTTCATTTCTCGCTTACACCTCTTGTCCAACACAAGTCATGGAGCAAGGAGGAGTTCCTTGTTGTTTCTCAAAGACTCAGGCTAAAAGAGGCCCTGTGCCTCCACAGACGTGTGCTTTCAAGATCACTATGGTAGGAGGGAAGGGGAAGGGTGAATTATACACTGGCTTTTGCAGCTTCCATCGTGAAGTAACATGTTCTGTCCTTTCGCACCTCAAAGCGAGTCCTGCGGCCCAGCATAACTTCCAAAGGGGCCGAGAAGTGTGATCCGACCACATGCCAGAAGAACAACCGGACCGTGGGAATGCTTCTAATGTGCCACCATTACATATGGTGTTTGCTGTAAGTTTCTCGTAGATAACCCTTTATCACGTTAAGAAATGCGTTCCTAAGTTTGTTTAGAGTTTAAGTAAAGAGTGTGTTCTTATCATGAATGAGAATTAAATTTTATCAAACGACTTTACGCCATTTGTTTGAGGTACAAATGTTATTTCTCTCCCTTAATTTGTTAAGGCATTTATATACACTGTTTCCCTGCCCAGAACATTCTTCTCCACTGCCTTCTCCAAACACTTTTTTCTGGTTAATTCTTTCTCATCCTTCAGAGCTCATTCATTTATTCAGCAAGTATTTATTGAGCAATACTGTGTACCAGATACAGTTCTAGCCACTTGGGATAAGTCGGTGAACAAAGCAGATAATGGCCCTTGCCTGTGTGGATCGTATTGGGGGTAAGGAAAGAAAACAAACATAGAAGAATAAGTAAGTAAATGATATTGCAAGCTCACGGGGTTGAGTACAATGGAAAAGAAGCAGAGACAGGTAAGAGAGATGGGGTGTTAGGAGGGTGTAGTCAGAGTAGGTCTCTCAAGAAAGTGACCATCAGGGCAATGACTGGAAGCAAGTCCAGGGTTTACCAGCCAGATATCTAGAGGCAGACTATTCCAGGAAGAGGGCAGCTTCAAGGCGAAGTCTCTGGGATGGGAGCTGCCAGGGGTGTTCCAGAAGCAGTGAGGAAGCTTGAGTGGCTGGTATTGAGTGAGGCTGGAAGGAGACGAAGCTGGAGAAAAAATGGAGACGGGTGACCATGAGAGCCTTGGAGGTCATGGTAGAGACCTTGAGTTTTTCTCAGTATAAGGATGGGAGCCCTCGCAGACTTTTGAGCAGAAGAGGGACAGAATCTGACTTGTGCTTTGAAAGGATCCCCTGACACAGAGATGGTAAGAACTGCCTTCAGGGTGGCAAAGGTAGAAACAGGAAGACAGGAGGCACCTCCAGGAGTAGATCAGGTATGAAATGAAGATGCCCCTACAGAAAGTCGTACCAGTGGAGGTGGAGGTGAGAAGTGGAGAGGGTGAGAAGAGCTCAGAGGTTGGATATATTTTACGGGAAACACCAGTATGATATTCTAGTGGATTCTATGCAGAGTGTGAGAAAATAGGAGAAGCCAGGATGGCTCCAAAATTTTTGGCCTGAGCATTTGGAAGGATGGAGCTAGAAGACACTTTAGAGGCAGGTTTCAGGTTGGGGCGGATCAAGCGTTCAGATTTTTTGTGTTGTTTTTTTTTCCATGATAATTTTTTATTGAGATATAATTCACATACCATAAAATTCACCTCTTAAAATTTGGTTTTGACATTTATTTCTTTACGTACTTTTGAGAGAGAAAGAGAAAGAGAGCCTGCAGGAGCCAGTGCAAACGAGGGAGGGGCAGAGAGAGAGCAAGAGAGAGAATCCCCAGCAGACACCGTCAGTATAGAGCCCGATGCAGAGTTGGAACCCATGAACTGTGAGGTCATGACCTGAGCCGAACTCAAGAGTCAGACGCTTAACCGACTGGGCCACTCTCAAATTCTCTTCTCTAAAATGTGAATTTGGCAGGTTTTTGTATACTTACAAGTTGTGCAACCATCACATTATCTAATTCCAGAACACTTGTTGATCCTGAAAAGAATCCATATTCTTTAGCTACTTCCCAATCCCCGTTCCCTGAACCGTCCCTTTGGATTTGCCTATTCCGGAAATTTATGCAAACGGAATCATATAATTTGTGGTCTTTTGGGCCTGCTTTCTTTTACTCAGTGTAATGTTTTCATGGTTCACCCACCTAGCAGCACTTCATTATTTTTTATGGCTGAACAGTATTCCATTATATGGATATACCATGTTTTGTTTGTTTATTCATCAGTTGATGGATGTTTGGATTATTTCCACTTTTTGCCTATTATGAACGATGCCACGATAAACATTCATGTGTAAGTTTCCACGTGGTCATATGTGTTTAATTTTCTTGAGTATAGGTAGGTCTATGAGTAGATTGCTCAGTCATATGGTAATTCTTTTTCAAGAACTATCAAATTGCTTGCCATAGGAACTGCACTGCACTCTGACCAGCAATGTTATGATAGTTCCAACTTCCCTAGATCCTTGCCAACACTTGTTCTCATCCATATTTTTTATTATAGCCATCCTTGTGGGTGTGAAATAGTTTCTCACTGTGGTTTTAATTTGTATCCCCCTAATGGCTAATGATATTGAGGATCCTCTCAAGTGCTCACTGGCCGTTTGTATATCTTCTCTGAAGAAGGGTCTGCTCAAATCCTTTGTGCGTTTTAAATCGGATTATTTGTCTTTTTACTGTGGAATAGTAAGCGTTCTTTATATATTCTGGATGCTAGACCCTTATCAGATAAATGATTTGCAAATGGTGTCTCCAAAATGTGGGCTCTGTTTTCAGGCTTTAGTTCTGGACTTGTTCAATTTGAGATGTTTTATTAGACTATGAACTATGTAAGTCTGTTAGAAAAGTGAAGGCTAAGAGATACAGAAGAGATATACAGAATCATCAGCATGTGGAAGGATACTATTTAAAACCGTGAGACTAAGTGCAATCCTCATCAAGAGAGTAAGGATAGAGGGAAGGAAGACATTAAGGACTGAACCCTGGGCTGCTATGACATCAGAAGCTGGAGATGAGGAGAAGAGCCATCAAAGGAGACTAGGAAGTGAGACAAGAGCAACCAAGAGAGTGTGGGTCCAGAAGCCTGGGGAAAAAGGGATGATCACGTGGGTTGGATGCTCCTGAGAGGTCAAGAAAGGTGAGGACCAAGACCATTTGGTTTAGCAACAAATAGGTCATTGGTAACTTGACCGAGAACAATTTCAGAGGAATGTTGAAGAAGAAAGTCCCATCGGACCAGGTTCAAGAAAGAGCAGAAGAACAGGACACAGTGAGCACGGACCTCTTTTTCAAGGAGCTTTGCTGCCAACCTGGGGGGGTAGAGAGAGGGAGCAGTGAGGCCAAGAGTGGTTTTAGTTTGTTGTGTTTTCTCACCTTGCTCTTAAAATGGGAGATTCAGCATTATGCTTGTATCCGATGGGAATGATTCAGTGGGAGTCAAAAATTAACGATGCAGGAGAGAGAGGGGAGAATTGCTGCAGCCGTGTCCTTGAGTAGGTGGTGGGACAGGGTTGATCCCAGGTGGAAGGCTGGCCTTTGATAGGGCACAGACAGGTCATCTGTGGGAAGATGAGGTCGGGAGGCAGTATGTGGGTGCAGACCTGGCAGGTGGGCAGATAGCAAGCAAGAGAAGAGAACCCCGGCTCTGAGAAGAGAACCCGTCTCTGGCTGAGAGTGAGGATTGGGGAGGAGGTGTGGGGATTCAGGAAAGGGGAACTGTATGGTAAGGTATGTGGGGGAGAGCAAGTGCACTAAGTAAGGACAGTATGAGTCCAGGCAGCATTGGGGTGCAGGCGAGGTCTGTATGCCCACTTCAGATATAACTTCCTCCAGAAAGCCTTCTCACCCCCAGACCAGGCTATTCCTCTTGTTATAAGTCTCATAGGCCCTGTGCTGTATCTCAGCATCCCTTTCCTCCCGCATAGTAGTGGCTCAATACAAAAGTATTGAATAGTTGAATGAATGAAATCAAGAGAAAAGTCCCGGAAGTGGCATGCGCGTTTTCTAGCCCGCCTAGAGTTCTGAAGCAGGCCCTCCCACAACCCTGGGTGATTATGAACCCCCGCCCCCGCAGCACTCTCTTAAATCGCCTCCCTGCCCCCCACCTCCGTCCCCCATCTTCACTCCCTCTCCCAGCGCCCCTCTTCACCAGACACTGGGGCTTTAAGAGCCGGCAGAAACGGAGCCAGGTGCTGATTGGTGGTTTATTCTAACACGCTAGAGGATGAGCTCATCTGCAGCCAATGGCCAGGCTGCACCCGGCCAGACCCCTGCACCTGGCTGGAGGGCGCAAGGCGGCCGCGGGTGGTTCACGGTCGCCCGCCGGAGTGAAGGGGCGGTGGCGGCAGGGCTAGGTCTGGCCGCGCGGACCGAGCTCCTGGCTCGGGCAGGTACGGGGTTTGTCCGGCTCCTCCTCCATCCCCCGGTCCTCCAGGCGACGGTGTCCCCTCCTCTCACTCCCCCGGCCCGCTTTCCTCTGCCCGACCGCGCGGCGCGGCGCACCTTGCGCGCCGGGACTCGCAGGCTGGGCGCGCCGCTTCCCGTGTCCAGGCGCGGCCCCGCACCCCTGCCCCGCAGGACAGAGCCCGGCAGGGTGGCCCCTGGAGGCCGGGGCCCGACTCGAGCAGCCCAGCCCATCGGCCTCGGTACCCCCGAAGACAGGCCTCAGGGCTATATGTTCTCGGTGGCAGGGCGGAGCAAGGAGAGTGCGGCTTCCCTCCCTCCTTCTCTCCACCGCCCCCCCCCCCCCCCCCGGGGCTGCGTCCTGGCCTTGGTTCAGGCCCCGCTGGCTTGAGGATGTGGGTTTCCCTCCCCGCCCCACTCCCCGTCCTGTTCTATCTGTTCCCTCACTCGACAGAGGCACAAGTGGCCTAGACTTGGAAGTGCAGGCCCTGCCCTTCCCAATGGGCCCTGAGAGAGCACAGGTGCCGCGGAGGCTGCAGTAGGGGGGCAGAGGCATCCCTGCTGGCTTCTCTCTGAGCCCTTTCCTTTCCTGAAGCCACTGCTCCTATCCCTTTGGCCACTCGTGTCACACACTGCTCAGGGAGGAGCTGCTGTCAGGTACTTGGAGGCCACGTGGCCTCCCTGGCCTACTCAGAGCCCGGAGGACTGGGCCACCCCCTTCCTAGGGCTGGGTTGATCCTATCCTCCTTCCTCTAACTCCATCCAGAATCTGCCCCTCAGTCATTTCATTGGCCCACAGGCTTTAAGGCCAGGCCTTGTGCCTAACTGTGTGTGCGTAGGTGGGGAGTTTTCACTTGCTGACCTTGGCACCAAAGGAAATAAACAAAGCGGGGGCCATTTATTCTGTTCAGAGAAGTGCCACCACCGAACCCTGAAGGATAAATGAGATTCCTGTAGGCGGAGTGTGAGCAGGAGAACAGGCAGGATGGAGGGAACAGTGTGAGGAACAGCCTCCGTGTGTGGCCCTCGTATGTTTACCGTGTAGTAGATGCTAGTTTGTCTGTGGAGACAACTCTGAGGGCAACTCTGGATCACAAATGCCCTCAGTTCTCTCAGTCCTCAAAAAATATCTGCTGATCTGAATTTGAATGGAAAGGAAGAGCCCTGAGCAGGTTATTATTCTATTATTATTACCGTTTACAAAAGGTCTGGCTCGGTAGAGGGATGTTACCCACATTAGCTCTGATCCCTCCAGCCCTTAATCTCCCAATTTTCAGTGGAGGAAATCAGGAGGCAGATGGGGTGTTGTTCCCTCCCTAAAGCATCTGTTTATTTCAGGTCACCGCTGCAGGACAATAGCCATGAGCCTGGTGGCCTGTGAGTGCCCTCCTGGCCCAGCCCTGGAGCCCGAGCCTTGCTCCCGCGCACGGTCCCAGGCCCGTGTGTACCTGGAGCAGATTCGCAGCCTGGTGGCTCCTGGGGCCCCGGACGTGACCAAACGTGACTACCTGGTAGATGCAGCCACGCAGATCCGGCTGGCCCTGGAGCGTGATGTCAGCGAGGACTATGAGGCCGCCTTCAACCACTACCAGAACGGCGTGGACGTCCTGCTGCGAGGCGTGCACGGTGAGGGCTGGGCTGGGCAGGGACGAGGGCCAGTGGGGAAGGGCCAGCTTAGGGCTTGTCCCGACCTCTGTCCATCTGTGCTGAGTGAACAGGGCTCTAGGCTGGCCCTGCTGGGAAGGACAGTATTTTTTTTTTTTAATTTTTTTAATGTTTATTTATTTTTGAGAGAGAGACAGAGCATGAACAGGGGAGGGGCAGAGAGAGAGGGAGACACAGAATTGGAAGCAGGCTCCAGGCTCCGAGCCATCAGCCCAGAGCCCGACGCGGGGCTCGAACTCACGGACCGCGAGATCGTGACCTGAGCCGAAGTCGGACGCTTAACCGACTGAGCCACCCAGGCGCCCCAAGGGAAGGACAGTATTAACAGTTGGCATTTATTGAGCAGTTCCTATATACCAGACACTGGTCTAAGGGCTTTACCTGTATTAATTCATTTGAGCCTCACGGTAACAGAAATTACTATATATGTTGTTGTAGTTCCAAGTATATAGGAACTATTTTTTTTTATTAATTGAAAAATATTTTTTAAAGTTTTGGGGCATCTGGGTGGCTCAGTTGGCTAAGCGGCCGACTTCAGCTCAGGTTATGATCTCACGGTTCGTGGGTTTGAGCCCTGAGTCGGGCTCTGTGCTGACAGCTCAGAGCCTGGAGCCTGCTTCGGATTCTGAGTCTCCCTCTCTCTCTGCCCCTCCCCTGCTCGTGCTCTGTCTCTGTCTCAAAAATAAATAAACATTAAAAAAGAAAAACTTAAAATTTTTTTTAAGGTTTGTTTTGTTTTGTTTTTTGAGAATGTGAGTTGAGGAGGGGCAGAGAGAGAGAGAGAGAGAGGGAGAGAGAGAGAGAATCCCAAGCAGGTTCTGCACTGTCAGCACAGAGCCCAATGTGGGGCTCCAACTCAGGAACCATGAGATCATGACCTGAGCCAAAATCAAGGGTCGGATGCTTAACTGGCTAAGCCACCCAGGCACCCCTATAGGAACTATTTGTATTCCTATTTTCTTTTTTTTTTTAATTTTTAAAAAATGTTTACTTATTTTTGAGACAGAGAGAGACAGAGCATGAACAGGGGAGGGTCAGAGAGAGAGGGAGACACAGAATCGGAAACAGGCTCCAGCCTCTGAGCCATCAGCCCAGAGCCTGACGCGGGGCTCGAAATCACAGACCGCGAGATCATGACCTGAGCCAAAGTCTGAAGCTCAACCGACTGAGCCACCCAGGCGCCCTCTTTCCTATTTTCCAGATGAGAAAACTGAGGCATCAGGCAGTGAAATAACTTGCCTAAGGTTCCATAGCTATCAAGTGGCAAGCTGAGGTTTGAAGAGTCTGGGCTCCAGAGGCTGGGTGCTTGACCCAGCGCCGGTCCCTGGAGTAGTGTCGGGCTCCTGCCCTCTGGGGGAGGAGGATACATATGACAATTAATAATTATGATCTCAGGTGGGAAGAGCAATGAGGAGGAAGTGAGGGGAGGGAAGAGAGAAATTGAGGCCAGGCTGGGCTAGCATAGGGTATTTTCTAGAAGTCAAAACTTTAATCTGAGCACTGAAGAACAGTAGGTATGTTGTCCAGCCGGTGGTGCTCCAGAGAGAGCAACCTGTTTGGGGCGAAGTGAGGCATTTTCAAGCCGGGGGGAGAGGCTGGCCCTGTGGCCAGGTTGAGATCCCTGAGGGTGGTCAGGCTGGGGGGTGGGAGTCGGGCCCTGCTTCAGGCTTCCTACCCCGCCCCCTGCCAAAGAGACCCCCAGTTCCTGAGCTTCAGACTGCCCAGTGAATTAGTTTGTCCTCCAATCCCAGTCCCCACTCTGGCCTTTTCACACTGGGCACCAGAGGTGACAGAGGGACGTTCTCTGGGAGCTTCTGTCTCCTTTCTCTGAAAACGGACGCGGAAATCCCCAGTCTGTTCTTTCCTGGGCTGTGACAGCAGCCAGCGAGGTGGTGGGTGCCAACTGTGAAGTGCAGTAGGCTGAGGGTGACCACGGTTCCCAGCCTCTCCCCCCATCTTCTGCTCCTCACCTGCCCATCTCCCACCCGGACGAGGGCTGGGGAACAGGCTGCGGCCGGCCTCCCAAGTAGGCACTCTGTCCTGTGGAAGGCAGGGGGTGGGCAGTGGGCGCCAGAACCCCAGCCCTCCAAGGCCGGGGTGGGTCCTGGTGACCCCACTGTCCCACAGTCGACCCCAACAAGGAGCGACGCGAGGCTGTAAAGCTGAAAATTACCAAGTATCTGCGGCGGGCCGAGGAGATCTTCAACTGCCACCTGCAGAGGACTCTGGGAGGAGGAGCAAGCCCTGGCACGGTGAGGGGGACTGCTCCCCAAAGGCCTGAGGGCCCTGGAGGGAGAGAGCTGAGCCACGCCCCCAGCCCCCTCGGGCCAGGGCCAGATGGCTGTCACCTCACATCCCGGGCTGCAGGGCAGGGCAGGGCAGGGCAGGTGGCTGTTGGAGCCAGGTTCTCCCCAGGCTTCCTCTGTCTCCCACACACTCCTAGCTCCCTTCAAACGCTTAGTGAATCATCTCCAGGCCAGTCTCACTCCCACCGGCTTCTCCGCTCCCTGTGAGGTGGGGGGGGGGGGGGGCTGCTTGTACCCTGGTTCTGCCCCTTGTGCCTGCCGCTGTCCTGGCAGCTGGAGGAGGGCCTGGTGAGAAGGCAGTGCCTGAGGGGGGCTGGGCCCTGAGGCTGTGTGGTCTGTCTCTCTCCTCCGCAGGGTTTCAGCAGCCTGAGGCTCCGGCCCATCCGCACACTGAGCTCTGCCCTAGAGCAGCTGAGGGGCTGCAGGGTGGTCGGGGTCATCGAGAAGGTGAGTGAGCGGACAGCCACAGTGGGGTGCTGCGGGTGGGGAGAAGGCGGTGTATGCAGATGGGGGTGGTGGGTGGGGAGAGAGAGCAGCTACCCCCACTCTTCCAGAGGGGCCCGAAAGGGGTCAGAGGGTCCGAGGGGAGGAGAGCAGCTGTGTCCAGTGGTTCCCCACCCTTCTCCCACCCCAGCACACATCGGTCAGGTCCTGGAGAGAAAATTGGGAACAGAAGAGGCAGACAGTCCCTTTTCCACAGCCCTTGGCTCAGACTGAAAGCCACACCCTCAGAGATTCAAGACAGAAGCCCCAGGACAAGCAGCCGGCAGGGAGCTCTCCCAGCATGCACTCCCCTTCCTCCTCACTCTGCGCCCCAGGCCGAGGCCAGGGTCTCCCCACCAGGGGTAGCTGAGGGGTTCCTGTGGTGGATGCACTCCAATCCAGAAGCCTGCCCTGCAGAGGGTCCCAGCTCCCAGAGGGGCCTCGGCAGCTCTGCCCTTTCCCTCCTGGAACCCCCCCCCCACCCTTGTGCGGACCCCATCTGAGGCCCTTTGCCTTAATTGGGGGGCAGGTAGGAAGGTAGGAGCTGACATCCCAGCCTGTACGCCGGACAGTCATTAGAGTGGGGGACTCGGAAGGACAGACAGTGGGGTCACATGAGATCTGAACCAATATTCAACTGCCCTCTGCCCGAGACCCAGGCAACACCTGAGTAGTTGCTAAAGGGCTGCTGTTCTCAACACCACCAACACCTGAGTAGTTGCTAAAGGGCTTCGTTCTCAACACCACCGTTCATCAGAATCACCTGAGAAGCTTCCTGAAAAGAGATGCCTGGGCCCCACCCCGAGCCTATTGAGTCAGAATCTCCAGGGTTGAGCCCAGGAATCTGGAGTTGAAATACTCCTCCGGGGATTTGGGGATTTTGCCGGGCCTGGGAGCCCACAAAGGACATCTGCTCAGTGCACGGCATGGCCACAGCGAACCCCTTCCCCTCTCGTTGGTTTCGTCATGTGTAAGTGGGGTAAGATTCCAGCCCTCAAGGGGGCATGTGGGAACTAAAATGAAATAATTTTTGGGAAAGGCCTGGCACACACTAAAATTTTTGATACGTGTTTGATGGCTGTAAATGCTAGTGACAAGAGCGAGGGGGATGGGGCGTGCAGGCTTCCCGTCCCCCAGCCGTCCCCCAGCTGCTCCTCCCAGGTCCCTGGAACAGGCCCCAGTCTGTCAGCCAAGGCCCGGCCAGCTTCCATATGCCTTCCCTCCAACAGCGCTAGTCTGTGTGGCCCCAGCCAAGCACAGCCGCTCCCACAGAGGGGCTGGGAGGTGACTGCCACCACCTTTTCCCCCTGTGGGATCCTACTGAACTACAGGTGTTGTGGACAGAGGGGTTCCAGGTCAAACAAGTTTGGGTTACAGTGAGTTAAAGTTACATGACTTTGTTTTGTTTTGTTTTGTTTTTTTGTGTGTTTAATTTTAGGAGTTTGCAGAGCTTTTAGGATGCTAATGTATATACCATGAGTTTCCAAGAAGGAGGTCTATGATAGAATTTCCCGAATTTGTTTAACCCCCGGACACGCATATGCAAAGCATTTTCAGAATCCAGTGTTCTGAGGCCCGTGTCTGGGTGGATGGAAAGCACAAATTAAGGCCAAGCCCAACCATTCTGCCTTGAGGCTGAGTTTCTTTCCTTTTTTTTACCCTTTCTTGGGCACCTGGCTTACGTACTCCACCTCCCTCCTGAGATCCTGCTTCCTTTCCCGGTTTCATTTCCAAGTCAGGAACACCATCTTCCCCAAATTAGGAGAGATGTTAGGGCCACTGGGCCCAGGTCCCTGCAGCCGGGCCCGGATGTGCTATCAATGCGTTCCATTCTGCAACGCTGCCCAGGCACATCCGGGCGGGAGGGCAGCGCGGGCCAGCAGTCCACAGAGCCAGGGGGTGGCAAAGGGCTTGCTCACGAAGCCTGGAGGGCCAGTTGTTAGGTTAACTGGGCTAGGGGTCCCTAGGGACCCCTGGGGGCTAAAGAGGTACTGGCAGGGGTAGAGGGTTTGCTGGGAACGTCTAGGCAGGTGGGTCAGGGACTAGATAGGCCTCTGACGAGAATACCTGGGGGTTTGCTCTCAGGGAGCACGGGGGGGGGGGGGGGGGCGGCCTGAGAGACCTCACCACACAATTGCTGAGCCTCCTCTAGGAGCCAGGGATGGGGAAGAAAAAGAAGGCCATCCAAGTCACTTCTTGTTTTTTTGGCTCAAACACAGGGGTGTTTTTTAGAGTTATCATTAGTTACCAACATTTAAAAATTGGCAGGTTTCGTATAGAAGTCCAGATTTCCTGCTTCTCCTGCAAAATTGGAAGATTTGGAAACGCTGGCTCACACTCTCGCGTGGCAGCCAGGAGTGGTGGGGGAGGCTGCCTGTGTTTGTTTGTTTTGTTTTGTTTTGTTTTGAGAGAGAGGAAGGACCCGTGAACGAGTGGGAGAGGGGGCAGAGGGAGAGGGAGAGAGAATCTTAAGCAGGCTCCACGCCACCCTTCACGGAGCCCCATCTCACAACCGTGAGATCATGACCTGATCCGAAATCAAGAGTCAGACGCTTAAGCGGCTGAGCCACCCAGGCGCCCCAGGGGCTGCCTCTTTGGGACACCAGTCCCCTGGTTTGCTCCTGTCCCTGCTCTGTCCTCTTGGTTCACAGGCCAGCCCCTGTGGGCCTTGGAGTTTGAGAATCTGCTTGAAACTTTTGGACTTGTTTGCCCCATGAGAGATTCTTCCTGGGATTTTGATACTTTGGGCATTTTGAAAGAAAGGGTTAATGTGTTTCACCAGAGCTTTAATTGTTCCAGGTCCCAAGAACTCCGTGGGTATCCTGGAAAAAAAAAAAAAAATTCTCGGGGCGCCTGGGTGGCGCAGTCGGTTAAGCGTCCGACTTCAGCCAGGTCACGATCTCACGGTCCGTGAGTGCGAGCCCCGTGTCGGGCTCTGGGCTGATGGCTCAGAGCCTGGAGCCTGTTTCCGATTCTGTGTCTCCCTCTCTCTCTGCCCCTCCCCCGTTCATGCTCTGTCTCTCTCTGTCCCAAAAATAAATAAACGTTGAAAAAAATTAAAAAAAAAAAATTCTCTTTATAGAAAGGTGAAAAGGGCACCCAGAACTGCCCTCCACCTTCCAAATAGCAATAGTCGCCTGACATTAATTAGTACGGCACGTTCTTATTTGCAAAACCGTTGCATTAAACCCCTTCAGTCACCCTGGGGGGAAAAAGCACTATACTGGACAGCCTCATACAGTAGTCCTTAGCCACGTAACACTATTTAAGTTAAAATTAAATATTCTCCTTCTTATTCATACCAACCACACCTCAAGGGCTTGATAGCCTTACATATGTTCACTGGTTTCTGTATTGGGCAGTGCAGATATATATTTCCTTCACGTTCCATTGGACGGTGCTGCCTGTTAATAATTGTCTTACAGGGGCACCTGGGTGGCTCAGTAGGTGAAGCGTCCGACTTCGACTCAGGCCATGACCTCACAGCTCGTGAGTTCGAGTCCCACGTTGGGCCCCCTGCTATCCGCACAGAGTCCACTTCGGGTCCTCTGTCTCCTCTCTCTGCCCCTCCCCCGCTCATTCTGTTTCTCTCTCAAAATAAATAAATAAACTTAAAATAGTTGTCTTGCAATTACGAGAATGAAACAGAGGCTCGTAGAAGTCGAACGACTAGTGCTCTGGTCCCCCTATAGCCCTGAGCACAAGAGGAAGGGGGTGTTTTTGTTTGCTGGCTTTAATGGGAAAATGCCCCTGCTACTTTTGAGCTGTTTTATTTCATTTTATTATTTTTTTTAAGTTGTTAATGTTTTTATTTATTTTTGAGACAGAGACAGAGCATGAGCAGGGGAGGGGCAGAGAGAGGGGGAGACACAGAATCCGAAGCAGGCTCCAGGCTTTGAACCGTCAGCACAGAGCCCGACGTGGGGCTCGAACTCATGAGCCGTGAGATCATGACCTGAGCCGAAGTCGGACGCTTAATCCACTGAGCCACCCAGGCGCCCCTGAGCTATTTTAAACTAAGGCAGTATACGTATATATTCCTCATCATCCTGCCTAGCTCCGAGATAATTGCTATTAATATTTCGGACTAATTCTTTCTAGATCGGTAGGTGTGTGTGTGTGTGTGCGCGTGTGTAACACATACCTACATACATACGAGGGGCAGAGGGTAAGAGAGAGTGAAGCCCAAGTAGGCTCCGTGCTTGGCACAGAGCCTGATGCAGGGCTCAATCCCACGGCCCTGGGATCATGATCTGAGCCAAAGTCAAGAGTTGGACTCTCAACCTACTGAGCCCCCTAGGCGCCCCTGATCAAGTTTTCTATCTGGCTTCCCCAGCCTTCACTGCTGCCTATTTTGGACTCTGTGTGAGAGGACCTTAGCCAGGACAAGGTGGTAGGGAATCCCACTTGGCAAGGGACGGTGGGGAATTATCCAGGGTGTCAGTACTTGTGGGAAACTCGATTCTCTAAATGACCCCAGAGTTTTCTTGCTTGCTTTTTCAAACACTGCACCAGTTTGGTTAAGGAGCCTGGGCCAGGCTGGGTTCCACCTCTGGCTGTTGGAGGAGAGACCTCTGGTGGTCAGAAAGCGTGTGTCACTGCTGCCTCAGGAAGGGCACTGATGATAGGGGAGCTGAGGCCCAGAGGGGAGGGCAGGTGCCATGGTCATCTGGCTGTGCCCCATTGCAGTTAAGTCTCTGGGGCTCTGGGATCAGCCCTGCCTGCATTCAAATCCTGGCTCTACTACTGTTTAGCGGTGGGACTATAGGTAACAAAACCTCTCTGAACCTCAACTTGTTCATCAATAAACTGGGTCACTAATAACGCTGACCTGGTAGGACTGTGGGAATAAAATTAAATAACCTATAGAAAGCCCTTAGCACAGAAGAAGTGCTCTATAGCCAGTGTGGGGTTTCCCTACAACCTTATCAGTGACAATTACTACAGATTATTGAGGGCACGTTATGTGGCAGGTGCGGGCTGCCGTTATGCTTGAGTCGTCCCGCTGACAAAAGGAGGTACTTCTGAGGTTCAGCGAGGCAGGGTGATGTGGCAAATGTGCTAACTGGCATTCTCCTGGCTTTATATTCACCGAGGGCCTTTCTGTTTACGGCTTCGACCCACCAGGGATGAGGGAAGGCAGGCATTTGTAATTCCCGTTTGGTAGATGAGAAAATCAGTGTAGTTGCCCAGGATCTAAACCCACCTGGTCCTAGGCTGCGGCCTTTGTGACTGCCCAGTGGCCTGGCCTTCCTCGGGGTGGGGCTGGGGGACGCCCACCTGCCACCAGGGGGAGTGGCTGCCGGGTGCAGACAGCAAGGAGTCACAGCATCTGGGTGCTGGTCTTACTTCCCTGTGCCTGTCATCTGGCTGTGTCTTCTGCCTTCCTGCCCCTACATGCTCCTGCTGTCTCCTCCGGCTGGGGCCCACTCCTGCCCATCACAGAAATGAGTCAAGGGCCCAGCTCCAAACAAGACCCTGACCCAACAATTGGCATAGTACTGCCTAGACCAAAAGCAACAGAAAGAGAGGGCTGCTCTCCAAAGATAGCCTCCAGGGAAGGCTATCTTGAAGTTTCAAGGCTATTTTTTTTTTTTTTGAGGGGAGTAGATTTTTAACAGTTTTTTTAATGTCTATTTATTTTTGAGAGAGAGAGAAAGCACGTGTGCCTATACGTGGGGGAGGGGCCGAGAGAGAGGGGGACGGAAGATCCTCAGCAGGCTCAGCGCTGACAGCAGAGAGCCAGACGTGGGGCTCGAACTCCCGAACCGCGAGATCATTATGCTGGCCGCTTAACCGACTGAGCCACCCAGGCGCCCCGAGAAAGACTGTTTTTAAAAAGGGGACTGGGGGCTGGTGGGAGAAGGGACCCAAAGGAGCATGCCAAATCTGCGTGCCCTTCCCTGCCCCCCCCCCCCAGGTCCGGCTTGGCTCATGGGTGACCTTGGGCTATGTTCTCGACCTCAGCTGTTTCACCTGTAAAATAAGAGATCAGAAGAGGTGACTGGCTCTGAGGTCCTGCCCCGCTGTGACACCCTCAAGCCCTGCAGGACGGATCACTCCCTGTGCACGTGGGGGGTGCTTACCGTCCCCCTGCGCTGCGTAGGACTCTGGGCACACAGAGCCGGGCAGCGTGTGCTCCCTGCCCTCACGTTGCGCACAGCCCAGTGGGGGGACAGGAAATTAGACCCTGTTGATAGAGCTCCCTGAGGGTGGGCCCGGAGAGCTCTGGAGAGGAGATCCGGGGTCCCGGCCTGACCCGAGGGCTGGCCCCTGGAGGAGGTGGCAGGTGCATTGATGCCACAGGAAACAAAGGTGGAAAAGCAGGACAGGACTGATGTCAGCTTGGGGGTGGGGGCGTGGCCAGGAGCACACCCCACCACAAAAACCTGCCTTCCCTGTCTGCCCTAGAGTGAGTCAGCCTTGGTGGAGGCACCTGGGGGGCTGGGGCTCGGGCCACGGAGCCCCAGGAACTACCATGTGCCTTGACTGGTGCCTCCTGGACTTTGGCAGGTGCAGCTGGTCCAGGACCCAGTGACTGGAGGGACCTTCGTGGTAAAGGCAGGTGCTCCTTTGGCCCCTGCTGTTCGGTATTCCCCTTGGGACTTCCTCACCTACCCTCTGGGGAGCCGCCTACCCAGAACCTGTATCTGAGGACCAGGCTCCCTCCAAATCTACAAGCTGCTTGTTCTGTCCCTGAGCACAGCCCCCGCCTCCCAGACAAACACACATACTGCCCCATCCTTGTTCCGGAGGGTGGAGGGCCTGGATTCCATGGTGGAGAGAGAGAGGGGTGAGGGCCGGGTCGGGAACTGGGGGGAGGCAGCTGCTACTCAGGGTGGCTCCTATCCCTTACGTGTTTGCCCCTGAAGCCAGGCTAGGATGTTCCCTAGCTGAGCACCCTCTGGTCTGTCCCTCGCCGACCTGCCTGCTCTCTCCCCAGAGCCTGTCCAGGTGTCCCGTGGCGAACCGGGAGCGGCTGACCATCATCCCGCACGGTGTGCCCTACATGACCAAGCTGCTTCGGTACTTTGTGAGCGAAGATTCCATCTTCCTGCACCTGGAGCATGTGCAAGGTGAGGGGGCCTGAGGGGTCCCCGTCAGCTCCCCGGGCCTTCGGCCTCTTTATCCCCTTAAAACGCCAAGCATGAGGAGGGGGCGCCAAGCACCAGACGTGTGGCACAGACCACGGGTCCCAGCCTTCCCCGGGGGGAGGATGGCAGGATCAGGTTGTGGTGGGTCTGTGCGTGGTGCCAGGGGGACAGGGGATGGCTTGAGGAGGTCACATCCTGGGCGGGGAGAGGGCACTTATGCAGATGTCCCCTTTTGTCACCCTTTCCTCCAGTCTTGGCCTCTTTTCATTTTTCTAGTCTGCGCCCATTCCTTTGGAGTGGCCACGTGGGAGGGTGGTCACTGAAGCTATAAGGACAGCAGTTGGTTCACAGAGCAGATATTTTTGGGTCACCTATTACCGTGATGATTTTTTTTTAATAAGGGACCCATCCTTGGGTCATGGCATATAGTACAGCAGAGGGCATTCTGGGCAGAGGTGAGCGTGTGGAAGGCAGAGGGTTCATGCTGGATGCGGGGGGAGGCAGGAGTTAGGGACCTGGTGTCCACGCTCTTCTTCTCCCCTGTCCCCATGCTCGCTGCTCCTCTGCACGGCCCAGGAGGCACACTCTGGTCCCACTTGCTCTCCAAGGAGCACCCCCAACAGTCTGGGCTCAAGTCTGGCTCCGGCCCAGAGAGGATGAAGGCTTCGCTCAACTCGCCCCTCAGCCTCCAGACCCCAGCACTGCTCCCCCTGGGGCCCGCCCGCCTGCAGGACAGAATCCTGCTGGAGCCTCCGCGGACTTCTCAGAGCCTCCCCCAAGCCAGGGGGGCCCCAGCCATCGATCCCCAGAGAGAGGCTGCAGGTAGCCCTTCAGCCAGGACCCAAACTTTCTGCCCCCCGGACCTTCTGAGGGCCCCAAGCGGCCGCCTGCACCTCCAAGCCAGACGGGGACCCAGCCGGAGCTCGGACGCGAGGCCCTCGTGGGGGCTCCCTTGGGTTCATCAGGGAGCTGTCCGGGTGCTGGGGGCCTGCAGCCGAGGCAAAAGTCCGAGCCACCCCTTAGCAGACGGGGCCCACCCCGGGTTCAGCAGGGGCGCCTGGCACGTGAACGAAGAGCAGGTGAGGCAGTGGGCCGCGGAGACACTGGTGGCGCTGGAGGCGCTGCACGAGCAAGGGGTGCTGTGCCGAGATCTCAATCCCCGGAACCTGCTTCTGGACCAGACAGGTAGGTGCCCGGCCTGGGGAGGAGGGGACCTACCCTGCCTCTCAGAGGGGGCCCCCGGAGCCTCCAGACAGAGAAGGGGAGTTCCCCAAAGTCGAGGGGACCTCAGAGGTTATCTGCTTCCTCTGCCTCCCCCTGGCCTTTTCACACAGGATTCTGACCCGGTCTGGTTGGCCGATGTTGAGCCTGGGAAACGAGCCCTCGCCCAACCCAGACTCCGGGGCAGCAGCTCCCAGGTTGTCTCTGGGCCTTCTGGGGCCAGGCCCTAGGGAGTCTCCGCCCAGGGCAGCCCCTGGCTCCTGCTTTGTGACTGGTGGGGGAAGCCCCGGAGTCCCCTCCCCCATGCCAACTGCTCAATGATGACTAACCACAATTTTTGTCCACCGTTATTCCTACGTGCACTGGACGAGAAGGTCACATCCGGCTCACGTATTTTGGCCAGTGGTCGGAGGTAGAGCCCCACTGCTGCAGGGAGGCTTTGGACAATCTCTACAGTGCTCCAGGCAAGAAGGGAGAGTGGGGCCGGGGGGCCCTAGATCTCGGGTGCCTGTGCGGGTTGAGCCGGGGCGGCTGAGGATGAGAGGGAAGGGGCCGTGTCCGGGTAGGACGAGCCGAGCGGGGACCGGCCCTTCAGGGTGAGGCTGGGACATGTGTGTTCTTGTCCCCACAGAGGTGGGTGGGATTTCTGAGCCGACGGAAGCCTGTGACTGGTGGAGCTTTGGGTCTCTGCTGTATGAACTGCTGACTGGAACTGTGAGTAGCTACGCAGGGTGGGGAACCCTGGTGGGTGTCACTGAGCGCAGGACGGGCTGGGCTTGGTCCAACGGGCCCTTGCTGGGGTGGAGGCCACCTGGTTCTCTAAGACCTGGCCCTTGGGTCGATGTCCTGCCCCCACAGGCCACGAGAGACCTAGGAAGTCCCTCCCACCCAGGTCACAGACACACTGAGCACCCCTGCCACGCTAGTGGCTAGAAATAGTGAGACTGTCAACTTAGGTACACGAGGGTTGAGCTGGGATGGCCAGGGAAGGTTTCTGGAGAACACCTGGGTGTAGGTCTGGAGGGAGGCTAGGATTGGGCACAACTCTTCTTTCCTGGAGGGCTGCTGAATCATCCCCCGAGCTTCTCTGTTCCCCGCGGCCCATTCCCCCCACTTGCACCCTTCTGAGCTGTAACCCCCAGATCTTGGCTGAAGGACAGGAGAGCGGGCCCGCTCCGTCCAGGCCAGCAGCTGTCCTGTCCAGCCTGGGTCAGCCAGAGGCTCCAAGATCCCCCCACCCCCCTGCAGGTGTCTTTGCTCAGGATGGCAGCCTCTGCCCTCCCCGATGAGCTCAGCATCACACTGGGGCTGGTTAGGGCAGGCAGCAAGGGAGCAGCCAGACCGTGGTTTGAGCAGGGAATGACAGGAGCGAATGGAGTGTGGCCTGAGGTCCATCCTGGTGCCCTCTTTTGTCCCACAGCCAGGGCCTCTGACTGTCCTGGCTGCAGGTATCCCCAGAGTGGGGTGGTCTCTGCCTCCCGATGCTTCTCTCGCCCAGGGCCCCTGGCCTTCCTCCTGGTTGCTTCTTGCAGCAATTTCTGACCCCTGAAAGACCGCTCCACTCTCCAGAGCTGCACCGTTCTGGAACGCAGAGAGGTCCTGCCTCGGCCCTGACGCCAGCTTACCGTGGCCGGCTCTGGAGATCTTTCTTCTGCAAGGAGACCGGTTCCAGTGCCGCTCCTGATAGAGTGCCTACCCTGAAGGCAACCCAGGATTGAGAACTTCTGGCAAGCTTGGTGCCAGAAGGAGCTGGGTTCAAACCCTGAATCCAGCAGAAGTCCCTTCACCTCCCTGAGCCTGCTCCTTGTCTTTACAATGAGGATTCTAGTACTTACTTTGAAGGTTGCTGTAGAAATCGTGCAGAAGGGATGTCCGGCATCTTCCGCAGCCTGGCACTGGGTAGCTCGAAAGCAGAAGGCGACCACTACCATCCCCATCCCCGTGGGACATGACCCAGGGGAAAGTAAAATCCTGGCTGCCACCGGGATGTATAGACGTTCCTGGGGTCGTCTCCTCAGAGCGCCCCTCCCTGTGTCTTCCCAGGCACTGTCACAGAGCCACCCCTCAGGAATCCAGCCCCATACCCAGCTCCAGCTGCCTGAGTGGCTCAGTCGCCCAGCGGCCTCCTTGCTGACTGAGGTGAGCCACAGCCAGCCTAGAGGAGGTAGCTTCCTGGCCCCAGGGTGGGTGCTGGGAGGGCAGAGTCCTGGCATGACCGGTGGGTGTCTGATGTGGGTGCAGGAGGGTGAATGGGGACAACAAATTGGCGTATGCCGGTGGCCAGACACCGCTAGTGTCCCCAGGGTACCACTGGGGGTTCCGTGGGCCGGGCAGCTGGGAGTGGTGACCGACCACCTCACCCCGGCTGAGGTCAACCCATGCCTCAGAGACAAGGGTCTGTCAAACCCGCTGGGCTTTCTCCGCAGTTGCTGCAGTTTGATCCTGCGCGGCGCCTGGGCGCTGGAGGAGGCGGCGTCGACAGGCTCAAGGCCCACCCCTTCTTCAGTACTACCCAGTGGAGCAAACTGGTGGGGTAAGAGGGGCAGAGCGGGCCACGGAAGCTGCTGGACTGGTCTGGATCGCCTCCCTTTGCCTGTCACCTGGAGCTGGCCCACGTAATCAGCGGCCCCCGGGCAAAGAAAACAGGGCGGCTGCTTTTTCTGCACAAGCCCCTCTTGGGCACCAGAAGTGACCATCGCCACTGCCCAGGTGGGCCTGGGCGTCCCCCCGGCCAGCCCCGGAGACCCTTTCTGGTCGTTACTGAAGGGGAAGGACAGGGAGCTCTCACCCCACCAGGCAGATCGGACCCCTCCACCCATCCACCATCCAGCCTTCGGCAGACACCTGTACCTTGACTGCAGACCTGCAAAGGGTGTCTCCTGCCGCGTTAGCTCGGAGCCCCCGATCCGCTGCCGAACTGACCGCAAGGTCTTGGGACTATCTGTCCTGTGCCCCGCTTGGGACGCCTCTGGAGACTCGGGATACTGGCTCGGTGGACCCAAGCCAGGGCTGCCCTGCCTGGTCATCTTAGGCGTGCAACTAGTGGGCCTCTTCCCCCCTCCCAGGCTATTCCTGCAGGGCGTGGGGAGGCTGGGGAAGCAGGGAGAAGCCTGTAGTGGGCATGGAGTGAGGTGGGGGACAGAATGATCTGTGATTCCAGACTTTGGAGAACAGAAGGAAGGCGGGAGAGGAAAATAAGGATAAGCGTAATGAAAGGGAGGAATGCACAGCTCTGCCACTTAAGGGTAATTCTGAAAGCAGAACAAAGCTCCCTACCCTCGCAAGCCGGCCCGTGTGCAAAAGGGAGCGGACTCCGTGGGTCTGAGCGGGGGTCACAGTGCAGCTGCCAGGCCGAAGCCACGACCACACATTGTACCCGTCAGGATTCCCTTCTTGGGCACTTGTCCTGTTTCCCAGTTTGCATTTGCATTGAGGGTCCGCTCAAGTCACTGCTCCCTGTGACTTCATCCCCTTTTGAGGTGAGAAACGACAAAACACACGGATTGTCTGCGCTTTTAGCCAGAGGCGCGATGTTTCTGGTCCCTGAAGAGCTGGCGTGAGTAGTTACCCCAAAGACTATCGCCTCCCCAGGTTTGGGGGCCCTCTTCCTCTTCTCCGGGTTCTTCCTGTTACTGGGGTGTGGCACCCAAGACGGAAGTTTCCACTAGACCTCTGCCCCCAACTCCTTCCTTCCAGTGTGTCTGACACCACCAGGTGGCGCCCTGACACTTCTCCAGTCTGGCTGTAAAGGTCCAACCTTCACTCTAGAGGTGGGGATGCCAGGGAGGGCAGCCTGTTTGTGCTTTCCCTGGGCCTTGCCCATACCTCCCCCTGCAATAAAGCCTGCTGGTACCCATGGTGTCCTCGCCTCCTGAACGCAACGAGAGCAGCCCTGCCATAAGGAGAGATTGGAAGGCCCCCTGGAGAAAACTCCGTACTTAGTCAAGAGTGAGCCTGGAGTCTACTAGAAGGTAGGAAGCAGGGCTGGTGGTGAAGGGCATGCCAGCCTGTGCCCTGCAGAGCAGCTCTGAGCCGAGAGGAAGTGCTGGCACATAGGGGACACTGGAACCTGGGAAATAAAGCAGGAAGAGAAGTCTTAGAAGAGGGTCCGGGAAGGGGGGTGGGAACACTGGTCTAATCCTGTGACCCGAGACGGACGGTGGCTCCCATTTCAAAGACGTTAATGATGTGAACAGGCTCCCCCAGGCCCTAAGTCTGTTCCTTTTGCTACACTACGTTAGGCTAGACTGCTTCCAACCACTGCTGCGTGGAAGCGTGAGTTGCTTTTAGAACTTCTGGGCCTCATCCGTGCAACAAACACTTGCACACCTGATGCTCTGCTGGGCCTGGAGTTTTGAGTACTGTCGTCCCAGCCCTTATGGGACTTCAAGTCTACCTCGTTTTGACAGGATGGGGCTGCTAATACCTCCTTTGTAGGTTTATTAGAGAAAGCTTCCAGCACCATGCTTGGGATAGATTCATCCCCAAATTCTTCCTTTTGTTGAACCCATTCTCTCCCCACCTGTACCTCTAGTTCTACCCCTGGAGCACTTCGTTCCTAGGAGGGACCCTCACGTAGAGACAGCATCACTGTGAGACCAGCAGGTGGGGACTGTGTGTAGAAAGAGCTGGGCGGGCTGCGTTTAAGCTTAGACACCATATGCCCCTCACCTGTAGCCTCGGTTGTCCGCTTACCCTCCCAGTGATCTACCTTCATTTGTTCTTACTGACCTCAACACCTTTGTATACATGTGGCAATCAAGTCCAAAATGCAAAATTATAAAGTTCTACCCCCCCCCCAAACCTCCTCAGTCCCTTCCAGAAATGCTGCAAGCCCCCACAAAAATGCAAATGTCTGTTGGTGTTTGCAGTAGTTTCACAAAGGTGGGAACCAACTTCTCTTCAGGTTGTGCCCTGTCAGGCTGGAGGGGCTCACTGGGAGGAGGCCAGGCACTTTCCTGGCTGGCAGACTGCTAGGGTTCCCTCTGCTGTTAGTACTGTGCTAACTTAAGTCTGGGAGGTCACAGGATAACCTAGAGGACACGCTGTGGCTTCCAGCGCCAATGACAATCATGGTGCTGGAGATTTGTACCTTGGTACCTAAAAGGAATGCAGAAGCAGGAACCTTTTGAGAACATTTGCCCTTTAATTTGCATTTAAAATCAGTTTCTTTAAATATTTTAGTTACAAGTTCTGAATAGTGAAGACATAGTAGATGCTGCAGGCACTCAGTATTGGCTCCTGTCCCTTCCCCCACCCCCCACCCCACCCCACCCTCCAGGCCTTGCTTCTCTGCTCCAGATCCAAACGGGCACTCTGCACTAAGTAAGTGGTTCCTGGTCTCAACCGTCAGCAACCTCAGGCCTGGATGCAGTTGGATACAAAGCGATGAAGCCCAGTGGCTTTCATGACAAGAAGTATGTATTTAAACTAGCTCCAAGCAATTCCAATGACTGCGTCCAAACCCAACAGGCAACACCACCTCACAGGTGACACTGCCTGTCTCCCCACCGTTTATTAGCATCTTGGGGCTGGTTTCCACACAGTCCAACCTCCTCCAGACCTGTGTTCTGCAGAAGAGCTAAGGCCCTGCTCCCCAAGGGCCATGATACAGAGAAACAGCTGCCTCTTCAGGCCAAGTGCTTACACCAATGGCATTTATAAGCTCAAATCAATCTGAGCCAGTCCACAGGAAGCCCCCTCACCCCAGTCTCACCTGGCTCCAGCCCTGTGACCACGCCTTGTCCCACTGCCATGATGTGCTAGAATCTGTTCTAAATGACAATGTGTTAGAATGGTTCCGAGCAGCCTGGAAAGGTTGGCACGATCACAGCTGTGTGTTACTGTGCCAAAATGGGGCTACGATGGAGGGTGACGGCAAGCCTGTCTCTTCTACAACATACACCTCGGGGGGGGGGGGGGTCTGCCCTCTCCCCGCTCCCACCCAGATCCCCTGGCCTGCGCTTCCTGAACGAGGTAGAAGAGGCATCTTGAAGTCAATGAGAGAGGAGAATAAAGGTGTCATTTAAGCAGCAAAGCAGCACCTCTTGGCCTGTGGTTGATGCCTCCACACAGGTGGAATCGAGTGAGAATGTGCACAGCCAGGACCGAGGCCGCTCTGAGCTTGGGAGACACCATCCCCTCCTAGCCCAGAACAGACTTTCAAAAGATACAAACTTGATCACATGGTCCCCAGTGGTTTCCCTATTGTAGTACACTGGCACAGGGGAGAAGCAAAATCATCTCTGCACAAGACTAATGGGAGAAAGGCAGGAAATATTAATGAGCATCCATTAAGGCGCTCTCTCCCTCAAGCCTAAAGAAGATATTCGAGTGAAAGAAGGGTGCACAGAAGGGGAGAGCCTGGCAGAATACCAAGAAGAGACCTGTGGCTGCTGGTTACATAGTGCCCTGGTTTCCTTGCTTGAGGCCAACAACATGTGCCTGACACCAGGCCAACCTGGGACCCGTGAGGGGACAGGGAGAAGACTGGTTTTCAGTTCCTGCATGGTTGGTGCGTAGGGTACGTGGCTTCCTCCTAAAGGTCCAGGAGGAGGACTCTGGGATCTTCTACCGCTGCCTTGATTTTGCGGAGAAAAGTTACCGCCTCTCTGCCATCGATCAGCCGATGATCATAGGTCAGTGCCACATACATCATGGGCCGCACCTCCACCTGCAGGGAGGAGAAGTTGACAGGTTTGTCTGCAGCAGAGCAGAGGAGGCCCCACTGGAAGTGGGGTGATGAGAAAGCATAGTCCACAGAGAAGTTTCCGGTTCCAGAGCTTTTCCCGTTGTTGTTGCCTCTGGAAACTTAGAATATTTTCAAAAACCAAGGCCCACCCTTAGTGCAAAGCTCCCCGACTCAAAGTTTAACCAAGAAAACAAGTGCCTTTTAAAAATATGCTCTGCCCTTTCATTCATCTGTCATCTGAAGAAAAAGTTTGTCCTTAAATTCTAGCAGCCTGAAGTTTCTTCTTTAGGGTTACAATTTTAAAAAGTAACCAGAGATCCTTAAATGCTCTGAAATTATATGCCAAGTTGCTTGTGTGAGCATTTTCAAGGGAGAAGACCTAGGATTTTTGGATTCACAAAAGGGAGTTAGTGACCCAGAAAGGTACTAAACACAGGAATCCGAGGAAGTATTTTCCTACCAATGTATCTTCTAGGCCAGCTCAAGACCTTTGACTCCATTCCCTGAACTCCCAGAGAACCACTAAACCTTCATACAACCCCGGCAGCTCACAGACTCTCCATTGCTGTTCTCTGGTTCCCGGGGCAGGGACCCTGCTTCCAACTGTACCCTTACTCCCCACAGCACCTAGAGAATGGAGCTTGCTGACCATTCCAGATGAAGGGGCAAGCCTTCTTCAGCACCATGGTCCTCACACTTTAATGCACGTCAGAGTCACCTGCAGCTTCTGCTTCATCACGTCTGAGAAAGGGTCCAAGAATTTGCATTTCTAACAAGTTCCCAAATGCTGCTGATGCACACACCACAATTTGAGGATCAGTGCTCTAGCTGTTAATCAGAAACTAAGAATGGAACTTACGTCTGAAACTGCAGTGAATCTTTTATAATGAGCCGTTAGATTCCCTCTCCTCATCATCTAGCTGCTAGGGCATTAGCAGGGATGGTTCCTACCTTGCCTCCCACAGCCACTGGCCTATCAAAGATGCCATGCATGCCCAGGATGGCCGACTGAGGGGGGTTGATGATGGGTGTTCCGAAGAGCGAGCCGAAAACACCTCCGTTGCTAATGGTGAAAGTACCACCATCCATATCTTCAATAGCAAGTTCATTCTTTCGAGCCTAAAAAATGAAGATTTAATAATTGAACTGGAAGTGAGACCCAGCTTTCTTTACCTAAGGGGAGTCCAGAAGGCTCCCATCTGAGATCAACAGTCCAAGTTCTAGCTACTGTTCAGCTGAGACGCCTGTGGCCAGGGTTCCACCAGAGGAAAGGTACGATGCCTCGAGGACCTTTTTCTTCTTCAGCAGGCCTCCTCCTCTGATAAGGATATCTTCTGATACAAGAGCACTCTGAGCTCTGCCAGATGGCTATACATAAGCTCCTGGGACGACTGCCATTCTCGGGCTCGGCACTCCTTATGGAGCAAAGTGAGGCTCCACCTCCCCGAGCACTGCCCACTGGGGAGCACGGCCTTCTCCAGTCCTTCCTCCCCAACCTGCCCAGCAGCTGGCACACATGCTGCTTTTCACTGTACCTTCTCTCCCAGTTCACTGATGGCTCGCTCAATATCTGCATAATTCATAGCTTCCACGTTCCTGATGACGGGAACCACCAGACCCTGATGAGAGTGAAAAGCTGTTTTCAGTTGCAAATTAATAGTACCCTTTATGACTCCTTTGATTCAAGTTTATGGTCTCCCTTCCCCATTGAGTATCTTAATTACTCCATGTGATTAAGAGTCTTAAAATATTTAGGCTTCACATCAAGAGAAAAGGATGTGGTGTGGTCAAAGTAGGTTAGTCTTTCACTAACTCCCTTCTGAAAAGACAGGATTATAAAAATGTTCTCTCCCGAAGGGCCTGTTTCATACAGACAGAGTCCAAGACCAGAGCCTCCCCCCTCTTTCCCCAACATACCCGTGGGGTGGCTACCGCAACACTGATGTCAATATAATCCCTATACACCACCTCTTTGGCTGCGTCGTCAATCACTACGAGAGAGAACACACGTTACATACAACTCCCCAAGCCTAGGCTAATATGGAAATAACTGCATTAATAGGGTAAAAATCCGCACTGCTTGGTACACTGTTGGCTGAGCCACCTGAAAACCACACCACAGGCAGCAGACTCCTCTTACTCCAGCTGTAACCAATGTGCCAACCCATCGATCGTAACATCTCCCGAGTGACCCTGACTGAGCCTGACCACACGAGTGTCCGTTTTGGGGGGAGCCCTCAGAAGGGCTCAATACACCGGCTCACATGGGATAGGTATGCACTATAGGCTTCTTTTTCACCAGCTCTGCCCAAGCCCTCCCTTAACAGACAAGGGCTGGGGTTTACAAAGTGCTCCCAGAAAGGCAAATTAGCAAAAGGAGGGGTGGGCAGGCCGCTGGTTCCACCGCCTACTCTCGAAAGAGGTGAGGGAGGCCTCTTTCTAGGAGGCTCGGGAGGAAGCAGGGTAGTGGAAAATAGCAAACTGGCAGCTGAAAAGTCTAGGTCTAGGGCTGAGAAAACACAAGCTTGGGAATCTTTTCCACAGCAAGTCTATGGTTGTGTTGTTAGAAAACCACCAAGGAAAAGCATGTAACGTGAGAAAGAGGCCAAGAGAACTCTGAGAATTGCCTACATGTCCGGGCAGGCAGAAGAAAGGGATGGAGAGCCAATCAGGAAAGCATGAGAGGAATGGAACAAACAAGGAGGGACACATCTGGGCAAAGCAAAGACGCCCCTCTACCTACCTAAAAGTACACCACTCAATGAAAGGGTCTAGGGTTTCTATTTCTAGATCTTTATGGACCCTTGGCACTGCTGAGGACTGCAAAAGTGTCACTATCCCCTCTCCAATCTTCCAGGGAACAGAGAAGCATCTCAATAGGAAAGAACTGCTTGTTAGATCAACATTGCAATGACATAGGTGAGCAGAAAGTAAGGAAAATGAGCACCAAGTCCACGAAAGAGGGGCCAAGCCCAAGGCCTACCAGTGAGGTTCAGTGACCAGAAACCAAAGGTCACCCTGGAACCTATGCCAAGTGTGATAGGCCACAAGATGCCAGGGCCCGTGGGAAGGCTGGTGCTAGACAGAACATAAGCTTCCACCCTGACATGAGAAGCCTGGAAAACTGGGCTTGCTCAGAACTGCCTGATGGCAGAGCAGTTGCCAAACTATGAACTGGGAGGAGAAACCATTCTGTCCAGCTTGGGGGAGCGGGGGAGGCAGAAATAATCATGACACCATTTCAGGAGGGTGAACCAAGAAGTCTCTGGGGAAAGACACTCATGTTTTCACAGGTATGAAAG
The DNA here is from genome assembly GCF_016509475.1 of Prionailurus bengalensis. Lineage (NCBI taxonomy): Eukaryota > Metazoa > Chordata > Mammalia > Carnivora > Felidae > Prionailurus > Prionailurus bengalensis. The sequence goes on along the minus strand of NC_057355.1, from coordinate 120,627,769 downwards.
AGTCTTGGTCTGTTGGCCCCCATCTTTCTGTGTGTGTGGGAGCAGTCTGTGTTCCTGCACACATCTCCCAGGACCTCTTGGGGTCCGGCCACCACAAACTCACCTGCATTTACAACAGGCTGCTCCTGCAAGGCAAAGGCTGAGGCCTTCACAAATGCCGACATGAAGCCTAGTTTGAGGTTATGTTTCTTCAGAAAAGCATCTTTGTGCCGAGCCCTCATCTCCTGGATGTTACTGCAAAAACACATCACAAAACAAAATGACCACAAAGCCTTTATTTTGATTTCATACCAGCTTCTAACTCCGTGTACACAACTGGGTAAACATTTTTCCCTTACTCTGGACCATCTACCTAAGTTCAAGTTTTGAAATAGTCCAGCGGAGGTCAATATAATAACCTTGTTCCTTTACAAAACCTGGAATCAAAAGAATCAGTCCAGTCTTTAAGGTAGGTTAAGTCCCTTATGGGGCTCCTTCCTGTTCCAGAAATCACAAATTTCAGTGACAGGTAATATGATCAAGAGATCATGCAGCATACCAACATCCTTGACTGGATAAGAACATGATTTCTAGCTACACTAAAATCATGAGCTCTCTACTCTGAAGAAAAATTGTTTTAAGCATAAACACAGTCTATAAAATAAATAATATTCTTTTTGTTACAATTATGTCCCCAAAATCCACAACAAACTTGATTATGACTTCCTTGTGACCCTCTTCCAGTCTCCTAAATAATGAAAACAAAAAACAAAACAAAAACAAAAACCTCCACAGGTGTTTGGGCTCCATGTGAGCAACAGCATCCATGACTATATACGGTCAGGTAGAGTCCAGTGTCCTCTTAGGCTCACGGGAAAGTCAATAGATTTGTTCTTCACCCCCCAGAGTTAGCAGTTCCATATACTTGTTCCTTCAAACAGGTGCTAACACCCACCACATGAAAGGGACAAGGCTGGACATCAAGATACAAATATAATAAAGACATAGCCCTTGCCCTTAATATCAGTTTAATGGATGTGGTTTCCTTGGTATTTAGAAAACTGGAGATGTGTGGACCTAAGTTTTTAGAGTACAAGCAGCAAGGCCTTCTGAGAAGCCTTTACAACGTAAACAGCCTTTGTTCATTTAGGACTGATTTCTCCACAGATGTGTACCACATACATACCGCAGTTAGTGGGAAATGATTTTCCCATTATTTTGTTGCAGAAACCTCAATACTTATCGGAATACAGTTCCATGATGGAAATTGAATTGAACTTTATCTCAAGCCTAAACGCTCAGTTTTCCCTTTCTCCCTATAATGGCCTAATTTGACATTAGCACCAAAGAAGACGGTATAACTTTAACTCCCTCTTCAGACGGTTTGCCTTTGAAAAAGGAAGTTTTCCTAGGGGGCCTGATTGGGTTTAAATGTTTGTTTTCCTGAGTCTAACCTTATTTAGTGCTAGAATTACCACCCTAAAGACATTACTGGTTCCCAAGACACAAGAGCTGCAGAAGAGGGAAAGAGATGTGATAAACATCTTTGCTCTCAAACCTGCCCAAATGCTATTGTCTGGTCATTAAGCAGTTTCTATTTCAGAGCTCTGCCCTTGGAGGCAGGGGCTGGGACAACAGGGTAGAGGAGAAGGCCTCAGAAAGGCCCCTCATGGGTAGCTGATCAGCACAAGACCCAAAGGGCACTCGATCTAAACCACATTACTGACTGCAGTGAGACCCCAGGCCACTGTTAAGTGACACCTCGATTAGCTGCTGAAAGGTGATCCAGCTACTGCACTTACCTTCCCATCAAAGCTGTTGGGCCAACTGCATCTTTCAAGGCCACAAATATTTACATGTTTTGTCTTAAGGAATTAGGTAGAATTTCAAAGTCCAATTCAATTTGTGTACAATCTGGCCCTAATGCACTGAAACATAAGCTGCAGCCTTTGTGATTCATTAGTTAAGGCCCTTCCCTGTGTCCTACGGATAGGAAGGAGAGAAATCTTTTGCTTGAATGATATCCAGTCTTTGTAGGAAGCTTCACGACAGAATGGAAAACATCTAGTGAAATAAGCCACAGAGCCCTACTCTGGGAACAATGCCACAGCGCACTGTCAACACATCACTCCCTTCTCTATGTTTTTCAGATCCCTTCAAAAGAAAACAACTCCTAATGAAAAGTAGGTTAGTAAACACTTAGAATAAAAAGCAGCAAAGACATGACCTGAAGACTTCATGGTTTTCCTCCTGAATTAAATATAAACTTTTACCCCTGGCATTCAAAACATTCCAAAGTATGGATCCGACTTCCTTTCCCATTCTTTCCCACACATTCCTGACATCAGGTATTTCTCAAATGTATCCTGTACTTCCTGTGTCAGGTCCATATTGTTTGTTTACAACATCTGGAATGACCCTCCCCCCAATATTACTTGTGTCAAAATGCTAGCTGATCTTAAGACCTATTAAAAATCTCTTTCCTGGGGCGCCTGGCTGGCTCAACTGGTGGAGTATACAACTCTTGATTTCAGGGTTGTGAATTCAAGCCCCACACGGGGTAGAGATTAAAATTATGTATATATAATATATATATTTTAAGTTTACTTATTTTGAGAGAGCTAGCAAGAGCGAGCACACGGGAGGGAGGGGCAGAGAGAGACACAAAGAATCCCAAACAGGCTCTTCACTGTCAGCACAGAGCCTGATGCAGGGCTTGAACTCACAAACCATGAGGTTGTGACCTGGGCTGAAATCAAGAGTCAAGTGCTCAACTGACTGAGCTCCAGGCGCCCCCACCAGAAATAAAATCTTTAAAAAAAATCTCAGGGCCACCTGGGTGGCTCAGTCAGTTAAGTGTTTGACTTTGGCTCAAGTCACGATCTCATGGTTTGTGGGTTTGAGCCCTGCATCAGGCTCTGTGCTGATAGGTGAGAGCCTGGAGCCTGCTTCGGATTCTGTCTCCCTCTCTCTCTCTCTCTGCCCCTCCCCTGTTCATGCTCCGTCTCAAAAATAAACATTAAAAAAAAAAAAAAAAAAAAATCTTTCCTCCAAGTATTGCCTGACCCTCCCCACCCCATCTCTGCCCTATACCCCAAAAACAAATACTCTCATTCTCTCCACCTCATAGTGTTTGTACTCTTCTGATGCTTCTTTTCCTAGATTTTACTTTGTGTTTATCTAAACCACATGGTAAGCTCTAAAAGGGTAGGGCTCTTTTTCCCTTATCCTTGTATGCCCTTCAAATACAGTATAGCATCTTGTACACAGTAAGTGCTCAAATACTGCAAAATTTAACACATTGTCTTCCCCACAGTGCTGACACTTGTATACATCAAAACCTTGAAGAAAATGGGTGAGTCAACAGCTCACCATAGAAATGGTTATATTAAATTGTCCCTTTGGTTATCATTCTGAGGTTTTTACTTTAAAAACAAAACAAAACAAAAACTTGCTTTTCATTTCTTTATCAAAGCTGGTAAAGGTGAAAGCAAAGACGAGCCTATGCCTTTCTACCACCCAGTCTGAGTTGCCTAGAAGTGCACTTAAGGAGCGGTCGCTGTGAGAAAGAAGCAGGGTGCAGCGCCCTGGCTCTGAGCGTGAGTCAAGTGGCTCTTTGTCTCCAGGGTAGGCCCAGACATAAGCCTCACTGGCGTGGTTGCCCTATCTCTACTTGGCAACTCAACACCAGTTATCAGGTCATCAGAGTTTAACACCATCATCAGCCTCATTTATCAGACGTCACAAGATTCAGGTATAAAAGGCCCAGTTTTTTAAGTCACAGAGGCAGGCAATTAGAGAATGAAACTGATGGGTTACTTCTTGTGTCAGTCAACAAACAGTGCAAAGGGATCCCTCTTCTTGCTGTTAGTTTTGGAATCAGCACTAGGTAGGGGCTGGGGCAAGTTCAAGTGTTCTCCGAGGAAAAGGAGATAGGGACTAGAGCGCTCACCTCATGTCGATCTCATTGAACGTAGTCAGCATCGCACACGTATTCTGGGCCTCCTTCAGACGCTGAGCAATGCGCTGCCGCATCCTATTCATTTTCTCCTGAAAGTGGGACAAGTGTTGACAACTTGGTCTCTCTGGATCAAGCCCTCCCTGCTCGGTCCAAGGGAGCACTCAGCTTACAAGGACTGGATGGTCAAGGACTATAGTAATAAAGCACAAGAGCTCCAGGCTTTCTCTTGCCTGTGGTGGCTTTGTTCCTCTGAGCAAGAATGAGAGGAGACCCAGAGAAAAACTACTCACTCAGATGTGCCTGCATTTGACCAAGAATGGAGGCTCAGGAAATGGTTTGATTTAAAAACCAAAACCAATTTATGAAAAGGAAGAGTGTGGTGTAGGGCTAGCCAGCCCAAGAATCACGACAGAATGGGCAATTTCTGGTGATAAAGACTTGCATGAGAATAGCTACTGTGGAATGGAAACTCACAAGCAACAAACTTTGAGGCGACAGTATTTTTAGGCAGTATTCTCAGGCAGGGGAACCCACACTCTTGACCATACTTCCTTGAGGTTTTATGTCCACCGCTAGTAGCTACTATTACTATGTAGCCTTCAGCTAAGCGTCCCTGAGGGGCAGGAACAGAGCTCACCAAACCACCTCTCTACAGTGTGTGTTACTGTGGGAGGGAGGGCGCACGTCAGTAAGCTCCCGTCTCCTGCAAATATTTCACTCAACCAAGGCGTTTCAGCGGTAGCACAACACAGTGGGGAAAAAAACCACTGGACAAGTAAATGTTCAGAAGACTAGGTTTTATCTAGTCCTATCAATTGACTGTTATGTGACTGTGAATACATCACTTCCTAAACTCAGTTTCCATGAGCTGTCGGCCATTCAAAGGTAGGCACCACAGGGCCTGCACTCCACTAATCTCAACACTGCCCCCTGCCTCTTCCTGGAAGTGGTCCCCAGAGGCTTACCCGATGTTCTGAACGCAGACCTTTGCCAGCTCCTGGCTCAGCTACGGGAGGGGCAGCAGTGGGTTTTACTGCAGACACTGAAAATGAAGGGAAGGTACAGCTGCATCAGAAAATCAGAATAACATTTACTAAGTGGCAGTGCTTTCATACTGTATTGTCCCTTAATCCTGAAGATATTCTGAGGTGTACTAGGACCATTCCCACTTCACAAGTGAATGATCTGCTCAGAGAAGTTAAGTAACTACCCTAAGGTCACATAGCTGTAAACAAAAAGCTGGGATCCAAATCCAGGTCTTCTGATACAAAGTCTACAGTTCCTTCTACAAAGCAGTCAACAGAGCCTGTTCAGAGCCATGATTAGTCTCAGATTCTGCCCTATGAGGGAACATGACATTAGATGAGATGTTCTTCTCCCACACAGAGACACGTGGGAGGTGAAGGCTTACCCGGTTTGCTAGCGAGAGGTTGTGAGGGTGAGGGCACTGGTGGCATCTGAGTGGGTATGGATGCTGCAGGGGGAGGAGGAACTGCCGATGCTGTAGGCTCTGCTTTTGGGGCTGCAGCAGCAGGAGCTTCTGGTGGCTTGGCCTTAGCAGGAGCAGCTGAAAAACAAAAACAGAGGCCATTGGCGTTGTCTGGAACGAAAAGCAACCAAATCAGACACTAAGCAAGGTTGAGCAGCGAAAGCTCTATCTCGAATCACTTGACACATTCTACCTGGGCATCTGCCATATATACAAGGCAGTATGAAATGCACACAATGTTATGAGGCCCTATCCTTCCATTTCCCAGCGCTCCTGGATGTCCTACATTACATAACTGACTTAATTCAGCTGCCTTCCTGATTTCACATGTATTGACTGCTGGTCAAATTTAGCAAGTACTTTCACAGCACCTACTAAGCCTATGGCAATATAAACTTCCAAGCAAAAGAAATCCAGGCAATTGAAGATGCTAGCTAATACAAATACATGAAAGCAACACATTTCTAGTTACAGGAATACTGACAGTCTCATCTTCTACTTTAACATCACATGTGGAAGAATACTCCAAACTATTAAAAAATAAAAGTCTAAAATAAAGGCTCACTCAGACTTAAAGAGTTCAGAGCGTTTCATCTAGCATAATGCTCATAAATCAATGAGGTGGCCAAACCATAAACTCACAACTTTAAATTAAATGTGTATTTTGAGTTTATCCAACTGTACATATCTGGTTTCATATGTAAATTAGAAGAACATTCTTTTCAAGGAATGATACAGAGATAGAATTCTTCAACTGGAAGAATCGATCTTATTCCCTAGCCTTCTACCACACATTATCTCAGCCTGGTCTCAGCCTGATTAATCTCAAGGATGTAATCTACCATCTGTCTACTTAACTATATTGTTAACGAGAAAGAAATAGACGTTAGCAGTCACAGCATTTAACAAAGAATCAGAAAACCAGTTATTTTCTTTTCTAACCCCTCATACTGACTGTAAGGTCCCATATAATTCATTTTCTTGTTTCTCATTTCTTCCCAAGGGAAAGAGCAACCCTCCCTACAAATGTTATGAGAAAACACAGGTGGAAAAAACACACTGAATTCTCCAGAATGGACACCATGAAATATTATTTCTTCTCACTTTAGTAGAGCAGTGGCTCTCAGCCCTGGCTTTGTATCAGAATCACTTGGAGAGCATTAAAAACACCCAAAAACAAACTATAATAGCCAAGATCTGTTAACACCAGATTTCATATATCAGAATCCCTGGACCATGGAGTCTAGGCATTTGTCTTATTTTAAAACCCCCATGTGATTCTGGTGCCAGGGCTGGGGAGAAGGAAAAAAAAAAAAAAAAAAAAATCACTATCTTTAGAATCTTCTTCATTCTATTATATGTTTAAGAAAAGGTCCAGCATAAGAAAATACACGGAAAGAAGAGTTATTACAAGTTTTTTTTTTTTTAAATACCCCTTTCTTCTAGAACTTGATATTTAAAGTGCCCACTATATAAATATCACCTTAGTCCCTCAACTAACAGCAGCTGGAATGCCAAACAGTCTTTGAGGTATCAAGGAATTAGTACATTATGCTCAGCCCCAGTTCCAAGGGGGAACACTGGAGACCTTGACAACCAGGAGAACTTCTTTACCGCCAGTTTTCCTGAGCGTGAAAAGAGGAGTGCCTCCTTCTACTTTTCCCCCATCAGGTACCAAAAGCGCTTCAATCACGCCATTTGCTGGTGATGGGACCTGCACAGATGTCTGGAAAACAAGGACAGATGGGGAAAGAGTTCAAATTTTTACTCAGCATTAGAAATTTAATTGTCTAGAATCTCCAATATGAGTCACAACAGTTGCAAAACAGATATACAAGACTCTGCACATAGAAACACCAAGGCCACACTCTCAGAGTAATGAAGAGTCAATGCTATTGTGAAGATTCACCCTTTGTCCTTTCACAGAAACATTAAAGCAATGTTCAATTAATGTGTTTCCAAGTGATACAAAAAAAAAAAAAAAAAAATCCAAACATCTCATGCCCAAGCACAAGTGCAGGAACCCATAAGTGCAGGAACACATGTGTGCACCACCACCCCCTCCCCCCACCACACACAAAACTAAAGCCACTAACGTACATAATACATATACTGAGAACAATCCAAAAATAAACTTTTAAGACTTTTTTTTCTTTTTAATGAGCTATTCCAACACTTTAACAATGGAGGTTAAAGCAAGTTAAAAATTATCTTTAAACAACAATTAAGTCCCTGTTTTTTTTTTTTTAATTAGGTTAATAAACCAAGGGGGAGAGCATGAAAGATTACACTAATATAGGACAAGCCTACCTTGTCAGTTTCAATCTCACAAACCACTTCATCTTCTGCAACAGTGTCTCCAACAGCTGAAAAGACAGTCAAGGCTGCCTGTTAAGTGGGAAGGACTCTAATAGCCACAAAATCCCTTTTGACAGGTGTGTTAAAAGACCCTTTTCCTATAGGGTCAGGAAAAATTACACTGCACGTAATAAGAAGAAAGGAGCCCAATTACTGAGGCAGGGAGAGGGGGAGGGCAATGACAACTTTATAAAGCATTTAAACTTAAGAAACGAGTAAGGCCTGAAATCTTACCTTTCTCCCACCTAACATCTCCCTCTGTGACAGATTCTGCAAACGCTGGGGTTTTGACTGTAATCACATCATCCTCTAGGAAAAGAGCAAAAAAGAAAAATCACATGGATTCCATATATTTCCGTTTTAATTAAACCCCATTGTTGCTCTTCCCATTAAAACGCCATTCCCAAGCAGGCAGGGAATTGAAGGCTGGTACTTACTGCACACAGCTGTAGTTCTGAAGAAGCGAACACTGAAGACACTACTGTTGTTAATACTACAGAAAAAACATAAAAAAAGTAAGCTCCTTTAGCAGGTGAACCACTCACATCTTAGTCTAGATAAGGCACCATGGATCACTTTCCCTTTAAATCAGTGATTCTCAGCCAGGGGTGTCCATCAGTGTCACCTAGGGGAACTTTTCCAAAGCATACGTGTCCAGGTCCCATCCCCAGAGATTATGACTCAGCAGGTCTATGGCAGAGCCCAGATGATTTGGGTGCCCTAAGAAGTAAGCTCCTCGGGTGAGTCCAGAACCCTGTGCTGAAGTGAAACGTCAGGTCTCACAAAATAGAGCCTTACATTTGGTTCAGTGAAGGAAAAGATAAGCATCTTGGTCCTTTGCACACCCACCAAAAGGAACTGGCTTCCTGATTAGGTTTTTTCTTAACCAAATCCACCTAAGATAAAGTACGTGCCATTGCGCCACAAACAATGAAATTTTGTCTGCAGGATTACAGACCGAGATCAGATAAAGCAGCAAGATGACACAGTTAACTCGGTACTAAAACAAGATGTTGGGGCGCCTGGGTGGCGCAGTCGGTTAAGCGTCTGACTTCAGCCAGGTCACGATCTCACGATCTCACGGTCCGTGAGTTCGAGCCCCGCATCAGGCTCTGGGCTGATGGCTCGGAGCCTGGAGCCTGTTTCCGATTCTGTGTCTCCCTCTCTCTCTGCCCCTCCCCCGTTCATGCTCTGTCTCTCTCTGTCCCAAAAATAAATAAACGTTGAAAAAAAAAACAAAAAACAAAAAAAACCAAGATGTTATGGGCCAAGGGTGGGGGCAGGGGCAGAACCACCAAAAAAGTCCTAAGATATCTCTTAGTCTGTTCTCCTGCTAGGAGGCAGCACACTGGTCCATTCTGGACCCACTCAAGAAGAACCTCAAAAGACCAAGGTATTTTCCAATATGGCACTAACTTCACATAATGGAAACTAGAGAATGAGATCACCTTACATGCACGAAAGCAATAAGAGTGGTTAACTTTAGAGAGTGGGACATGTAGATATATATGGTATCCATGGTTATCTGTTAACACACATATACATTTGGGGAGAATGACTAGGACCGATGGGGACTTTCACTTTCTACACTTCAGGACCGTTTGAATATTCTACAACAAGCACCTTTATGATACGAAAAACAGATTTAAGTTGCCTTTTGTTTTTATTTATTTACTTATTTTAATATTTATCATTGAGAGAGAGAGAGAGAGAGAGAGAGAGAGTCAGAGCACGAATAGGGGAGGGGCAGAGAGAGAGGGAGACACAGAATCTGAAGCAGGCTCCAGGCTGAGCTGTCAGCACAGAGCCTGACATGGGGCTCAAACTCACAGACCATGAGATGACCTGGACCGAAGTTGGACACTTAACCGACTGAGCCACCCAGGCGCCCCTAAGTTGCCTTTTGACATTTCTACTTTTGTAATGTCAAAATAACTATAAGACCTATGTGGAATCAAGAGGAAAATGTATGTTATTTTTTGAAAAAGCACAGAACACAAAGTGATCTGCATAAAGTCTATAACCATGTGTAAGCACACGTTCACGGGACAGAACTGGTGGGTAATGTGTAACTGCAGAGACTGCTCCGTGAGAACACTCAAGAACCTGGAGCACTGGCTGTCTCCAGGAAAAGGAACTTGGTGGCACTGCAAGACCACTTCTGAATCATGAAAAATCAATATGTTTTATGATGAAAGGATTTTTAAAATAAAGTGGGTACCTTATTCACAGAAAACAGACAAAAGACAACACAAAAACAGTTATAAGGTGATCTCACCCCTGAAATTTTAGTGTTTTTTTGAAAAACCATTTACTTTCAGACGGTAATTTGTTGTATATATTGCATAGAAATTTGTGGTTGTTCCAATTTTCATTTAAATTGTAGATGAAGGGCATCTAGGTGGCTTAGTTGGTTAAGTGTCTGACTCTTGGTTTCGGCTCAGGTCATGATCTCACGGTTTGTAAGACTGAGTCGCATGTCAGGCTCTCAGCTTATGGTGTGGAGCCTGCTTGGGATTCCCTCTCTCTCCACCTCTCCATCCCTCCCCTGCTCATGCTCTCTTAAAAAAAAGAAACAAAATGTATTACATGTTCACTGTAGAATATTTGGAAACAGCAAAAAAAAGTACAGTAAAAATACAGAACCATTTTATAACCTGCGTTCTCCCACTTATCATAGTGTGAACGTGTTAACATGACAGCTTAACCAACCCCGTGTTGTTTGCCCATTTTGAGAGAAATCTGGGTATACCAGGAGTTCTTTAGTATAGATTCTTAGAAATGGAATTGCTAGATCAAAAAATACACAGTTCAAAGACTCATGAATGTCAACTGCCCTCCAAAAAAACCTCAGAAATTCATTCTTTTAGTACTAAGTGCATCATTTTCTCAATTGAAAAGAAAATCCCATTGTGATGCATGGTGAAGAAGGAACTAATCTGCTGACCCTTCATTTTAAAGACTCTCCCTAGACAGAAAGTAGCTTGATAGCTGTTTAACCGATAACTAGAGAGCATCCTCTTACCACCACCCTGAAAATACTTGGAATGAAAAGTGGCATTAAGCAACATTCATAAGCAGAAGTTAATCTGAAACACACATGGGTGGCCTTTCCCAAACTGCATTACGCAATAACAGCATTCCCTCCGAAGCAGTCAAAGTCCCAGGCCTCAACTGACTAGTCTTTTGTTTTTACTGTTTCAAAAATGAATACTATGCTACCAAGAGGATGCTCTAAATCTCCACAATAAATGTTAACCTCCAGCCCTTCAGCAGCATCTGTATCCAACCAGAATACTTATGGGTACCCTTGTATATTTATTCCCATAAAGAGAGGGTTCCAATTTCACTTTCTTTATAATCTAAACACCTGAGGACAACCACACTCTCGGGCCAGCACTGGACATGAGGCTGAAGCTCAAGGTATATCACACCTCATAAATCAACAACAAGATTAGGTCTAGAGACTCAACATAACCACCTTGATAGCTAGGCTTCGAAGCCAGTGAAGAAAGCAGATGGTCAAATTTAGAACTAGAGTCTTAAATACCCTGTGGTCACACATTTGTGCTCCCCAGTGATACTTACACAATCTTCCTGCTGTCAGGGTAACCTGGTCCCTGACATAAGGAGACCCCTGCAAGAAACAAAACAACTCTTAACCAACAACTCTTATCTTATACAGGTTACCTGCTGGGAATGGAAAAGTCTGTTCACCTCCTAATGCTGAGACAGAGCAAGATCAAATGTAGGCACCAATATAATCTTTACCAAAAGAGTCCTGCTTCTCAATGGCAGAGAGCAACAGGTATGTGGGGTTGAGAGTGGGTATATGTTTGAAGAGGAAAGGGGAGAATTCTAAGGGCAAAGCTGGAAGTAGTTTTATCATCTTATTTACCTTAAAATTCATAAACTTCCATTATCCTTACATATTTTCACAATAAAACCTCCCTACTCCCCAAGTGTTCAAATATAACTGAAGCTTGAGAAAGACACATAATGGCTTCTCTTGTGACTACACATAGCCTAATCTGAGAAGCAGTGGGAATGTTTGGTCTGGGTTTCTGTTTCCCTGGTTACTTAAAATGCATGAAACTGGAAATCTTACTACCCAAACTCTAGTAGCAAAGACTGGGCTACTTTAGGTTCAGGGTCTCCAGTTTGCCCCAGTACCAAGCAAATCACTGTCCCTCATTTCAGTTTATTGTCTTCTGTGATCTCCCTGAGGTCTTCCCCTCTGGTCAGACTCAACAAGGTTGGAGCCCCTTTCTGCCCCACCAGTTGTCCTTATCACAGATAACAGCACTTCCCCAACTGACAACTAGTTACTACAGTACAGCTGCCTCCCCTAACAAGTTCTTTCATAGCTCTTATTTCCTTCAGATCTATTAACAATTCTTTCCAAACCATGGGCTCAGGAGACACCAAATGGGAAACAGCACTCTTGTGCCCCCTCCTCCCCCAAATCTCCAAGGTTTCAGAGTCAAGTAAGTCACTTCTCTGTTCAGCAGTCAATGCCTCTGCGGTACAAATCCCAAGTACAGCATATCTTTGAGCTAGAACAACCAACAGCTCATACAGAGTTTTGGAACCCTGAGTCCAATTTAGAGTTCATCCTATAGCAAGTCTCATTTATACAGTGCTTTAGGGTTTACCAAAAGCTTTCACAGGGGCACGTGGATGGCTCAGTTGGTTGAGCCATCAGAGCAATCTGACTCTTGATTTTGACTCAGATCATAATCCCAGGGTCATGGGATTGAGCCCCGCATCTGGCTCCTCACTATGCATGGAGGCTGCTTAACATTCTCTCGCTTTCTGCCCCCTCCCCTTCTCATGCTAATTTAAAAAAAAAAAAAAAAAAAAAAAGCTTTCACATAAATGACCTCATTTTGATTTTCATGTCTCACACCTCCCTGAAGTAGAACGACCGTCTGTCATTATTCCCATTTCATACATAAGTAGGGTTTCTGGAGGTTTAAGTAACTAGCCCAAGGTGAAGCCTTGGGACACAACGCAAACCCCAAGTACAAGGTTCTTTCCATTGTCCTGCCAGTCTATAAATGGGGAAAATGTTTACTTTTGGGATTCCTAGTTTAAAAGAATATTTATTGTTGAGAGTCCACTACAAGCTCACTCTGCTAGGTGCCTATGTTCTCAGGACTCTTAGGATGAAGTCCAAAAACTTTACACATCCCTGAACTGTACAGCCCTCCCTATCTTTGCAGCCAGACAGACTTCCTTTCCATTTCTGTGACCGGTTAAGTCCCTTCCTGCCTGAAAACCTTTGCACAAGCAATTCCCTTTGCCTGTAATATTGCTCTTGGCCAACTGCTATGTATTCTTTAAGACTTGGCCTAAATGTCACTTCTTCTGGGAAGCCTTTAGTGACATTCTCACCACTCTCAACCTTCCCAAGCTGGGCTACATCCCACCCTTTCATTACACCCTAGACTTCTAGTTCAGAGTCATCACGATGTAATTGTGTCCTTATGTGTGCATAAATGCATATTTGCTGTCTCTCCAGCTAGCCCTTAAGATTCTGGAGGGTATTCCCTGTCACCTAGCACAGTGCCTGGCATGTAGTAAGAACTCAATAATTCATCTGTTGAGCACATGAGTAAGCGATGACATGATGGGTTAAGAGTTGAGGCTGAGGAGTCAGGTAGACCTGGCTTGACCAATAGTTGGCCGAGTGACCTTGGTGAAGGCACTTACCCCTTCTTGGGTTATCCATTTGTAAAAGAGAATACCTCTTTTATTGTTTCTTGATGATTAACTGCAAAATGTGCAGAAAGCACTCAGAACAATGCCTGGCACACAGAAAGCTCACAATAGGATCAACTCATTCAACAAACATTTATGCCAGGCATATAAAAAATTATTGGGATAGGGGCGCCTGGGTGGCACAGTCGGTTAAGCGTCCGACTTCAGCCAGGTCACGATCTCGCGGTTCGTGAGTTCGAGCCCCGCGTCAGGCTCTGGGCTGATGGCTCAGAGCCTGGAGCCTGTTTCCGATTCTGTGTCTCCCTCTCTCTCTGCCCCTTCCCCGTTCATGCTCTGTCTCTCTCTGTCCAAAAAATAAATAAACGTTGAAAAAAAAAATTTTTTTTTTAAATTATTGGGATAAAACCTAAATTCCTTCCAATAGTCCACACACCATCTTCTATCTCAGACCATTCCCTCCCTTAACCAAAATTCTCTGGCTAAATCACCTTTTTTTCCCAGTGCCAAAACACTGCCAGGCTCTTCCCTTCCTCATGGTCTCTGTACATGCTATTCCCTTTCCTTCTCCTGGTCTTCACTGAACTGGCCTCTGTCACACCCTCTGGGTTGCAGCTTTAATGTCCCCTACTAAAGAGGGCCCTTCTGTCCACCTTCATTTGTTTCCTTCTCGGCGCATGACCAAAATTCATGATCCCTCATTTGCTTAGCAATTTACACTGTCTTTTCTCCTAGATTGTAAGTTCCAGAAGGGCAAGAACTGTCAGCTGCTGCATCCCTAGGGAGCACCTAGTACAGGCAGGGGAAACTCAGTAACTATGTGCTAAATGAATAAACGATAGCTGTTCTTATTAAATAGTACTTTGTTTCACTCCTATATATCTGAACATCATGTGGAGAAACATTAGCACCCCGGTTTCCTCACTTACTGCTCTGCCCAGGAGAAAAGCATGTTAGGTGAAGACAAGGGCACAACTTACCAGGCAGGGAACGTCTCCCTAGAGGGCAGTTCCCCTGTTGAGAAAGAAGACATTATCGACGTCACCCAAGATGAAAGGCGGGAAGAAACAGCTTTTTCTTTTAAGTACAGACTCAAAGCTGCCCGGGTGCTAGTGACAGGTGAATCTCATGACTCCAAAAGGCAAATGCAACAACCAGGGCTCTCAGTCCCAACCGGGCCTGACAAACTATCTCAACTTCCCACCGGGGCTGAACACCCACTGACTAACGGGAGAGAGGGGGCGGGCCCCGGATCCCGTCTGGACTCCGCCGCGCCTCCTCCCAAACTCTGAGTCTCGTGTCGGGACGGGCGCGGCTCTGGGAGGCTCCTCAGCCCCGGCGCGGAGGGTGGGGCGCAGCCGGGGACGGGGCGCCGGCTGCCTCGGGAAAGCTGGGGGCCGCTGGGCTCTGCAAGACGCCCCAGAGAGCAGCTGCGCCCCCGGGCCGCCCAGTCCGCGGCCTCCGCGTCCCGGTGCCCTTGGTGCCCGGCTTGACCGGCGCGCCGCGCCCCAGCTCCCCAGGCTGCCCCTCGGCCCGCCGGCGCGTTTCTCATCCGCCGGGGACCCGGCCCGGCCGGACCGTACCTTCTGAAAAGCAGACAACGAGCGGCTGAACGCCCGAGACACGCAGCGTGACCGGGACAGCATCGCGGCGGCGGCGGAGCCGAGGGCGGGCGGACACCGGATATAGGGCCCGGCAACAACCGGAAGCGGGGCGGGCCACGGTACCTGCCGCCCGGGGAGGGGTGTTCGGAGCGAACCACTGGCGGGTGGGGGGAACCGACGGGCAGCGCAGACCAGCACCGGCCTCAGCCCACCTGTCAGCGCCAGGGAGCCTACGGCGGTGGGGCGCTCTTGGAGCCCGCTGCACTGCCAGCCGGCCTGGGTCGGTCCTCCCGGGGCACCTACGACTGTCCGGAGACCAGGACGCTCCCGGAGTCCCGCCCTCCCCGACCTTTCCTTAGAGCTGGCCCTGAGCTTGGCGCCAGTCTCTCCTGGGACCCCGGGACACCGCGCCTTTCCACCTCTGCACTACCGGCAAAGAGAAGGAGGCTGGCATGGGCTTTGAACTCGGACCTTGGCAGACACGCCTGCCCTATCTTACACTTGAGTGGCCTTGGGCAGGTGACATTGCTTCCTGAGCCTCGGGTTCCTCAGATATATATAAAAAAGCAAGAGTCACTTCCCGGCCTCCCTAACCCCAGAACAAAGAAGCAGCCCCAAGGAACCTCTAAAGGTTCCCACTGCCCTTTTACCAGACGAAGATCAGCAAGCAGCCTTACTTCTGCAACATCTCCTGATCTTCCCTCGTCCTGCTCAAATTCTCTCCAAGCTAATTGTAACCCCATACATCCTATGCATTTTGGAGGTGGTTCCTTAGTCACTCTATCCCTAGAATACAAACCACGAAATGAGGGACCTTGTCTGTCTTGTTCACTGCTGTATCTCAGCACTTGGAACAGAGATTGGCATAGGTAGGTGTGTCTTAACCATCCTGCGTGAAACCTTCAAAGTGAAAGCACATAGCACCACCACCCCTCTTTAGTTTTCCCTCCCCTTCAATGCCCAGGCCCCTGAATGTTCAACCGTAGAGCTCACCTTCCTAATAGAAAAGGTTTCCTATAAGCTTTGGTGGAATTAAGAATGAATGAATGAATGAATGAGCCACTAATGCCCGTTCATGTTGGTTGCTTCAGCTGAGTCATCTTGCCCGGTCCGCAGGCACCTTTATGGTGCCTTCACTCACCTAAACTCTGGAAGCTTCCACCTCAATCCTGCAAGGATTGGCAGAAGCCCTAACGAGAAATAGAGAAAACCTTCTTGCTCAGCTGCTGCCCCTGATCAAGTCTTCAGCATTCGTCACCTGGATTCTTTTAAAAGCTTCCAAAAGGGACCTGGGCCTCCACTCACACTTTCTCTAACCCATCCTCCATGTCAAAGATCCTTTTGAAACACACATCTAATCCTGTCACTCTTATGATTGAAGTTTTTCAATTGCTTCAACCTATCAGTAGGATGAAGTCCAAACTCCTCAGTTTGACCAGGCACCTGATAACCTGGCCTTTGGCTATGTTGTGATCCCCGCCCCCCTGATTTTCACTGATGTTGAGCTTTCGTGTTACCACACCACTGGCAATAGCCCCGGTGTGCTATTTCACTCCTTCCCATCTTGGCGTGGGCTGATCCTACCTCTTAGTTGCCTAGGGACTTCTAATCATCATGTGAGTCTCTTTTGAATCCCTTCCCTAATAATCAGAGTTAACAGATACCTTTTCTGTGCTTCCAAAGCATTGTGCCTGTGTCTCTCCTTTGCATTATAATGTCCTTTTTTTCCTGTCTCCTCTCCTGGACAGAGCAGAAGGAGGAGAGGTGACTCTATTCTTCTGAATCCTGTGCACAGAACACAGTGCCTGCTATGCTGTAGGTACTCAGTAAATACAAATGGAATTACTAAATACTGCCATGCTTATAAGACTTCTGGATGCAGCTAAAGAGTCCCAAAACAGTAATCCCTTGCAGGGTTTGCTGTTAGTATTTCTTCGATAGCTATGGGGTGCCTGGGTGGCTCAGTCGGGTTAAGCGTCCGATTTGGCTCAGGTCATGGTTTCATGGTTTGTGGGTTCGAGTCCTGTGTCAGGCTCTGTGCCGGCAGTTCAGAGCCTGAAGCCTGCTTCAGATTCTGTGTCTCCCTCTATATCTCTGCCCCTCCCTCGCTTGTGCTCTCTCTCTCTCTCTCAAAAATCAGCAAACATTAAAAAAAAAAAGAGTGGAGGAACCTCAAATGCTGCTTCACTTTGTTTTAATGTTTCTTAGACAGCTACTTAATTTTTTCCACTTTAAGTAATTCGTTTGAGAGGTTCCTATCTAAAGTTTAGAAGTTCAGGCATAGATGATGTGTGGCAAAGCATTTCTCCTGGAGTTTCAGTGATCACCCAAGTTAATCTCAGATGTTACGGTTTTAGACACCCACATATACGTGCTGGTGCGCACACACACGTACAGCAGAATGCAAAGTCTGTCTCAGAGGATAAAGGTTGAAATCGATTTCCTTGAGACTCATAAATGAGCTTCTGTGAAGTCCAAGTTCCAACCCAATAATCTCTCACCCTCTTCTGTATTTAGAGCCTTCTAGGACATAGCATCATCTATTAGGACAGGAGTTATGTATGTAAGTTCATAAACTTGTGTTTGTGGCAGAGTTCAAAAGGGAATTTATTTATTTTTTTACATTAAAAAATCTTAATTCCAATATAGTTAACATACAGTGTTACATTAGTTTCAAGTGTACAATATAATGATTCAACAAGTCTATATATCACTCAGTGCTCATTAAGATAAGTGCACTTTTTTTTTAATGTTTATTTATTTCCAAAGGAGAGAGACAGAGCATGAGTGGAGGAGGGGCAGAGAGAGAGAGACACACACACACACACAGAATTCAAAGCCGAAGTCTGACGCTCAACCGACTGAGCCACCCAGGCGCCCCTAAGTGCACTCGTTTTTTTAAAAAAACTTGTATTTATTTTTGAAAGAGAGAGATAGAGGAAGAGAGAATGGGTGGGGGAGGGGCAGAGAGAGAGAGGGGTACAGAGGATCTGAAGTGGGCTCCGTGCTCACAGCAGAGAGGTCGATGCGGGGCTTGACCTCACAAACTATGAGATCATGACCTGAGCCAAGGTTGGATGCTTAACAGACTGAGCCACCTAGATAAGCGCACTCTTAATCCCCTTCGCCTGTTTCACCCATCCTCCCACCCACCTCCCCCCTGGTAACCATCAGTTTGTTTTCTGTAGCTACAAGTCTGTTTTTTTGTTTGTCTCTTCCCTTTGTTTTGTTTCTTCAATTCCACACATGGGTGAAATCATATGGTATTTATCTTTCTCTGATTGGTTTTATTTTACTTAGTATTATACTCTCTAGATCCACCCATGTTGTTGCAAATGGCAAGATTTTGTTCTTTTTTATGGCTGAGTAATATTCCACTATGTATACATATATATTTTCCACTATATATACCATTTATCCATTCATCTATTGATGACACTTGCGCTGCTTCCCTAATTTGGCTATTGTAAGGTTTTTTAAAAAAATATTTTTATTTATTTATTTTTTTTTTTTAATTTTTTTTTTCAACGTTTATTTATTTTTGGGACAGAGAGAGACAGAGCATGAACGGGGGAGGGGCAGAGAGAGGGAGACACAGAATCGGAAACAGGCTCCAGGCTCTGAGCCATCAGCCCAGAGCCTGACGCGGGGCTCGAACTCACGGACCGCGAGATCGTGACCTGGCTGAAGTCGGACGCTCAACCGACTGCGCCACCCAGGCGCCCCTTTATTTATTTTTGAGACAGAGAGAGACAGAGCATGAGCAGGGGAGGGCAGAGAGAGGGAGACACAGAATCCGAAGCAGGCTCCAGGCTCCTAGCTGTCAGCACAGAGCCCGATGGCGGGGCTCGAACTCACAGACTGTGAGATCATGACCTGAGCCGAAGTTGGACACTTAACCGGCCGAGCCACCCAGGTACCCTTAATTTGGCTATTGTAAGTAATGTTGCAATAAACATAGGGGTGCATATATCCTTTTGAATTAGTGTTTTTCATATTCTTTGGGTAAATACCCAGTGGTGTGATTACTGGATCATCTGTTTTATTTTTAATTTCAAAAGGGAATTAAAAAACATTTTAATTGTAAAATACAAACTCAAAAGGGTATATAAATATATGTGTATTATTTTTTAAAAAATAGTAAAAGGAATACCCACATTCACCATCCAGCTTAAAATGGAAAAGCCCTATGTGGCTTTCCCTGCTGGTCCCCCTAGAGTTAACCACTGCCAGGCTCAACTATATATTCACCCATGCCCTCCCTTCCATTATAGTTTCTATACACATGTGTCTTAAACTTTAAATTTATTTTGCCTATGTTTTAAATTGAGGAAAATATGTATTTACTTTCAAATTATATAAGAAAAAAATTTTGCTTCTAGAAAGGATAAATAGCTCAGTTAATGAAAAACACAATGGAGGAGGCAGCCTACTTTAAATAACGCACACAATATTCTTTTCTCTTACCTGAAATCCCCCAATATTCATATGTGTGGTCTGAATTACACACTCACCACCTGCTTACATATTTTTTAATATTATTGACCAGATGGTAGATGGCTGGGCTATACCCTACCTTTCCATCTTCTGGACTGCTTAAAATAGAGACTATATCCTATATTCACTTTGTATTATCCATAATACCTAGATTCCATCTATCTGTCCATCTCTCCATTAAGTTTTTTTAATGTTTATTTATGTATTTATGTATTTATTTATGTTTATTTATTTTTGAGAGAGAGAGAGAGAGAGAGAGAGAGAGAGCAAGCGGGGGAGGGGCAGAGAGAGAGGGGAGACACAGAATCTGAAGCAGGCTCCAGGCTCTGAGCTGTCAGCACAGCTGGAGAGGTCTTGACATTTTTCTTGCAGGTAAGAGCCCCCCAAAATAAGTATACAAGACTCGAATCTACGAACCACAAGATCATGACCTGAGCTGAAGTCACACACTTAACCAACGGAGCCACCCAGATACCCTTCTGTTCAATTGTAATTAGTGATAATGGATGGATGAAACTCAATAAAAATGTAGACATTGTTGGGCCTATTTTTAAACGTAATATAACTGGAATCACAGCATCTGTATCATTCTGTGACTTACTTCTTTCACTCAACAGTGCGTTTTGAGGATTTACCCATGTTGAGTTGAGCTGTAGTTCATTGATTCTCATTGCCGTATATCATAACATACACTCCACTTCCCAAACTGAAGGAGGAGAAGATGGCAAAATTCAAGTGATGTCTGGGGGTAGGTGGATTTGGCCAGTGAGTTCTCCCCAGCTCTGTCACAGATGGAGGCTTTTGGCCCAGCAAACAGCCTCCCCAACAGTGTTTAGACCTCTGCTAAAAGGAGAAGCCACACAGCCACTCCTTCCCGCACAGCCAAGATGCCATATTTTGGTGCCGAGCCGGTTTTAGTAACCTCAGGATGCTTGAGGCACAGGGAGAATGATGTTCCCTTTGGAGCAGCCTCGCTGGGGAATTTGGAAGCAGAGGTCAGGAGCTCCCCGAAGGCCAGTGAGTGCAATGGGAGAAGCTGGGTAATTAAGTCCCCCAATTTTTAAGAAAAGGCAGAAGAGATGGCATTTCAGGAAGGTCTTCTCTCGGCTGGCTTTTCTGGGCATCTAAGTTGGGGCGGGGGTAGGAGATGGCATGGGGGGGTGGCAGCCAACCAGCTCTGGCCTCTATCTGCATATTCATAAGCCCCCCACAGCGGTTGGCTGCGCTAGGCAGCCCCCAAGATCCCCACTGCCGGTGGCCGCTGCAGGGCTGGGTCTGTCAGATGGTGCCTTGCACTGAGAAGGGGTGGGCGGGAGGCTTCCCTCACCCGGCCACAGGCACCAGGCCTGCCTGGGGGAGGAAGCCAATCACTTCCTGACCATGGCTCTTTGTGCCCCGGGCTGGTGAAGAGTGGGCTGCTCCATCTCCTGGGGTGGTAGACCCCACCTGGCCGCAGAGCCCAGGACTTGGATCTCCCTGAGGGCGTCTTCTCTGTGAGTAATACCATCCCCTTCCATTTACCTTGCCAGAGCACTTAAAAAAAAAAAAATGATGGAATGCTTCTTAAGAAAATTTTCAAGTATGTAGAAAAGTGGGGAGGCTAGCCTGGCAATACCCACCACGTAGATTTAATCATGGTTAATATGGTGCCATATTTGCTCCACCTGTTTTTGTTGACTGAAGTATTTTCGAGCAAGTCACAGGCAGGACGGCAGGACTTTTCGCTCCTAGTACCTCACTCTCATACCCTGATACACATCTCCAGAGCACTTTTAAAACGCTTCTTTCATCAGGTTCTCACACCAGTCTTGAGTGACGGGATGATTTCATCCCCATTTTAGACAAGTGGAAAAGGCAGAAAGTGTGGCTTGAGGACAAATGGCTGTAGAAGAGCCCAGACCTCCTAACTCCCAGCCCAGGGCACCTGTCTGGGCCACAGGAGGGGATCTCACGTCCACAAGTGTTTCGCTAGATAGAATGAGACATTGCAGCCACTTTGTGACCTTGGGCATGTCACTTCACCTTGCTACGCTTCGGTTGCCTCATCCAACACATGAAGATCTGAGGTTCCCTAGTACTGGTCTGTGATGTTTTCATTGGTTTTCTCTGCTGTCAGCCTAGAGCCTGCTTCAGATCCTCTGTCCCCCTCTCTCTTTCTGCCCCTCACTCACTCTCTCGCTCTCTCTCGCGCGCAAAAATAAATTTTAAAAAAATTAAAAAAAAAAAAAGAAAAGACATTGTGAAGAGTTTTTTTTACAAAGCTAAACTTATTTGGGTATTATGCCCTTCCTCCTTTTTTTCTTAAAAAAAAACAGGATGGTTAAGATTCTTTTATGAAATAAAAATGATAGTGGATTGTAGTCTTATACATTTATTTTGGGGGGCTCTTACCTGCAAGTAAAATGTAGGACCTCTCTGACTGGTCCAATTTTTTGTTTGTTTTCCTTTTTATTAATGGTTGACATCTAAAAGTCTGGAAACCGTGCGCTGTGCCAGATGATCCCCGAGTCCCCTGCAGGGCTAAATAAAGTTCCAGGGCTGTGGGGCCTCCCAGACCCGTCCTAGAGGAATTAAGGAGTGCCTATTGTCAGTGCTGGAGACGGCAGGCACGATGATCTGGGAGACCGCACTGTGGTCAATTCCCTTTTACAGATGAAGAAACTGAGAGGAGAAAGAGGCAAAGCTAACTCAGGTAAGAGCTAGTGAGTCTGATCCAGGTCTGGCGCCCCGTGGATCATCCTCACAGCCACCAATGACGCAGACCCACAGGGTTCCGACTTGGTTGTATTGATGCCTGTCTATGACGGGGTTGTGTGGACTGGGCTGTCACAATGACCTCCTCTACCCATTTCCACCATCAGCCAATGCAGGGAGAACTGCTCAGGGCTGGACCAGAGACGGACAGGGTCATTCCCAACCCATACCCGCATGGGGATGATTCAGGGGGCTCCCAGAGAATGAAACAGAGATGAGGTTGGACATGAAAACACCTTAGTAAAGTGTGAAAATGCTATATGACCTTGAAATGTGCCCCCCCCCCCCCCCCCCCGCCGAACAAGTTTACGTTGACAGCTAAAGTTTGCTAGGCCTGGTAAGTACCTGGATGAGAGGCTGTTCAGGAATACTGTATCATATATAATGTGTGATCACAGCATGAATCCCGGTGGTGGACCCCGAGACCCTGTGACGTCTGCATGGGAGAGGCTGTTTCAGGATAAGGCTTTTCCTCCATGTTTCTCCAATCATCTTATTGGTGGTTATCTGCTAGGCACAAGGCTGGTCCCATTGGGATCCAGCGGGGTCTAGGAAACGAACGAAAGAAATTCTGCGAAGAGAAATGCTAAGTGTTCTCAACAAAAACCTGGCAGAAAGTTTAACAAGGAAATAACAATAAACCTTCTTTCACAAATCTGGATTTAGCGTCAGTGGCAGCCATGAGAATGAACTGGCATCTCTTGGACTTTGCGTGATGCGTTTTATCTAAGGCCCTCATAGTCTGCCTTGCTTTACTGATTGGTTCTCTGGTGCCCCTGCTGGAGTGTATCAGAGGCGTTCGCTGTACCCTAAACGTGGGCACAGCACAGAAGGAAAGATACAGCCTGCACACTGCTGGTCTTACTTTAGCTAGGTCTCTGTGGGCTGCCCTTTCCCTCTGCCTCCTTGGGCAGAACTTTGGGAGATCTCAAGGAAGGTTTCTTGGAAGGGTATGGACTCTCAGGGAGAAGGGCTTCCCTGCTACGAAGCGATCTGTGCGGCTGAAAATTCCACGGACGTTGGCTGTCTTTTCAGCCAGTAACCCCCCCCGCCCCCCCAAACCTCCACCCCGGCCTCTTACCACTTCAGACACACAGTTTCTTTCTTAGGCCTATTAGTTACTTGAAATTCCACTTAACTCTTGTTTTACGCTTCCTAGCTGTAAAATCCTACATAACTTTATAGTTATCTCACGAGCCCTGTGGTCTGTGCTCGTTTGTAGCTCAATTTGCTTCTCTAGTGGAGTTTTGTATGTCTGGTGTCCAGGAATGTATACCCAAGAAAGAGTCAATGAGAGAAAATCCAGGCTTTGTTCGTTTGTTTTGTTAATTTAGTTAGTTAATTTAATAGTTTTGTTAATTTTGTTAATTTTTAGAGCAGTTTTAGGTTTACAGCCAAACTGAGCAGGCAGTACAGAGATTTCCCATGCATCCCCTGTCCCCACACATGCATAGCCTTTCCCATAAAGGCAAGTTTTAAATTACCAAGGGCAGGGTGCCTGGGTGGCTCAGTCGGTTAAGCAACCGATTTCGGCTCAGGTCATGATCTCATGGCTTGTGGGGCTCATGGGTTTGAGCCTGGCATCGGGCTCTGTTCTAACAGCTCGGAGCCTGGAGCCTACTTTGAATTCTGTGTCTCCTTCTCTCTCTGCCCCTCCCCTACTCATGCTCTGTTTCTCTCTCAAAAATAAATAAACATTTAAAAAAATTAAAAAATTAAATTAGCAAGGGCAAAGATTGCTTTTTTTAAATTACAAAGTGAAAACATACCCATTGAAAATATGGAAAATACCGAAAAGTAAAAAGAAAAAAATAGAGAAAAAAATTACCCATTAAAAAATTACAGTTCCAGGGGCGCCTGGGTGGCGCAGTCGGTTAAGCGTCCGACTTCAGCCAGGTCACGATCTCGCGGTCCATGAGTTCGAGCCCCGCGTCGGGCTCTGGGCTGATGGCTCAGAGCTTGGAGCCTGTTTCCGATTCTGTGTCTCCCTCTCTCTCTGCCCCTCCCCCGTTCATGCTCTGTCTCTCTCTGTCCCAAAAATAAATAAACGTTGAAAAAAAAATTAAAAAAAAAAAAAATTACAGTTCCATCATCTGTAAACAATTATTGCTAACATTTTAATATATTCCTTTCGCATCTTTTTTCCTTTGTATTTTCAAAAGCATTTTTCTCTCTCCCTACTTACTATATACTATAAAATAATGTTCTATAAATTCTTCCTAAACATGATTTTTTGAAAAATGATTACATAATATAGCATCACATAGATAATACCATACTTTATATTTAATCAGTTTCTACTCTAATGCTGGGATGATCATTTTTGACATAAATCTGTGGGTATGGCATCATTTTCTTGATTTCACTTTTAGACATAAAATCATTAACTCAAATGGTATAAACATGTTTAAGTTTCGTAATACATAGCACATAAGTATTTCCTCCAATAGATGAGAAAAATATGCCAGATTGCTGAGAATCAGAGGTTCAAATGTGGAGATAATATTTTCACCCACCATATTGGCAAAGATTTAAAAGGCTGGCAATGCCCAGTGTTGGTGAGGATGAGAGCGTATGTGTTCTTTTATAGATATATTGGTAAGAAAGAAAATTGGCTATTTAGAAGTATATATACAAACAACGCATGAATATATCCTTATACAATTTCAGTTAATACAGAAATATACAGAGTAAAAATCAAAAGTTCTCCTTCAGTCTCTCAACTCCACTACCAATCAGTTGGTACATTTCTGGAGGGCAGTTGAGAAATGAGTATAAAAGTTTGGGGCACCTGGGTGGCTCAGACGGTTAAGTGTCTGACTTTCGCTCAGGTCATGATCTCACGGTTCGTTCTGAGGCTTGCGTTGGGCTCTGTATGTCAGCTCAGAGCCTGGAGCCTGCCTCAGATTCTGTGTCTGTCCCCTCTTGCGCTCTGTCTCTGTCTCTCTCTCTCTCTCTCAAAAATAAATAAACATTAAAAAAAAATTTTTTTTTTAAGTTTAACACATGCCCAGTCTTTGATCCAGAATTTCTACTTCTAGAAATGCATTCTAAGGAAAAAATAGTGTAAGTTCTAAGAGATACAGACAAGACTGTTCATCCCAATATTATTCATAATAATAGCTAACACTTACCAGTAATTTATGATATGGCAGGAACTGGTCTAAAAATGGGTTAACTCATTGTATCCTTACAACAACCTTATAATAACAGCAGGTATTGTGGTTATTTCCCTGTTATTGATGAGAAAGCGGAGGTACAGAGAGGTCACAGAGCTAAGTAAGTGGCCCTAGGGATTCAAATCGAGGCAGTCCGGCTCTGCAGTCCGCACTCTCCACCTCCATACTATCTGGTCTATATTGCTACACCAGTGACAACATAAGAAAAAAATCTGTCTAATCAAAAAGGAATTTGTTAAATAAATTATGATAGATACATACAGTGGAATATCATCAGCTTTTACAATGTTGTTATAGATGGGTATTCATTAACATGAGAGACCAAAAAAAAAAAAAAGGAAGTTATAGGACTATGTATTTATAATTCCATTTCAAAAACTGATATAATTAAGGGAAATCATGTAAGTTTTCTGTACACAGAGAAAAAAGTGTGTAAAAAATGACAAGCACCAAA
Organism: Prionailurus bengalensis; assembly: GCF_016509475.1. Taxonomy (NCBI): domain Eukaryota; kingdom Metazoa; phylum Chordata; class Mammalia; order Carnivora; family Felidae; genus Prionailurus; species Prionailurus bengalensis. The sequence goes on along the minus strand of NC_057355.1, from coordinate 120,601,773 downwards.
ATGTTAACCGTGAATTTCCTTTTCTTTCTTTCTTTCTTTCTTTCTTTCTTTCTTTCTTTCTTTCTTTCTTTCTTTCTTTCTTCCTCTTTCTTTCTTTTCTTTTCTTTCTTTTCTTTTCTTTCTTTCTTTCTTTTTTCTTTCTTTCTCCCTCTTTCTTTCTTTCTTTCTTTCTCTTTCTTTCTTTTTCTTTCTTTCTCTTTCTTTCTTTCTTTCTTTCTCTTCTTTCTTTTCTTTCTTTCTTTCTTTCTTTCTTTCTTTTTCTTTCTTTCTTTCTTTCTTTTTCTTTCTTTCTTTCTTTCTTTTTCTTTCTTTCTTTCTTTTTCTTTCTTTTCTTTCTTTCTTTCTTTCTTTCTTTCTTTCTTTCTTTCTTTTTCTTTCTTTCTTTCTTTTCCTCTCAATACATTTCTATATTTGGGAAGTAAAACGACTCTTTATTGCTTTCATCATCTACGAAAAGCAGTAAAGCTATTTTTAAAGGGCTGTGGCAGTCGCTACTCTGTCTGTAAATGTGAGTGCGCTGCCAGTTGATTTTTAAACAGAAAGTGTTGCTGCTTCATATGCCACACCCCGGTGAAGGGCTCCGAGTGGCTTGCTGGCCCAGCACAGAGGTTTCCTGTTTCTCAGCTGCCCAGATGCAGAGTTTCCATGATTGTCCTACAGAGATGGGCGTAAACATCTCTGGGTGTCCAACCGCAGTGGCGTTTGGCTAGATTTCTAGTTTCTGGCCTCAAGACATTCCCGCTGATTGTTGCTTCATTAAGCACACAGACTCCATATCTTACCCTAGTAGTTCTGCCTTCTGGAGCATACGGACTACATGGAACCTCAGAAACAATGCCTTAAATAACCCACAAGGGAGATTTGGTGACGTTGATGGTTCTATGCCCTATCTATCTATCTATCTATCATCTATCTGTATTGATTTTGTTCCATTTAGATGCTAGAAAGATCTGAAATAATGAAGAGATGAAAATCAGGCTAAATGAAGTGCATACAGAACAATTTATTCAACCGAGTCAGCAAACATCTATTTGGTGACAATTGGCAATCAGGCACTACTTGGAGACACAAGGAGGGAGCTCACAGTCTAAAGGGGAAGATTGATTACTTCAGAGAGGGGGTGACATTTCAGTTGGATTTTGGAAGAGGAATAGGGGTGTGTCGGGAAGAAAAAGGAGGGCAGGGCTTTCCGGGGACAGGGAAGAGTAAGGAGTAAGGGCAGAGACCTGACACAGCGCCCAGGACAGCTCAGTGGCAATGGTGAGTATTGAGGACAGTGGCTCCAGAGGAGGGGAGGCAGCTGCACCTTATATTCAACAGGCAGCTAGCAAAGACTGATTCCACGGAGGGGCATAAGCAGACCCACGTTTTGGAAAATTAATGCCGATGCCAATGTCACTGAGGAAATGGAGACAATCAAAAGGGAACTTGCACTCACTCTCGTCACCGGGGCACCCACCTGCCAGCACCTGTCCACGGACACTGCCTTCCTCCACCACCATGGATGAACCAAGGGTTCTCGTCTCTAAAATCGATCCCTTCCCATGTATGAAATCTTGCCCCCACCTTCCTACCTAAGGACCAGCTCCAGAAGTTCTCCCCCTGTGGCCTACATTAACAAACTTTATCTTTTCTTAAAAATGTTTATTTTAGTTTTGAGAGAGAGAGAGAGAGTGCGCAAGCAGGGGAGGGGCAGAGAGAGAGGGAGACACAGAATCCGAACAGGCTCCAGGCTCTGAGCTGTCAGCACAGAGCCCGATGTGGGACTCAGACTCACGAGCCATGAGATCATGAGCTGAGCCGAAGTTGGCGCTTAACTCACTGAGCCACTCAGGCGCCCCAACAAACTTTATCTTTATACGGCATCATTGCCATTAACTATAGATACCCTGTTATTCTTTCTATCTTGAGAAACCCTCTCTTGACCCCATCTCTCCTTCCAGCCACTGTCCTATTTCTCTCCTCTCTGCAAAACTCCTTGAAAGAGGTGTCATCGTTAATGTCACCAATTCCTCCTCTTGTCCTCTGCCGTAAATCCACTCCAAACAGGCTTTTTCTCCCTGGGCTCCACCGAAACGGCTCTGATCAAGATCTTGAAAGCCTCTGTGTTACTAATAATTGCTGTGTGACCTGACCTCTCCCGGCTCCTAGAAACACTTTCTTCCCTTGGCTCCCAGGAACTCACACACCCCTAGATTTCTTCCTATCTCAATGCTTGCTCCTTTTGCGCCCTTTATTTATTTAAAAAAAATTTTAACGTTTATTTATTATTGAGAGACAGAGAGACACAGAGTGTGAGCAGGGGAGGGGGTGACACAGAATTCAAAGCAGGCTGAGCTGTCAGCACAGAGCCCGACGCGGGGCTCGAACTCACAAACTGCGAGATCACGACCTGAGCCAAAGTCGGTCGCTTAACCAACTAAGCCACCCAGGTGCCCCTCCTTTTGCTCCCTTTATTGATTCGCCTCTTACCCCAGGCTCTTCATGCTGCTATGTCCCAGGACTCGGATCTTGGCCCCCTCCTCCTCTCTGTCTACACTCACTCCTCGGAGCTCATCCATCCACATACTGACAGCCATCAACTTTCTATTTCTAGTCCAGATCTCTCTCCGCTGAGGCCCCAGGCTTATTTACCCCACGGCTTTGTCAATATCTTCATTTAGTTGTCTCATAATTGTCTCAGATTTAACATGCAAAACCGAGCTCCTGATATCTCTCACCAAACCCGTTCCTCTATGGTCCTTCTGACTCAGCTCGTGCCATTTCATCCTTCAACTCACTCAGGCCAAACACGCTGGAGTCATCATCAGTGACACTTTATTTCTCTTTGCGCTCCACATCCAGTCTGTTAGCAAATTCCACTGGCTCCACATTCAACATCTATACAGGATCTGATGCTTTGCTACCGTCCTGGTCCAAGACACCTCATCTCTGTGATTACCATCTAGGTCACTGCCTGGAGGCTTAGATGCCTAGAGCCTCCTAGGGCTGTTTCAACCCTTGCTCCCCCACCCCCGGCCTATTCTCCATCTAGTAAAGAATGATCCTTTTAAAACTAAGTCAGGTCATACTACTTAGAACCTTCCAGTGGCTCCTCATTTATCTCAGAGTAAGGGCTAATGTTTTCACAGTGGCCTTCCATTACTAACTTCGTATGTTATGCCATCTGGCTCCCTCTGCATGAATGTGAGCTCCACGTGGGCAGAGGATTTTGTCTGTTGCCAGCATTTGAGCCACGTTTGTTGAATGAATGAATGAATGAATGAGTGTAAGAAGGACCAGAGTGAGGAAAGGCTAGAAGCTGGGGGACCAGTCATGAGGTATTGGAATTGTCTAGGTAAAAAGTTGAAACCCTGAATCCAGAAACGGTAATGGGAAAGCAGTGGACTGTGGTTCAGAGCCATTTTTTGACCATAAGTGACCAGACCAAGTCAGTGGTCTGGGGAGGAGTCAGAGAGACTCCCAGCTTCCAGCTTAAACAAGATAGGTAGTGTGAGAGTTGAAGCAGAGGGGCAGTTACAGAGTTTGTGTTTGAAAATGTTGAATTGGGGCACCTGGCTGGCTCAGTCAGTTAAGGGTCTAACTTCAGCTCAGGTCATGATCTCGCGGTTTGTGAGTTCGAGCCCCGCGTCGGGCTCTGTGCTGACACAGCTCAGAGCCTGGAACCTGCTTCAGATTCCATGTCTCCTTCTCTCTCTGCCCCTCCCGCTCACACTCTTTCTCTCTCTCTCAAAAATAAATAAACGTTAAAAAAAAAAAAAAAAGAAAATGTCGAATTTAAGCAGGAGATGTTCACTCAGCAATTAGGATAACCATAACCAATCCCCTCTTCTTTTTGGAAGGTACTTAACTGAAAAAATACACAGCTTGTATTATGGTGAGTTTCTGTGGTTCAAATATCAATTCTGCCAGTTCAGTGGTCATCATGAGTTAGAAAACAGTCAACGGAAGCTTAATGAGTGATCCAGTTATGCCTAGCAGATGGTAAGAGCTAATGTAAAAATAACTTTTCCTATTATACAAATAATATATGTTCCGCGTCAAATGATCACAGGAAGTTAAAAAATGTTTCTCTCTCCAAGAGGTGGTAAACCATCCAAACGGTTGGGATACATTTTTAAAGTTAACGTGAATTAGGCAAGTTATCTGTTTTGTTTTAGTAATTTGTAAGTGTCTTACTCAAGGCAAAATCCTTCTATGTACTCCGACCCACGAACCCGGCTTTCTTCCAGTGGCATTTTCCTTGTGACGGACTGGAGCCACCGCCACCTCCCACCCTCGGCCCCAGGCACCAGGAGGGACATTGCACAGGGCGGGCTTGTGCCAGCTGTGTCTGCTGGCGGTCTGGCAGCTCCGGGTGGAGGCTGTGTCCACATCCACATCCAGCGGCTACAGAAGAGCCACGTTTCGCCCCAGGTAGAGAATTCCAGGTAAATTTTAGATCCAAAGTAGGACGAAGCTAGTGGACCCTTTCCTGAAAGGACTTGCGCAAGAGAAGCAAAAGGACGGGGTGCCTGGGCGGCTCCGTCGGTTGAGCGTCCGACTTCGGCTCAGGTCACGATCTCACAGTTCGTGGGTTCGAGCCCCGCGTCGGGCTCTGTGCTGACAGCTCAGAGCCTGGAGCCTGCTTCACGTTCTGTGTCTCCCCCTCTCTCTGCCCCTTCCCTGCTCATGCTCTGTCTCTCTCTGTCTCAAAAATAAATAAACATTAAAAAAAGAGAGAGAGAGAAGCAAAAGGATAGTGGGAATTTGTAGAGGAGAAACATGAATGTACCTCTTTGAGGAAAGGAAGCATCCCCTTGGCAGACAGAGGAGTCAGTCTCTTATACGGGTCTTTCCATCCGCAGGGAGGCAGCTGAAGTGTGGTTGCGTCAAAGGATTTGGAATCTCAGTAACTGAGAGCCACTCTGCGGCCTCGCTGACCCTTGGTTTCCTCATCTGTAAAATGGGAGGATTACACTGATTCTCCAGTTTGGTGTGAGGTGCAATGAGGTAACGTGTGAATGTTTTGTAAACTTGAAGGGCCTTAAACTTGCCATCTGAGGCCTCCTAAAGTAGTGTATTTTGATACTTTGTGGGGGAAAAATAGCTTTAGGCAGCCTTTTCTAAACTAGCTGCCTCCTTCTTCCCACACCCTCATCCCAATTTACAACCCCTTATTGTGCTTTTTCTTCCTAGCAGATATCACGACGACCTGAAAATATACTTGTTCGTTCTCTCTCCCTGGGGGAGACAGCCAGCTCCATGAGAGCGGGATTCTGCTGGTCTTGTCCTCCACCGTCGCTCCAAGGGCTCAGAAGACGGCCTGATGCACAGTAGGAGCTAAGGAAATAGTTGTTGAATGTGAGCAATGAATACCTGATCTGATTCTTCCAGGAACAGGACAGTGTAGTGGTCAAACAGCTGGTTCTCAAACTTCGGTTTGCTTGTTTCAAATGCAGGTCCTCCCCTGCCCCCCAGGATGGAGGGATTCTGATTTTGCAGGGCTGGTGAGGGCTACTGAATTTGCTACTTTTAACAAGTGCCCTGGGTGATTCTGTTGTGGCAGGCACTAAGAAGGTTACTCTGAATCAGACAGACCTTGTTTTGACTCCAGCCTGCCACTGACTAGTTGTGTGACCTTCCGGAGGTAACTCAACCTCTCTGGGCCTATTTCCGTAAGCGAGAATGACAACATTCTCAGGGATTTGTGACGAGAATTAAATTAGGTCATAGACGTAAAGTTCTTGGCATAATTCCAGTCGTGCAGTTAGCTGCTGCTATTACCTTTATTATAATTCTATCATAATTATGCCCTAGCAAGACAATTCCTCCCTGAAGGATCCCTCTTGGGAATCTCCTCAGAGTAGGGTCCCACCCAGCAGCACGGTATCTCATGGGAGCTGGTGAGAGATCCAGAATCTCTGCCCCGGCCCCGACCTGCTAAATCTGGATCTTCATTTTAACAAGATCCCTGGGTTATTTGCGCACGCAAGTTTGAAGAGCACTGCTCAAAATCACATATGCTGTTTTCTCCCTGTCTCTAATTCAGAGTCTACTCAGGTTTGTGAGTTCTGGCATATCAGAGTCTGAATCCTTGACAGCTGCTTCTCATCCTTCTGAGTGTGGAGGAGGAACCCCCAGCTCCCTCGAGGTACCCCTCTCGTTGAGGACATCGGGAGAAAGAATTCCCTTACAGAGCCACAACCGACCTTCTGAGCCAGAGCCTTGTGAGCCAGGGGATGGATCCAAACTCTGGCCTGCTTTCTCCCCTGTCCCGGGCCTGTTCCCACCTGGCAGAACCCTGTATGGAAGGTGAAAGAAGCCCAGCCCCCCGAGAGCAAGGCGGAGACCCCCACTTTCCCTGGAGCCCTGTCCCCAGCTCTAGCTTTGCTGACCCTGACTGGTTTTGCGATGAGAACATCCAAGCAAAGAGGGCCAGAGTGGAGACCATTGTCCAAGGCATGTGCCTCTCTCTTAATGCTCTGGTGCCAGGCAATGCCCAAGCCAGGGACAGTCCGTATTGCCCAGAGAAGGCCCAGGAGCGGAAGAGGAAGCAGAGCCTTCCCACGCAGAAAGGCCCTCTGAAGCCGGGCCCTGTCGGAGACCATGGCAGCAGGAAAGGGGGCCCTCGGGTAAGAGAACAGCTCTATCAGCTGAAGCAACAGCTAAGGCATTTGCAAAAGCACATCTTGCAGGCTGCTGAGCCCAGGGACGCAGCTCAGGACCCAGGAGGCTCTGAGATGGACAAGGGCCCTCTAAGCGTAAAGCAGAGGAAGGGCTATGGATCTAGGCCCTGGGCTATGGACAGTGATCACCACCATCAGGGGTCCCGTGGGGACCTCTCCCGGAAAGAAAAACACAGAGCGTCTGAAGTCGAATACCAGTCTGAGGAGCCCAGGTTCCTTCCTTGTGGAGCACAGGATTTGCTGGAGACTCTGAGGAAAGAATTGACCGGGGCCGTGTCCCAAGCTGTGGACTCAGTACTACAAAAGGTACTCTTGGATCCACCGGGCCACCTGACCCAGCTGGGTAGAAGCTTCCGGGGGCTTGTGCCAGAGGGTAGCAGTGAGCCCTCGCCTCCTGAGAGAGGTATCTGTAAAGATCTGTTTCCTTTTGCCACCTTGCCCAGGAGGGCCCAGCCACAGACTGGGGTCCTGTTGCAAAACTTATCATTGGCCACCCCTCTAGATCCTCCCAGGTACCCTGTCTCTTCAAGAATGATCCCCAGACCCTATCAGGGTCGGCCAGCAAACTGTCCTCTGACTGTGCCTTCCCACATCCAGGAAAATCAGATTCTTAGCCAGCTACTGAGTCATGGACCCAGTGACCACTGGGATAGCAGTCTTCCCCAAGATTCATCTTCCCAAAGTCACTCCTCCCCAGAGTCTGCCTTGCGACCTTGGGGAGCAGTCAAATTGCGACCGTCGGTTCTGAGCCAACAGCAGTACCCCTTGCCCTTCACTTCCCCCCGTTTGGAAAGACTGCCCCTTCTTCCCTCGGTGAAGGTGGAACAGGGCGGCCTGCAGTGTGCCCCGGATGTGCTTCCATTTTCTTCAGTCCACATATCCTTTACTAGTAACTGAGGTTCTCAGTGCCACAGCTCAGAGAAATGGGAAATCTGGAAGATGAAGGGAGGTGGGGACAAATAACTCCATGGCGTTTAAATAGCTTTGCTTCCCTGGCGGCCTTCTTACTGTAGCTTCCAGGCCTTCCTTCCCTGGGGCTCATAGTTTTTAGGTTCTGAGAAAGTGGCAGCCACATTTTGGGATTTAAGGATGCTGGGAAGATTCATTTACTTTCTTCTGGGACACATTGGATCCTACCACTACTGACTCTTTCCTTTGGGTCTAAAAGAGTTTTGTTTTTAAACTCAAATGGGCTTCCAAAATATGGGCTTCTTTCTATGGAAGGAAAACCCCCATAATTCGGTTGTCAGTGGCCTGTACAGCTAAACAGAGAGAGGGAATGACCTCATCTGAAGCATGGCTCCCCCAATCCCTTGGCTGCACAGGCAGAAAAGCCTGCATTGTCTAGGTAATTCACAGGGAAGCTATGAGCGACTAGAAACTTCTGAGGCAGATGGAAAAGGGGATGCTTTCCTGAGGGACTAGACTCAAGAGGCAGCTGGAAGGGGTAAGAAGCCTTTAGTTTAAGGGACAGCTTCTAAGCTGCAGCTGAGAGAACCAGAGCTTGGGGGCTGGGTATGTAGAGGGAAGGGGGGCCCCTGAGGGGAGGACTGGGGGGCCCAGGCTGGGGTGTAGGGGTCTGGATCTTATTGCAAAAACTTTGCAACCCTTAGGCAGACTCCACTCTTTCAAATAGTGTTGCCCAGAGTAACCCTCCCTCAGGATATTAATAGTTGTTAAATTAGGAAGAAATAGTAGGTAAATAGTAGGTTATTTCTACCGGTTACTTAAATACTGGTTATTAAACACTGGTTATTTCTACTACTGGGTAGTTCGTGGGACTTCTTAGAGGCTTTAACATGCTGATGTCCTATGTGAAGCTCTAAGAGGAGAATGTATGCAGCCTCAGACTCACATGACCAAAGATCCTCTTCCAGCAAGCATCTCGTGGGAGTGAAGTTCCTGACGACATTATTTTGGATGTTGCATTTTTAGCGAGCTGAGCTCAACACCGCTGCTTCTCATAAGCGGACTGTAATTCGGCCTCCAGAGGTCAACGCATCTGTGGAGCTGCATATCCAGGCATGAACGGTTGTCCTCTTGGCAGAGGGCGATGGAGTGGGGGGGGGGGGGGGGCTGGAGGGGGGGGAGGTGGATTGTGTTAATGGCCGCAGGATGGGGTGGGACCAGCTCACTGCCACAAGAGGGTGGGCTCTTGTGTCCTAAATGCCACGAGCGCCCTCTGCCTGTCACGGGTGTTGGAAACACCCCTAATGCTTGGGCAACGCTGCGTGCTTCCCAGGCAGGCCAGACCGACTATAAAACCAAGGCTAAGAACGTCTCACCGGCCACTGCTGCCTCTTCAGGCAGCGGGAAATCTTCTTGGAGGTGTAGAGATTGCCAGGAAATCGCCCCGGCTGACAAAGGCTACCTGTCTGGGCCTTTGGTAAGAGGCCACTGGTTAAGACTCCCTGTTAAAGTCAGGCGGTGGCGGAAAAGCCTGAAGGACTCAGAGCCCAAAGATTCTCTGCTGTACTTCCCTTGGCAGGGGCATGCTGGTATTTCTGGGGGCACCTACTGCGTGCCTAGCCCCGCTCTGTAAAATGAGGAGTGGACTCAGAGTCTGGGGAGGCTGGGGAGGCCATCGACCGGGCCTGGCTGCATGGAAAGATTTGGGGCTCCCAGGCAGCTTCCTGGTTCCCCGACTGTCCCCTCGTCCCTGTTGCCTATGTTCCAGCATTAGAGATGTGTTCCCGTCGGCCGGGAAAGCCACCGAGCGCCAGCACCCATTCCTATTCCCACAACGCCCCACGAGACAGGTAGAGCGGGAGTGGTGAGACGGTAGGGGGCAGCGTTTGCTGCGCCCGTCCCCTGAGGTCGGCCAACAGTTCACACGTGAGGGTCCCCGGCACTTAGCCACCATTCTGAAACTCGGAGCTCTGAACATCCCTGTGATTTCTCTCCCCTAAGGTGGATGGGAACATGTTTGGTGGCAAAACCCGACCTGCACTGGTTGGAGGTTATTTATAGACTATCCCCCTTAGTGTAAATAGTCCTCCAATTTGCCGTGGCAATGTTAACGTATTGGATTGCAGACTGCTGCCACAGCCCCTGCTCTGGCCGTTAACTGACGTATGGTCTATGCACCATATTACCGTTGTAAAATAATAACTTCTGAAATCCGAACCCCATTTGGCCCGGCGTTTTGGATAAGAGGTTGTGGGCCTGTGTTACGTCACAATCCTCAAGCGGCCACTCTAGATCAGGTAATCTGGGAGGCGGGGACAGAGAAGCAAACTAACTTGCCCAAGGTCACAAGACAGACACATGCAGAGCCGGGATTCAAACCCAAGCACAAGTTTTAACTACTATACTCACATTTTAGAAATGAGGCCCGGAGAAGATAAGTGGCTTGCTCAAGATCACACAGCTAATAGGTGGCGAAATCAGTATCTGAAACTGGGTCTTTGGACTCTTAAATCCAGGATTCTTTCCACAGCATTTATAAGCCTTTAAGAAGGATAAGAAGTTGGTCCAGTGAGGCAAGGGCAGGGGTCTTCTGGGCAGCAGCCTGGATGCCAGTTGTAACTGAAAATCAGTTGGTTTAGTCTCCTTTGGCTAAACTGGCATGTCCTACTGAGAAGCCTTAATCGTCCTAAAGGTACAGGTCTCCGACCTGAGCGCCAAGGTTACTCTGTATAATGCTTCTCACCCAGCCCCAGGACTGTCCCTGGGAATGCTATGTGTTCTCGTGCAAGAACCTTTATCTCCTTCCCATGCTGGTGCCAGGCAGTCACAACACAGCTCCCTTCTCTTGTTAGAGGGGAAGCAATCTGTTCTCAGAGTGACGTATGGGTTGGAATATCATTTCCATATTTCTGTACGGATTAAGGCTGACCATATAATCACTCGTTCATTCCTTCATCCGACCAACATTTATTGAGCACCTACTATGTTCCTAGCACCGGGCTAGGCATGTGGAATACAAAGATGAAAAGATAAGGTCCTTGCCCTCAAGGAGCTCACAGTCTAAATGGGGAGACAAACATGCAGTAAAAATTCCAGGGAGGTCATTGCTACAACAGAGGTTTGTACAAAAAGCCTTGAGAGCCCAGGGTAAGGAAGGCCTCATTCAGCAAGGAAATATTTCACAGAGGAAGGGTGTCTGGGCTGAACTGGGAAGGGTGAGGGAAGCTCTGCCAGGCAAATGAGGAGCAGACACAGCCGAGAAGTTCAAGCTTCCTGAGCTGGAGCCAACTGTGCTCTTGTACTCAGGCAGGTTAGGTGTTCATTGGCTTAAACACTGCAAAGGGAGCTTTGAGAATAGAATGGGGACCATCTAGTGGGCTTGTCTCATTTTACAGATGAAGAAACTGAGGCCCAGAAGGGGAATGAAATCTCTATGTGGGGCTCTGAAATCTGGGACAGACCTGCCATCTTTCCCCATCCTGTTCTGAAAGCACACACACAAAGTACAACAAACTGTATTTGATATCATAAAGGCTGTAGAACTTTCACACATCAAAATGTTTTTTGAATTCTGCAAATTTACGGTACATATATGGTATTGAGCATCTGGAAAGCAAAAGCTTTTTTCTTAGTTTTTAAGTAAGCTCTAGGTCCAGTGTGGGACTTGAATTCACAACCCCAAGATCAAGAGTCACTGGTTTTACCGACTGATCCAGCCAGGCGCCCTAAGAAAGAGCTTATCTGATCAGACAGAAGAATGGAACTAATACACCATTCGCCCAGAAAAAATGAAACAAAAGAAAAAAAGAAACCGTCAGGAACAGGACAAGTCATTATTTGGATTAACTGATAAAAATCACGTGATAAAGTGGTGTTAGTTTTCCTTGACGCTGAGCTAAATCCAGGAGGGCCTAAATCCTGGTCACTTGAAGAAGGCCAAACTCATGTTTTTCTTCACACGCTACCCCAGCTCCAACCTGCTGAAGGCTTATTTCCCTGATGTCCAGGTAAAGTCATTCTTCACCTCTGAAAGCCTCTGAAAAACTCCCAAGAGGGAATGGTTTTGCCCAGTGGGAGGCAAGTCCTAGGTCATCTTATGTGCACCTCAGGTCCCCTTCATGTTGCTGATGGGATCGGTACAATTTCCAGTTCTGGGCTGAGACTCTGTATGAATAACTTTGGGCCACAAAGGTTGGGTATCTGAATTTTAAGCTTTTGACCTGTAGATATACAAACCCATGGGGAGGAAGGGTGGAGGGGAGAGAGAAACATTAGTAAATGGCATTTTTGGCCTAGTGTTTTATCTCTGCTGGGGAAGACTATGAAAAAGATAGAATACGTAAAGGGTTGGACATTGTCACATTTATATTCAAATTGCTGTGTTTCAACACTGAATGAAGGTATGTAGACATCAAGCATGATGATAAAGAAAATCAAGCTCTGACAGCTGGAACCAGACTATGCCTGTTCCCTTACCCTGGGTGTTGGGAGAGGGCAGCTAATACTTTGAATCTACTTCTTTGTGTTTTCCAGATCTTTCCCTCATATTCGGTTGCTTGGTTGACTCCTGCACCAAGCTCTGATTTCGATTCATTCTGCAACTCCAAGGTTGCAATGGCCTGCTCTCTGCTCTATACCCTTATCCCTTCCTTTTGCCCTTGACTCGGCAGAGAGCTCTGGGGCTGCTGTGCCATCTGCCCAGGTGCAGCAGAAGCTGGTACCACACTGGCTTTGACCCGAAACCCTCCCAAAGTCACAGTAGACACCATGGAAATCTTTTCATGGGTAAAAAAGTCATAAATATAGTACATCAAAACAGTATTTTCTAATCGGCATTATAGCTAATTCGCATTTTTCTGTGTACAAGTGAAAAGGCTAGGAAAACGGCTGTGACTTCTTTTTTTAAAGAAAGCCCTTTCTCATGGTGGCTGAAGCCATCCTTATTAAGCCCTATGTTGAAATGGAGGCTGAGAGTTCTGGCTCTGAGCGCCTCATGGCAAACATCCGACCTGATGGGCCCTGTTGTTTGTACAGTTCAACCGCTGCATTACCTCCCAGATGATCAAGTGGTTCAGCAACTTTCGTGAGTTTTATTACATCCAAATGGAAAAATTTGCCCGGCAAGCGATTTCAGATGGTGTCACAAATCCCAAAACGCTGGTGGTACTCCGAGACTCAGAACTTTTTCGAGCTCTCAATATGCACTATAACAAAGGAAATGACTTTGAGGTAAGGAAAATCAAGCTCTGACAGTTGGAACCAGACTATGGGTCCCCTGAGGTCTGATGAGTGCCTTCCCTTTGTGATTGAGTTTTCGAGAAGACCTCCTTCCGTGTCTGTCCGCAAATCACCGAGAGCCAGGGCAGCCTAGGGCCAATCTCTGTATCACCCACACAGACGAGATTCAACATCTTTTAGGCAACAGGTAGATATCACAAGCTGAATGTACAGCCAGTTTTCATCTGAAACGGAAGCAGAAGCCAGCCGGGTGTTGTGCCATTTGAGAGTTAATACTCTGTAATTACAACTGGCCGTAACTTGCGGAACTTCTCCCCGCAGTGTCAGGAGGCATCCGACTACATGCTACGCTGTTGCCGCCCCCAGACTTGGCCTCCGTTGTCTTTACAACAATTTTTGTTCATTTCATCATTTCGTTCTTTATTCTCACTTGATCAGTTTTATTTGTGGGCCTTTCACGACAAGTCACCTCAGATTCTCTCTCTCTCTGGAAATAATGAATAAGCAGTACTCCAGCTTCTGGGTCCTTTGGGGACCTCTGTGAAGGCACACTGGTGGCACCTTAGAGGGTAAGGTGTAAAGGGTGAGCAAGTGGCCTAGATGTCACCGGTGAGTACTCCTAATCTAGACACACATTTCCTTGTGTGCGGCGAACAGCTCTGCTGGGCTGCCATTCTGTTCTGCAGGTCACGGACCACCCTTTCCTCGCCTTACCCCTCTCACGTGACTCTGATACTTCCAACGAAGGGGAGGAATGCTGATATCCACCAGACGTTCTGTCAGAACCTGAGCCTCCTTTCTGAGGCTCGTGGGGTCAGGGTGTGTGGACAGGGTGGTGCTGCCACATCTTTGCGTGTGGGGTGGCCATCTGGCATGCGGTGGTGGCAAGCCCTGGGCCAGACCGGGTTTGGAGGACTTGTGGGACTCCCCGTCATTTACGATGCCAGTCTGTGTCAGGGCCTGGAACATACTGAGTCCCCCTCAACCTGGTGCTTGACTTGGGAAGCAGGAATGGTTCCAAGTCTTTTGGATCCAACCCCAAAGGATGGTGGGATGAGGAAAACAGTTGTAAACTTGGGCGCATGCCTTTCCACATTAGGCACTAAGGAAGAGAATACTAAAAACCTGCATTGAACCACAGATTTAATTTCGATCAGAGTCCGTTTCTCATTTACTGAAAACGCACCATTAGTAGAATCAGCTTCTCCTCCATAAGGAGTGTCCCTAATATACTTTTTCCCAGGGCTGTCTCATGGGTACCATCGTTTTAAAGTTTGTATTTGATGAGAGAGCAGGGGATTCTGAGGGCTGCAGAAGTCGAGGGCCGGGAGAGCAGGGATGCTCTTATCAGCCCACCACCCCAGGAACAGGCAGCACTGAGATCTGCATGGTGTCGGTGCTTCAGAGCCTCATGTCTTTTCTTTCTTGTGGGTCTCTTTGGGAATGCAGGTCCCGGATTGCTTCTTGGAAATCGCCAGCTTGACGTTACAGGAGTTCTTCAGGGCTGTCTCCACAGGGAAAGACTCAGATCCTTCCTGGAAGAAACCCATTTATAAAATTATTTCGAAACTGGACAGTGACATCCCAGAGATATTCAAATCTTCCAGCTACCCCCAGGAGCTGTTTCGGAATTAAGATCTCACAAAGTGAGGTGCAACTGATCAGGTCTTCCTGGGTTTGTCTTAAATGGCAGTCAGTACAGCTGTAGTCATATAAAAAGGGCATAGGGAGAACCCCCCCTCCCCCCACATAGGCACTAGTACCATTTCTGATCATTTATCTCCCTTTTCAGAATCATCAGAGGTTTAATCTCAACTATAAAATATATCAACCACATGTAACGGCATGTTGGTAGCATACTTTAAAAGGAACACAACAGTTTGGAAGCAGAACTTAAATCTCCACTTCACTGTTTCTGGGTGTTGTGACCCTGGGAACTTGCTGGGATCACTGCGTCTGTAAAACCAGATTGTGAGGATTAAAAGATAGTAAGTCCTGAAGTACTCTGTGAAATGTTACTCACTACACAAAGGCTAGTGTTTCCCCCAACTTGGCTTTCAGATAAAGTTACCTTTTGTGGGGTTTTTACAGATTGCTGGTTTTAGTTACCTATTTATCGAGCTCCACTTGTTTGCTAGACACTTTCAAATACATTAGCTTTAAGCTTTTCACCCTGAAAAGTAGATATTAGCTTCATTTGAAAAACAACCACACCCAAGCTTTGGAGCTGTGAGGTAACTTGCCAAAGTAGAAGGTAGGGCATTTGGGGTGGCGGGGACGGTCAGGAGTATGGAGGAACCCAAGCCCTTCCGAAGCCAGACTGCATGCTGGACCACCTCATGCTGCTCTGTGATTGCAAACAGACTACCACGGCCAGGAAGTATCCAGCACTGCTGGGATGCTGTCATCTGACAAGCCCTGCCTAGCACTCAGGAGTGCTTCATCACCCAGGATTTCCAAACTTTCCGTAGGACGTGAGTGTTGCTGTTCATTCATTCATCTGCTGGGAGTTTATCAGCAGGACAGCCCAACTAGTCTCTAGCTGACTGATGCAACGGATGCCCAGCCTCTTACGTGCAGAAGAAACTGAACTTCAGACTTGGAAGCTTGGAAACAGCCTTAGGAGGTATCTGGCCCACCCAGCTTAAATTAGGAAGGAGGGAACTGAGGTCCAGATAGGAGATTTGCACAGCCTGTGCATAGTCTCACAATGAATGGCATAAATCGGGGTGAAACACAGCATCACGCACAGAAACAGAAATTCTCCCACTCCTTAAGGAAAGTACAGGCCATGGTCAATCTTTCACAGACTCAGGAGTTCATGAAATCAATGCCCCCCCCCCCCCACCTACTGGCCCAATACAAATTGTGACGCACTCTGAGTATACAGGCGAGACATGTGCAAAGCTCAGTAACTGCATCTGTCCTGTGAGCTAGTCAGAGCCAAGTCTTTGTAAAGGTGTGTGAGTTGGGGTGGGGTGTCCTACAGATTTCAGGCTCTGTCATTCTGAATAAGGGATGTCTGTGACTTCATTAGCTTCCTTGTTTCCCATCTACATAAAACAAGTTTCTATATTCAACTACCCCACTTCCTTGACTTTTTGGGTGGGCTGGATCAGAGGAGATAAAATCCCTAAACTATTGCTCGATGTATCAACAAAAAAAGGTGCGAATAAAGAACTTTCTTTTGAATTTTCCCTTACTTCAAACAGCTGAGAGGAAAAACAAAACAGAAGTACTCAGCCCAAACTAATCTTCAGGTTGCTCTAAGGTTATTTGTAAGTGCCCTTTGATATATCCAGTTGCACTCAGATGATCTTTGCCATATTTTCTCCCAGAATTTTCCCTTCAAAAATGAAGGAATCTGCCAAATTTAAGTTTTAAGAGTAGGCAAGCATGGAGTATCTTGAGCAAGAACAGTTATCTGTGTTTGGAGACGGCAGAAGAACCCACTTCAATAACTATTGAAGATATTCATGAGAAACAATTCCAAGTTCACATGATTGTCTGATATGGAGCTGCCATTTTCTGTCCCAAACCTGAAATTCATTAGCGTGTGTTTTAAAGATTTAGCCACGCCACATCCAGGGCAGTGAACCTTGTCCCAGGGACCAATTAGATGAAATGTACATGCTCAAATTGAAAACATTTGTGTACTACAGTCCTTCCAGAAGTGTTCTCTAACCACTGACCTAAACACAGAAGAATGTATAAATATACATGCCTGCCAACATAAGAATTCTATCTTTGTTATGTTTTTCTGTTTCTACCAAGTATCTCTCTTTCTCTGTTGGGAACACATTCTGAGCCGGTTATTAAGTTCTTTTAGCTGTCATAACATTGCTAAAGATCTGGCCATTCTTTCCATTAAGGTATATGTGGGTACTGTTCTCTCCCAAATTAGACATTTTCAGAGTCTTTCAATGGTAGACATATTTTTATGTCTAATGATCTAGTCTAATTTCATGGGTAGACAGTAGGACCTGGAGTGTGGTTTATGATTTTGGCACCACTGGGGAGTTAATGCCCTATTAATGATTAAAAGTAGGCAGTTAGTTGGCATTGCATGCAGGAAAAGGTTCACTAGGAACCCTATTTCAAACATGGCTTCAAAGAGGTACACCCAGCTCCAAACCAGATTTGCACAGTGAGGAGGACAAAGGCACCACCCAGGCATATTGATGGTGCCTGAACTGTTTCCTTTGCATCCAAGGAAGAGCAAAGCATACGGGGTGGAGGTAACAAAGCAATCTTTAATAAGGTTCTGCACCTCGGCCCCATTACTACATGGAGATCTATAGGTCTTTGTTTTCAGTAACAAAATACAGAATCATCAGGAAAAAAAAAAATCTGAAACAAGACATCTATCGTATAACTTTTACATATGCCTTTGGAAAATATTTTTTAAGTTTACTCCTTTTGAGAGAGAGTGAGAGAGAGGGGGGAGGGGCAGAGAGAGAGGGAAAGAGAATCCCAAGCAGGCTCTGTGCTGTCAGTGGGGAGCCTGACATAGGGCTCGATCTCACAAACCTGAGCTGCAATCAAGAGTTGGACACTTGACTGTGCTACCCAGGCACTGCTAGAAAATATTTTTTAAAAAATCCTTATAAAAGTAGCTAAAATTTTGGTAAGCAGTTTCCTGGATGATATCATCTAAATTTTCATAATCTTTGATTCTGATTGTTTTCTTTGTAGTTTCAACTTTTTGCTCTGTAAAGTAGATCAAGTTTTATGATGTATGCATTCAGAACAAAATAGAAATTTAAAGAAACCTTTGATGTTTTCTATAGAAACTCTATTATGCATCTGCATAGATTTCACATAATGCAAGTTCATTTTCTCAGGACTGAGAAATAAAAAACAATAATGAGGGAGTTATGGGTAAGAGAGGGATGAAGAACGCGTTGGCTAAAGTAAGTTATAGGTCTACCAGGCTGGTGATCAAATTATGCACACTTGAATTTGAGAAGTGCTCTACAACTCTTAACAATTGCTTCAGGACTTGAGGCTCTGGAGGGAAAACATAAGCTTGTGAAAATATAACAAATGTAACACTTCTTATGAAAGTATAAAGACATTCTTGGCCAGATTTAAGTACATATAACACACACTGTAAGGAATGAGCTCTGATTACCTATTTGAGAGTATTAATAATGCATACTGTATCTTGGAGGTAGATCACGGTACCTAAGATTGAAAAATATGTATTAAGTGCTCACCTGTAGAAAAAGATAATTCATGAGCAGTGTATTTTTCAGGGGTATACAATTCCTATTGAAGTCATTCTCTCAGACTATACAAACCTAAGTATGCAGGAGTTGAATTCTCAGTCATACTAAAAAGAAAACCCTCAAGCTCCTAGATGTTAGCCTCTAGAGGAAGACGGGAATATCTGAGGAAATGTCGAGGGCAGGTTGAGACAATGAAAACAGTAGAGGAACATCCACCCCAAGCCTCACCAGTTCACACATCCACCTACTCACTGAAGAATCTGCTCCTCCTTCACCAAGAGTCTTTCAGGTCGTTTGGTTTCTTACAATCTCACCCCTTCATGCTCACAGATTTGTTTTGCTATTTCCAAATTCTCCAGTCACCCCTCAAACATGCATTAGGTCCTAGTCTTCCCTTTGAACACCCCATCCCCTCCATTTACTGATTTCTGTGGCTCAGACTCCTATTCCTTTATAACAGCTTCTGGTCTGGAAATTTAGCTTTGGGCAAGAATGTTGTCTGTACCCTAACCTTTTCCCTACCTGATCCTCAGTTATCTAATCTTCTGCCCCACTCCCACCCTCACTTCCCTCTTAACCAATAGCTTCCTTAAGAAGAGACTTCAGTAAGGTGCATGAGCCTTGGAGCGTGGTTTCATCCTGGCTCAAGCACCTACCAGCTATGGACCTCCGCAAGTTACTCTCTCCGCCTCAGCTTTCCCATCTGTAAAATAGAGATAAAATAGTAACCTACCTCACAGCACTGTTCTAAGGTTTAGGTAAAATAATACATGTTTAGGTAAAATAATACAGCACATTCCTAGTGCATGTTATTACACAGCAGTCATGAACTGTTAGCAAAGTCATGAGTTTGTACTGCTCCACAGCTGAAAAAGAAGTCTTAGCTTAAGAATGGCATGGATGTGTGACATTATAGATGTAAAACATACTCTGAATTTTGTTTTTACTATAACCATGCAGTAAAATGCACTAATACCTGTGATGACAACATAGAACTTAGCTTCAAACTGAGATGTTAATGGTTTCTGAGAGGTAAAGAAAGTCCAGCTAAAAAAAAAAAAAAAAAAAGCCTTGTGCTATAAAGTCTCTATGCATTCCCTCATTTACTCTTTATAACAATACTCCTATGTTGACGCGTTTACTTGGCACATGACATGACTACTATTGCTATTTGCTAGCTGGTTACCAAAGACATTGACCTGCTTTTGTCTTTTACAGGCCAATACATTGCAGTCTGACACCCTCCTAACTATAAGCTTAGTGACTAAGACATTATTTCTAAAACTATTCAACTTGCCATCTTTCACAAATGTTTATGGGGGATGTCTCAATGTCCACTGAATAGACTGTTTGGCTTGAATATTTTCTTAACTCCTGCACAGTTGTTCAAAACATCCTTGTTATTCCACTCCTTAGAAGATTAGATGGGTGTGTAGGGGGAGCACATACTGACACAACCTTGGTTTTCCTCTCCTAACATTTAAAATCTATATTCAGGAGCACATTTCTATAAAGATAAGCTTACTTTTTTATTGCAAGTAATCTGGCCTCTTTTCTGTTTTTCATTTTATCGTCATTAATGATGATCTTCCTCCTCTGCTCTTTCATGAATGTGGGATTTGTGATTATCTTTTTCAGAATATTTAAGGCTCTTAATGTTTTTTGGCTACTCTGTTCCCAAATAAGTTGACTTTTTCAAATCCAGTGTTAGGAGACAATGCTTTGCTGAAGTCTTACTCTTTTAAATCCCTAAGACCCTAAGACCCCTAAGACAGTTACATCTAGTGGGATGTATTCTTTTTATAAACACCCCAAAGCTGCTTTTGCCAAATTACTATCTTGATGTTTAGACATTTCACTTCTCATCACATATCTCATTACTTCATCAGAGCTGAGCTTGATGGATCCACCAGAGTTTTCTAACCAACCCACTCTAGAACTCTTCTCTCCTCTAGAACTCTTGCTAAAAATAATGTCAGAAATAAGAGTTTCCAAGAAAGACTGGGTTGCAGGTGTTAGAACAAACCACGCGTGCAAACGGTTTTGCTAGACTATAGGTTTATCAGCAAATCCTGGGAACAAAAAGTTTAATGACACTGAACTTACATTCCTAAGCACCTTAGTTTTGATATACTAGGTGCAGAGACAATTAAAATCCTCACGCCATGTAAATAGTAGATAGGATTATGTATCCTTAAGTTCTGGAGACAGCAATTACCTATAAAACATAAGTGAGGCGGATTTTAATATGTTGACAATGCTTAGAAGATGCTATTAAGTGACTTTCGATTTCTTTATTGTAGAATCATACCTATTCACTTCAAACATACCAGGGCATTTCTCTGGGGGATCGACAGTCTTCTGTTTCAGGAACTAGAAAGTTGCACCATTTATCGAACAAGTCTCAAATGTTCTAAAACTTGGCAGAAGAGGAACTTTTCTAGGATTGAGTCCATTGTTGTTATGCCAGAATTGGTGGACTTGCCCCCAAAATAAAGACCACTAACAGATTTTATGTTTTGGGGTATAAATTTATCATTTCACTTCCTTCACATAAAGTGACCATGATTTTCTTCCTCAAAACATAGCCCTTGAGAAACACACCTTTAATGATGATCACATAAAAAAAAGTCACTTTATGTTGCAAAAGCTATGCTACCTATCCCCACAGAGCAGCAGTCCCCCCAAATAAAAAGTCCTGAACTCAAGCTGGTGGGACCACAAGCAAAGTGACTCATTCCGAATCCCTTTACAGTTCTTCAAACCCTACGTGGAACACTGTATCTTGATCACAGTGGTGTTACATGAAACTATACAGGATGACATTGCATAGAACCACACAGATGCACAGACACACACATGCATACACATGAGTGTTTGTAAATCAGAATAAGCTCTGTGGAGTATTCCAATGTCAATTTCTCGGTTTTGAGACATAACTCTATATGACATTACCATAGGGGAAGACTTGGTGAAGGATGCATAAGGAATTCCCTGCACATTTTTTTTTTTGCCATTTCCTATGAATCTATGATTATTTTAAAATACAAATTTAAAACAAAAACCACACAGCCCATGTAGAATCAGAATGTTTGACAGAGTTCTATTGAAGAACTGATGTCCCCTAAGCAAGAAGCAAACAGAAGTCCACACCACCATGAATGAGAGTGCTTCCATAAGGACACTTAAAACCACAACTAATTATCTCAATACCAAAGCAGGTCAGTTTAATAAGGTACCTTCTAGCTTTGTGATTAAATATCAATTTTCATTTTGTTAGGCTTGTTTGGTTCTCTTCTGCATACACAGATAATGAGAACTAGCAGCTAAATCTGCTCTCTTTGTAATCAGAAGAGTCGTAGAAAAATAGCCTCTCCCTTCTGCCCTCTGCACTTGTCTTCTCCCATCTGTGACCTCCTCTACAAATCAAAATTCTCCTCAGAACTTTCCAGTTTAAATAACAGTGTACCGCAACTCATTTCTATTGTTAGGAACCTTCACCACAACTGGGAAGGTTGCGGCTTGTTTTCAGGCCCAGGGGCACATACGTGTTTCACATTAAAAGACATTTTAAAATCTTGGCTTTATTTGCTCCCAATAAGCCAGATTCTCCCTGTGCCTAGACTGTTTCTTTTCTGTCAAGCACCTTTGGAAACTGCATTAACTCTTTGAGGCTTATGGATTTTATTTTGCATTTAATAAGTTTTATTGATTATTATTGCTATTGGGGCACCTGGGTGGCTCAGTCGGTTAAGTATCCGACTCTTGATTTTGGCTCAGGTCATGATCTCACAGTTCATGGGATCGAGCCCCACGTTGGGCATTGCACTGACAACACGGAGCCTGCTTGGGATTCTCTCTCTGTCCCTCCCCCGCTCGTATATGCATTTACGTGTGCACTCTCTCTCAAAATAAAAATTAAAAAATTATTATTAACAAGTATCCTTCCAACACCTCCAACATCTTCCACACCTGCAAAGTACTAACAGACCAGGGCCTTTGGGAATTATTATTAATGAACTTATCTTCATATGGAGATGGAATAAAATTAAACACTTCCTTTAGAACTCTGGTTCTCAAACTTTGCTGCACACTGAAACTCCCTGGTGGGCTTTAAAAATGACCAGTGCTGGGGTGCTTGGCTGGCTCAGTTGGAAGAACATCTAACTCTTGATCTAGGAATTGTGATTTCAAAGTCCCACACTGGGTGTAGAGCCTACTAAAAAAATAAACTTTAAAAAATTTAAAAAAATTACTGGTGCCCCAGTCCCACCTCTAGACTCTAATTGTTATGAGGTGTATATAGCTTGAGCCTTTGGAGTTTTAACAGATCCCCAGGCAATTCTTACATGTCAAGTTTTATAACTAACTGCTCTAGCATATGACTCTTCACATGGAGCACTATTCGTATTTTGTAATTCTTCCAAACATGCACACATAAAGAGTAATCCTATGCTTATGGAATCTACCAGAAGCTTACCAATTATTGGTTTAAGGCCTCCAATGTCAGCATGCTTCCCTGACAATAAACTTTTAGGAATGCCTTTCAAAATCCTGTAGAGGCCTTGCTGACACACTCAGATTCACATGTAGTGAAAGCAGCAGACTCTTATGAAAAATAAAACCTCCCCGAAGTATTTTTTTTTTTTTTGGTTTTTTAACAACCGACTTAGTCATGTTGGGTTCATAGCAAAACTGAGCAGAAGATACACAGATTTCCCATAAAATTACTTGCCTTCATAAAAGCACAGGCCCCCTCATTATTAACATCCCCATCAGAGTGGTACATTTGCTACAAACTGATAAAACTACATTGATACATCAGCATCACTTAAAATCCATAGTGTTCATTAGGTTTCATCCTTGGTGTTGTGCATTCTATGAGTTTTGACAGGTGTAAATGACATGTATCCATCATTATAGTATCATACAGAATAGTTTCATTGCCCTGGAAAACCTCTCTGCTCACTAAACCCTAGCAACCATTAATCTCTACTGTCCTCACATAGTTACCTTTTCCAGAACATCATATAGTTGGAATTACATAGTGTGTAGCATATGATTCTTCTTTAATTTATTAATATGCATTTATGTTTCCTCCATGACTTTTTTTCTTTTTTTAAAGTTTTTTTTTTTTTAATTTTTTTTTCAACATTTATTTATTTTTGGGACAGAGAGAGACAGAGCATGAACGGGGGAGGGGCAGAGAGACAGGGAGACACAGAATTGGAAACAGGCTCCAGGCTCTGAGCCATCAGCCCAGAGCCTGACGCGGGGCTCGAACTCCCAGACCACGAGATCGTGACCTGGCTGAAGTCGGACGCTTAACTGACTGCGCCACCCAGGCGCCCCCTCCATGACTTTTGATGGCTTCACAGCTCATTTCTTTTTAGTGTTGAATAATATTCCATTGTTTGGATGTACCACAGTTTATTTATCCATTCACCTACTGAAAGACATCTTGATTACTTCCAAATTTTGGCAATTATGAATAGAGCTACTATAAATATCCATGCTCAGATTATTATTGGCCATAGTATTTGAGTCCTTTGAGTAAATACCAAGGAGCATGACTGCTGAGTTATATGGTAAGAGTATGTTTACTTTTCTAAGAAACTGCCAAACTGGTTTCCAAAGTGGCTGCATCATGTTGCATTCTCACCAGCAACAAAGAAGAGTTCCTGTTGCTCCACATCCTCATCAGCATTTGGTGGTGTCAGTGATCTAGATTTTGGCCATTCTAACGGTATGTGAGGATACCTTGTTGTTTTCATTTGCATTGCCCTGATGACATATGATATGAAGCATCTTTTCATATGCTTATTTTCCAACTGTATATCTTTTTGGTGACCTACCTGGTAAAGTCTTTCGCCCAATTTAAATTGGTTGTTTTCTTATTCTTGAATTTTAAGAGTTCTTTGAGTATTTTGGAGAATAGTCTTTTATCAGATATGCATTTTGCACATATCTTCTCCCAGTCTGTGGCATGCCTTTTAATTTTCTTGACAGTGTCACTCATAGAGCAGAAAATTTAATTTGAATGACGTCCAACTTATCAATTCTTTCTTTCATGGGTTGTGTCTCTGGTGATCTAAAAAGTCATCACCAAACTCAAAGTCATTTAGGTTTACTCCTATGTTTTCTTCTTCTCCTTCTCCTTCCTTCCTCCTTCTCCTCCTCCTCCTTTCTTCTTCTTCTTCTTGCTTCCTCACTCCTTCCTCCTTCTCCTCCTCCTTCTTTCTTCTACTTTCTTCTCCTTTTTTTTTTTTAGATGTTTATCTGAAAGAGACAGTGTGAGCATGGGAGGGGCGGAGAGAGAGGGAGATACAGAATCTGAAGCAGCTCTGAGATATCTGCACAGAGCCCGATGGGGCTCAAACCCATGAACCATGAGATCGTGACCTGAGCTAAAGTCAGACGCTTAGCTGACTAAGCCGCCCAGGCACCCCTCCTATGTTATCTTCTAAGAGTTTTATAGTTTTATGTTTTACATTTAGTTCTATGACCCATTTTGAGTTAATTTTTGTAAAGGGTGTAAGGTCTATGTCTAGATTCAACTTATTTGCATATCGATGTCCAGGTGTTCTGACACCATTTGTTGAAAATACATTTTTGCTCCACTGTATTGCCTTTCCTCCTTCGTCAAAGATCAGCTAATTATATTTATGTGGGTCTATTTTGGGATCTCATTTATGTTCCATTTATTTCTCCCTGTTATCTATTTTGTCTTGATTATTGTAGCTCTGTAAGTAAGTCATGAAGTCAGGTAATATCAGTCCTTCGATTTTGTTCTTCTTCAGTACTGTGTTGGCTATCTTGGGTCTCTTGCTTCTCCATATAAACTTTAGAATCAGTTTGTCAATATCCACAAGAAAACTTGCTGAGATTTTGATTTGGATTGCATTGAATCTATAGATCAATTTGGGAAGAATTGACATCTTGATAATATTGACTCTTCCTATCCATGAACATGGACTATCTCTGCATTTATGTAGTTCTTTCTTTCATCACAGTTTCATAGTTTTCTTCGTATGGATCTTGCACACATTTTGTTAGATTTATACTTACGTATTTTATTTTTAGGGGTGGTAATATAAATGATATTGTTTTTAAGTTCCACTTGTTTATTGCTGGTGCACAGGAAAGCAATTGACTTTTATATATTAACCCTGTATCCTGCAACCCTGCTATACTTATTAGCTCCAGGAGTTTATTTTGGATTTTCTATATAAACAGTACTGTCTTCTGCAAACAAAGACAGTTTTATTTCTTCTGACCCAATCTGTGTATCTTTTCTTTCCTTTGTCTTATTGCATTATCCAGGATTTCCAATACAATTTTCAAAAGCAATGGTGAGAAGGGACATCTTTGCCTGTTCCTGATCTTAGTAGGAACATTAAACATGATGAAATATGTTAGCTGTAGGCTTTTTGTAGTTACACTTTATCCAGTTAAGGAAGTTTCCCCTCTATTCCTAGTTTACTGAGGGTTTTTATCATGAATGAGTATTAGATTTTGTCAAATGCTTCTTCTACATCTGTTTATATGATGTGGTTTTTTTTTTTTTTTCCTTTAGCCTGTTGATGTGCAGGACAACATTAACTAATTTTTGAATGTTGCATACCCTCCCACTTGGCCATGGTGCATAATTCTTTGTATACATTGTTGGATTCAATTTGCTAATATTTTGTTAGGGAATTTTGCATAGATATTCATGAGAAATCTGTAGCCTGCAGTTTTCTTTTCTTGTAATGTCTTTGGTTTTGATGTCAGGATAATGCTGGCCTCATAGTATGAGCTAGGGAGTATTCCCTTTGCTTCTATCTTCTGAAAGAGATCATAGAGAATTGGTATAATTTCTTCCTGTATCCTGGGATACAGTGAACCCATCTAGGTCTGGTGCTTTTTGTTTTTGAAGGTTAATAATTATTGATTTGATTTCCTTAACAGATACAGGCTTATTCAAATTGTCTATTTTTGCTTTTTTTGAGTTTTGCAAGATTGTGTCTTCTAAGCAACTGGTCTGTTTCATCTAGGTTATCAGATCTGTGGGCAAAGAGTTGTTCACAGTATTTCTTTGTTACTCTTTTAATGTCTGAAGTCTATGGGCTCTTTAGCGATGGCCCCTCCCTTTCATTTCTGATATTAGTTATTCATGTAAAGAATGTCCTTTTAATAAAAGTTTTCATACCTAAAAAAATGAACTAGACACTCTCATGAGAAGTGGGTATTCCAGATTTCACCAAACCAATACTTTTTTTTTTAAAGCAAGGGTACAGTATCAAAACCTGTTATTTTCCAGGATTTTTCAAACTAGTATTAAACAAGATGTGTAATGTGAGAAGATATTTTCATAGCACCTGTGAATCCAGTTGTCATAATTCCAAAGGAAGAAGAGAAAGAGTTGGAAAAAAGAACTTCATGATTAAGAGAGATAATCTTCTCAAATGACAATTTCCCCACCACTGAAACAGCACCTATTCCCAAAAGCTTAATGGTTTTGATCTATGTATGTCTACTACTTTGAACTTATTTTGCTTATCCTTATCAATTCTAAATTTATTCAAAAGACTGAATTCAAATGAGAGCAGCATAAAAACCTGGGTTTTAAAATACCAAGAAAAGAACTTCTTTTGATATCCCAGCCATTAGTTAGGACTCTTTCTAAAACACACATACAGAAAATTATTAGGAGGACATAAAAGGAAGAATTGTTTCCCTATGGCCTAATAATTAAATTCTTCTGTATTTTTCCTGGAAAATTTCAAACTATGTCCCAAAACGGCATTTACAAGAATGTTCAAGGCAACATTGTCATGACAGTGAAAAACTGTCACAAATAAGAGAAATAATCTATGTTATACAGATATTATGGAATATACCCATACACATATGTATATTTATATATATGTATGTGTGTGCATATATGTACAGACATAAGGGTCTGCAGACAACATGTAAAGAATATCACTCATGTAAAAAAAAACAATAAAACTATATCCTTATAGGTACATATATATGTGTATAAATGCACAGAAAAAGGTTTGGAAAGCCACACTCCAAAATGATAACAGTAATTACCTCCAAAAGGTTTGTTGCTCAATAGGGATTCTAGTATTATCTGTAGTATTTTAATTTCTTTAAATGATAAGAATGAACGAATTCGTACTTTATGGCTGAAATGGGTTTGAAAAAGATAATGCCCAAAAACATACTTTAAGAAATCAAACATAGCAAAAGTATACCCACCTTGACACTGACAGGTGCCAACAAAGAAGCTTTAATGACATTCATCCTCTTTCCCCAGTAGAAATAGTAGGAAGCAATGGAGAGTTGTGAGCAGAACATTCTGGTTAAATTCACATCTGAGTATGGCTGCTCAGCTGCTCCACTTAACCAAAGGGAATTCTTGCTGTCTTCTTTCTCTGGGATAGGTGTGTGCACACTATTTAATTGTGCACACACAAGGTGCTTACCTACCATCTTGATAAATGGAGGCACAGAAAGGATGTGCCCAAGGGGGAGGCAAAATACATGCATCCATGTAACAGCAAGCAGTGGACAAAATTTGCAGTAGGTTATTGTGCAAATTCACCATCAGTGTATTATGTATATGTACGTATTGCTATCTGCCTCAATGAAACAGAATTGCTCATTCCAAAATATCAGTTACAAGATACTGGCCAAAATATTTACATACTATGTATGTAGTAAACCTGATGTTTCTTCTCCTATGGACATCTTCTTTACAGTAATTGTCTTTCAGACATCTTTTATGGTGTATGTCAGAAGTCCCAAAATGATGGCCTGTTGGTAATATGTGGTCTCCATAGTATTTTGAAAAGGCTGTATCACATAAAAATCCAGCTTTCAACTTTATCTTCATCTGGTAACATTTGGTCTACCTTGCTTCATGGCAACCACTGGCTGGAGAAGAACTGTCTCACTGAGATAGGGCAAGTACTCTGCATCATCTCAGTCCCTGCCATGCCCTACTGCCTCCCCAGGCTGAGAGTCAGGTACCATTATCATTCTGCTTCCATTGTTGTTTTTCACACAATAAAGAAAATGAACACTTGTACTTCTACATCTACTAAATGTGGGAAAACTAAAGATACACAGCGAAAAATGTTTCAAGAAAAATCAGAAAGAGGACATTTTTCCATGAGAATGAAGAATATTCCTACATGTCTGGTTTGTAAACAAAGTATGTTCCTGATGAAAGAACCAAACATGTATGTTCCTGACAAAAGAACAGAACATGCCATTATGAAACCATTAGCCAATTCTCACTTATCTTCCTGTCCATAGCAGGTATTTGAATTTTAATGCCTGGTTTATAGA
Organism: Prionailurus bengalensis; assembly: GCF_016509475.1. Taxonomy (NCBI): domain Eukaryota; kingdom Metazoa; phylum Chordata; class Mammalia; order Carnivora; family Felidae; genus Prionailurus; species Prionailurus bengalensis. The sequence goes on along the minus strand of NC_057355.1, from coordinate 120,573,383 downwards.
ATACTTATGGATATACCACCAACTGGAAGATACACAGGCAGTGAAAAAGCAAACTCAAGAATTAGAGTTCTGTGAATTACACGTATGAATTAATTTATATTTAAATTTAATCACATCAACTCTAAATATGCTTGTTGAGCACCAACTACACATGACAGGTATTGCATATTAGGTGTTACAAGGATGGAAGCGGAGCAAAATATAGATCTTGCCCTCTAGGAGCTTGCATATGGGAATGGGAAGGAAGAATGGGATGGGGAAGAAAGAACAGACAGGTATATAAGTTACTCTACTAGAAAGATAAATTGAGAGGAGACCATAGACCTACGGATGGATACCTAGATTGCTTCTGTACCTTGGCTATTGTAAATAATGTTGCAATAAACACAGGGGTGCATCTATTTTTCCATTTTCTTTGGGTAAATACCCAGTAGTAGAGTTACCGGGCCATAGGATAATTCTATTTTAATTTTTTGAGGAACTTCCCTGTTTTCCACAGTGGCTCCATCAATTAGCATCCTCATCAACAATAAGACGGTAATAACACTGTTTAGTGACAGATGGTGATCACACTAATTGTGGTGAGCTGTTGAATCATTATATTACCCACCTGAAACTAATATTAACACTGTATGTTAATTCTGCTTAAAAAAATTAAATATACCAAAGCTACATGCAAAAGAGCGAGAGCGAGAGCGAGAGAGAGAGAAAGAGAGAGAGATCATAGGACAAATCAAACAAAACCCTGTGAGAGCTGGAAGGAGGGAGCAAAACAGGAAGCTCAGGAAGAACACAGCTTCAGGTAGAGGGTAGCACGTGAGCCGGGCCTTAAGATACAATTTCTAAAGGAAACAGGAAATTTTAGGGACAGCGCCTACAGTGTAGTGTGCATGTGGTAAGAAGGGTGGAAGAAGAAGCTGGAGAAGTAGTTGGGATCATGTTACTGACAGACTTAATTGCCAAGCTGCTGAGTTTGTCCTTAATAAGATGGGTAATAGGGAACTTCCAAGTGAAGTAGGTCACTGGAGCTGGAACAAACAGGTTAGTTATATTACATAAGAAATCACAAATTACAGAACACAAAATTACTTCTAGGAGCCATCTGAACAGCAAAACAGGATTTCCTCTACTCTGTTCTTACGTAATAATTAATTCAATACTTGTCAAAATTTTAAGCTTCTGTGATTAAAAACATTAAACAATCTAACAAATAATAAATGAGACTCCAAGTGTACAGGTATACCTGTGAGAGTGCAAGGAAGATGATTTTAGAGGTAACCAACTGAATTGTATTGTTCCTGATAGATATGTTTACATCAGAATGCACTTTCAGGTCCACAGAATTTAGAAAACACACACATGTGCACGTGCATACAACACACACAATACTGGAGCATTCACCACCTTAGCACTTATGAAGGCCCTCAGAAAGAAGGTATCACAGTAAGGAAAAAAGAAAGTGCCGAGTCAGGGATGAGGAAACCCAAGTTCTAGGCTTGTTTCCCCATCTTTGACCAAGTCATTGGTCTTCTCTCGGCCTCAGAAACTTCATCTCTAAAGTGAAGGGACTGGACAGGAATGAGCCCTAAGGTCTTTCCAACCTCTTCTCTAAACATCAAGAGTTTCAAACCGGCAGCCTTCAAGTCTGAAATGGCAGGCGAACTGCACAGGCCAAAGCATTTGCCAAAAAACCCCCTACCAAACTAAACAAAACCCAGAATAGGTTCCTAGTGCCCAAACGCTGATTTCACATAAAAACCCTGATTTTTCACTTCTCTTGCCAGAAAATCTGGCAATGGCCCACGTCCCTATATGGCCACAATCTGCTGTGGTTAAGCAGGCGCTGCCTCCCCTGTAACTGGACCTACCTTGTTCTCCAGTTGGCCAGTCTCCACCCTCTGACTCACTCCTTAGTTACCTGTCCGACTCTGAGTAAGTGTGTGACTACTGCCATGCTCGCGGGAGATAGCCTCTCTGTTCACTCTACAGATACATGAGCCATGCACCAAGCTAGCTAGATGCTGTAAAAGAAATAAACATTAGACATACTTAAGTCAAGAATTAGAATTCACTGTCAGAAGTAATAGGTGTGAGGGGGATTTCAAGTTATGGTGGAAGAGATTATTTCAATTCTTGAAATACAGAAGAGGGATCTGTAATCTAGCTTAACGTTGTCAAAAACAAGAATGTGAATATTTGGTAGGCAGTTTAAGCTTCTTAAGTAGAAGACTCAAAGTCAAGTCCTTTCTTATATGATAAACCATTAAATCTACAAACTCTTCATAGGATCACAAATGCAAGGTCCTGCTGGCGGGCAGAGGGCTGTGCCTAACTGCAGCTCAGCCCCAGCCATGGGGATGCTCGTTGACTAGGGTCTAATGTGAAAGCATTGGGGCCTAAGAAGTGAATCAGATCAGCCACTGAAAAGCATAAATATCCAGAGGTACAGAGGAGAGAGGCATAAGGATTTAACTCTCAGTTATGTGTGGCCCAGGGAATCATCAGAGTCTCTGGCCCTCTAAGATGCATCATGATTCTTTGCTTTGTCAGAATCCTATCATGCAGGGCTTTCCAGGAAACAAGGTCTGTTTTTGTCATTTCATTATTGTCATTTCTCTTGACAGGTCACCATTATGCTGTGCTGGCTCTCAAGCACCTGTCACTCTCTGAAGATGTCTATGTAAAGGATGCCATTGGTAGTATTCCTTCATTGCTAGAAATCAGTCAAGTACAGGAAGTGGCAGAGTGATGATGATATACGAAATTCAAAATTTATAAGAGCAAAGACAGCACGGATATCCATCAACGAAAACTTGGTATATTAAATTACGATAAAGACATACGATATTCTGCAGCTGTAAAAGGGAAAAGGGATGGAACGCTACTAAGCAATAAAAAGGAACAAACTACTGATACACATCATAACTGGAATGAATGCCAAAAGAATTACGTCAAGTAAAACAAGGCCACAAATCCAATCCCAAAAGGTTACATCTTATATAATTTCATTTACATAACATTCTTTAAATGATACAATTACAAAAATGGAGAACAGATTAAAGGCTGCCAAGGATTAGAGATGGGGGTGGGAGGAAGATGGGGGTGGACACACAAACCCACCCATGTGATAAAACTGTAAAGAAATATACCTATACAATATATATCCCATACCATGAAAAGAACAGAAATATAAATGAAGCAATTGCTAACATTTTTCAGCAAAGCTCCTTAAAATAAGAAGGTAACTTTGGGAAACTAAATAGGGGGGGAAGAGAGGGAAAGAGAGCGAGAAGGAGGGAGAGAGGCAGAAAGGGGGAGGGAGAGAGAGAGAGAGGGAGGGAGGGAGGGAGGGGGGAGAAAGGGAGGAAAAGAGACCGGGAAGGAGGGAAGGAGTGGGCGAGAGAAGGAAAGAGAGAAAGAAGAGAGAGGAGAAAAGGGGGGGGGGAGAGGGAGAGAAGAGGGGGAGGGAGACTGAGAATGGGAGTGTTCTACAGATGATCTGAATGACTTCTAAGACATACTATTAGAAAGAAAACACAAAAATAAGGTGCTTTGTGTAGCACTCTACCATCTGAGTAAACAAAAACAAAAATGTTAATAATCAACGCTTGCCCACAGAATTATTTCTGAAACGAAACAAAAGAAACAGGCAACACTGGTTGCTTCTACAGATGGGATAGGAGGAGGATGAGGGTTGGGATGGGAGACTTTAATTCACTTGCCCTTGAACCTTCTGAATTTTATGCCACATGGATGTATTACTTATTCATAAAACTACTATTTTCTCTTTGAATATATGAAAATCAAGACAAATCAATGCTTCAGCGCTTTCACCTTTGTACACACCTGTTGTCTGGTAACTGCTTTCTGTTACTACTTATCCCCTCCTTGGTGCATATTAGCTAACCTTTGCACCTAACCTCTTAAGCTTCCATACTGGTTCTGAAAATCAGTTTCATTGCTTACCTGAAAATGCTTCCGAAGTATTACTCTCCCGACACACACACGCCACACCATTTCACATGGCATAGCTCAGTCTATAAGAGCTGGCTATAAAAGATGACAATTACCTTCAAGCCAAGCGAAAATGTCAAATTTCTAAAGCACATATAAGTACGAGTCAAAAACGAATTAACGACGATGATGACAGCTACCAATTTTTTTTCACCTTTTACTAGGTGCTTGGCACTGTGCCAAGCAGCTTACAAGCATCATCCATTTACTCCTCACTGCAACCTTTGCTAGGTGAGTTTTGTTACTGTCACTTTATGGATGAGGAAATGGAAGCTCAGATAGGTTAAATGAGTTGCTTAAGGTCACATGGCTTCTAAGAGAAGAACTTGAATTTGTACCAGGGTCCGTCGATACTAAGAATGAGGAATCATTCTCGTATGGCTTAGTAAAATTCACCTCAGTTTTGGTATTTCTAAACTTTATGTGAAGCAACTATATGGTCTCTTTGTAGCTGACAACCTGTTGATTTTATGGTCCCACCAGTAAGACAGGCTGTAGACACCACTATTACCAAAAATACCTGAAACTCGCACCGTCAGCAGGACAAAATACTTAACGAAAAAGCCTACCTTAACATAAAATACCTAATAGAAAACCTAGTTTGAAAGTTTCAGTCAGTCCAACTCAGAATTTAATACTTGGTTTGCTCAATCAACAACTGGAATTCTTTCACAAAGGAAGTAAATCCAACCAGAAAATTTAAGACCTTTGTCTCTGTCAATAAACTTCTGAATTAATCACTGATATCTGACTCAAATATAACTTCTCAAAAATTATGTGAATCCAAGTCCGTGTCAACCAACAGAGAGTGTGCAACTGATGGCTTCTGATCCATGTAATCAATTACAATGTATTTTGAATATGCCAACTTAACCCTAAATAAATGATTTCTAAATAGAAAAAATTTCTGCATCTCATCAAGCAGAGCTGAATCACTGAAATGAGATTTTTCACAATTTAAAAGGTCTGAAACATTAAAGATATGAGGAACTCTCCCCAATATCAGATTATTATTAAGACACCAGACACCACAAAAGATTTTAAATCAACTTGATAGGATTAAAATAAAAAATTTAAGACACATACCAAGCAGCTTTCGGAGATAAGGAGAACTATGTAAATAAAACAACAGTAAAATGCTAGCACATAAATGGAATCCAAGTTTGGTCCCCTGTATTCCAAGGACATCTCTTAATAAACTTAAAATATTTGTGTTATCAAGGTATTTCCTACCAACACGAAATTTCTCCAAGATATTCTTGGGTGTTCTATTCTGAGTCCAGTGATAATGCAAATTCAAGAATGTAATAGTCCTTTAGACTAGCAAAATCAAATATCAACTGACAGTCTCTATTACTTTCTTTTTGGGGCCTCATCTTTTTTTCATTAATCTTCTTTCATTGAAGTTATTTGTTAGACCAACTTCCGAAAGTAGCCAACATTCTATGTTTATCCCCTAAGGTCATGTTAATCTGTATCTTCTACAGATTGTTTCCTCTCCCCTTATCCCCTTTGGTATAAGATCATAGACACAAAGCCATGGCTGCAAGGCAAAAATATGGCAGGTTTATGGTGATTCACAGGTGATTACCACTTCTTATTTCATTGGCATTCTGAATACTGTTAGAACATAAAATGGTTAAGAAAACTAAAGTAAGACATTCTCCGTAAGAACATATATTATCTCCATTGTCTTCTGAACTAGAGAACACATTCTGGAAATACTGTCTTTGATAAGAACAGGCATTTGGTAGATTCAAGTGAGTCTCTGTACAAACAATAATTCTATTGGCTATCTTGTGATGGACCTTCACTCAACGTCATAAACGCAGCTGAGAAAGATCAGTACATAGAAGTCTACTGTCAGCCAATAAGCAACCCAAGTTGTTAAATACTACAAACAGTAGGTGTTATTTAATGAAACAAATTACACGTTCAATATTGACTTGTTAAAAGCCTCTTACATGTAAACATTCAGAATTTCAGAGAAGATAAAAAGAACAGAAAGTTGTGAGGATTCCCGTTAAGTTGGTCTTCAGTACTGTAATTTCACGTTCTTGACACCCAAAGCAGTACTATTCGAATGCTAATAAATATCATCTCTGGTCACACGGTATTTAATGTAGGTCATAAAACTAAAAGGTTTTTGTCTGTAGCCCAAAAGTGAGTATTTCAAAATATTCAAGCCTTTTGTGAACACATTTAGAACTTGCAGAGTTGGATTACAAAGTGGAAACGGTGTTTGAGGAGGAAGGCTCTTCTCTAGGTCATCTCTCATGCTAGAAAATGATATTTTTTTGCTTTGCAGAATAGAAGAGGGAAAAGAATGTTTTTCTGTTTTTAAATTGGAATGATATTTGGGTTTTAGCACCATATATTTCTAGGTTCCACCTGGTACTATCCACAAGAGGGGAAATTCTGTGCAGAAGGCCATGCTTTCCAATCATGAGCAATCTGGCAAGAACCTGAAAACTTGAAGGGCTTAAAGGCTGCTTGCCAGAGGGCTGCGCATCTCCATACTCCTTCCCTGAAATCTTGATGCAAACATCAGTTAATTCAAGTTCAGCAATAAGGCAATAAGTTCCTGAGTTCTATGGAGTACATCAGTTTTGTCCACCAGGAGTCAAAGCCAGATGAGGGAAAAATCAAAATGTAACGGGGCATGAGGCAACAGCAAGAGGATCAAAGTAATAATAATAATAAAAAACAATAAAACATCATGCTACAGAACTGATGTGCTCCACGGAACTGATGAATATTTGCAGTTGTCTCTACTAGTCTTCAAGATGCAAAGATAAAGAAAGCTATAAAACAAAGATTACGGAGACTTCCTTGTGCTTACAATATGTGCTATGTATTATATTGAGCTATATAATATTCTATAGGAAAGAGGTTTTGGGATGTTCAGCTAGCACGTAATTAGAACACACCATATTAAAAAAGCAAAAGAAATAAAATTAAGAAAACGAGAGAAAGGGGCCCATGCTGTATAGCCCATGAATCTCATCGGCTTTATCGTGAAAGTTTATTGTTTTTAATCCTAGTACAATCAGCTACCAGTTACATACAGTAAAAAACAAAAACAGCCACAAAGCAATGATGATAGAGATAGTCTGTGACATTGTACAGTGGAGGAAATATTTTCTGTTGGAATCTTCCAGCAGACCCCCACCTGGCTTCAGCAGTTAAGCTATCACTCCCTCCCTCCCCAAAATCGTTAAAAAGAAAAATCAATGTCTTGCTTGGGCACAGCAAGATTCTAATACCTCTTGGGGACACTGGAGAACTTTAAAAAACTAAAGTGGTAGAAACAAAACAAAAACTGAAACGTGGAAGGCAAGGTGACACACAACGAAGCTCCATGAGGCCGTGGCTTCAGATCACCTCAAAGCGAACCACCTGGAAAGAAAAGAAAAGGCTGTCATGCCAGGAGATAGCAGGGAGAAAAGTTCAGTAGACTTTAGTATCTCAACACTCTACTCCTCAAATCTACAGAATCCAAGCTTTTCTCAAGTCTTACGTTAAGTGAGCTGAGTTGTAGAAAACTGCTCCATTTTCCAGTACCTTGCACTGTAAATGTTGGCAACTAGCACATACTTAAAAACCAAAAAATAATACGAGAAGCATTTTTAGCAAAGCATGCTGTCTCCTTTATCTCAAACCCTTCAAAACAACCACACAGTAGAGGCTATTCATATGAGTGTGCAATCTTACCTTAGAGGAACAATGACTCCATTCAAAAACTAAGTCTCATATATATTTGGTTCGATTGAGGGCTTTTTCAGCCAGGTGACCACTTTCATCTGTGATCTTCTCCCAATCAGTCTGTCCGACCACAAAACCTATGGCCCTTTTCCTATCTGCGTCCTTCTTTTCTTCCAGGTCTGCCCATCTCACCTAAAAAGAACACAGCATTAGGCTGGGCTTTAGGAAAAATAAATAAGCAAAGGGCCTCTTCCCTCTCTGGATAGTCTAAGGGGTAGGTAACTAATTTGAAACTAAGAATTAAAAAAACATTGGAGATTAACTGGGGAGAAGTGGAGAAAGCCACATGTCTTAAGCTACAGAAAGGAAACTCTCTAGTCAGTCACCAAGTCCTAACCCTTCCAGCCCCTGGAAAGTTCAGCTCTCAGCTCAGTTCGGGCCCCTCCATTATCCTCTGTGGCTCCTTTCTGGTTCACTGACCTCACTTCTTCCTCTGCTTAGTCTTCCTACCTTACATGCTCACTCCCTCCAATCCATCCTGCCAGAATGATCCCCAAATACACACAGTCATGACTCTCACCGGCTTTAAATCCGTCCCCTGCCTGAAGAATAAAATCCAAGCAATAGGTCCCTCTGGATCTGGCCCTTCTACTCTCCAGTGGCATTTCTGGGCAGTGCCTACAGCTTTTGTGTAAGTAGTACACAATTATTTCTGGCTCTCAGAGCACAATGGGCCACTTCCCACCTCTGTAACCTTGCATATTCTAGCCTCCCTTCCTGAAACGTCTTTGCCCTAACCCTGTCCATCTGGCATGAGTCTAGTCATCAATCCTTTCTTTGTCTCTCTTGTTCTTTGCCAATCAAATAATTAACCATTGCTTCCTTAGAGCTGCTTCTGGGTTTTGACACGTTTACTTTTGAACTTTCACACTATTTTGCAATGATCTACTTATAGACCTGCATTCCCTAATAGACTGTGAATACCCTAGGTCAACTGAGTTTTATTTATCTCTACACAATAATTATTTCTTGAAATTTAATCTTAGAAAACAGGGAGAGAGTATTATCATCTTCATCCATGAGATAAAGAGATGAAGAGATGGACTCAATCTCAATCAAATGATATCATTTGGATATCAGTTATAATATTATAACTGTGGAAAAATTATAACTATAAATGCATAGATCAGGGATATTTCCCATTGGCAGGTATTCTGACATTTAAAAATGTAAGGAGATACATTTTAAATTTTAATAATATATCAAATATAGATTCTTATATTAACAATTAAAAGAACAAGCAGATATATCACATTCTGCAAAAGTTGAAACACCTGAGAAACTATGAAACTGTGGACATAACACCAAAGTCTGCAGAGACTGTATTTTCAATATAGCTTGTGATTTATTCTCTGTGACAAGGAATGGGAACCAGAGCATGCATACTTCATGTTCTTCACACTGGACATGGAAATGCATCAGGGCTCTTAGAGGCACACTGACCTTCCGTATTACTATTTACCGGACAGCAACCACTTGGCCAAAGAGAGGATATGTAGTAATAGCAGTGGGGAAAAACTGATACCACCCAACTCTTTTTAAAGTAGATTTAGTGCGTGGAAAACCTAAATTTCCTTCATGGATTTTAGTAAAAAAGAAAAAAAAAAGCCTACTTAATGTGGGCTTTTTATACAGACGTCTCTGGACTTCCTACTATGTATTTATGCTGATTATATTTATTTTGAGGGACTCATACACTCTCTCAGTTGCCCTTGGGATCAGGGGGATACGTTCAGCAAAAGATGACTATGGCTGAGGAGGATGAAGGATGGACAGATGGACAGACTGGCCAGTGAACAAAGAAATGTTGTAACCAGTCCATAGTACATCCTTGACACAGAGTTAAACACACTGGTCAGTGCCACCCTGAACAAACTAAGAGCTAATTTTTAAGCCTGCAGTATAAATTCTAAGTCTTTAAAACCCAGATAAAATAAAGAACACAGGATTAAAAGAAAAAGTATGTAATTATTTCTTAGATAAGCAATATGTTTTAGCACAAATGCCCACAATTTTAAGTTGAAATGAAAATGTTTTATTCGTATTGTTAATGTATACTGGTGCTGTATTATTTATTTACATGGTAGACTCCTCCACTGGAGGTCCACTCCTTAAGAGGTCTCATCCACAGACCTGACAGACATTCAACATTGTAGAATGAGTGAATGATCACCAAAACACTAAATATATAAGAAGCAGAATAATGACTTTCAATTAGAAATGGTTTCTTAAATGTCAGTGTCCGTCCTAATCTTCCTAGAGGTACTTTTACTGAGATTTATAATCTTTTTTGCCACTTATCTTAGCCATTAAAAAAATGTTATAATACAGAAAAATCTTGACTAACACTCAAAGGTTTGAGGTGCATATATTTTATCCACTGTCACTAAAAATATCTATAAAATGTAAATGTCCAGCAAGTAAGGGATCTGTTCACCTTCTACAGATATCAAAGAAACACAAAGTCGCCTTGACCTGCCATTTTATGCCCAATTAAGCAAGCAAAATTTTTAAAAAATTGTATTTAAAAAACCTAGCCATTTTGGTAAAACTCTAGTATGATCAACTCTACATAAACTACTTGTTACAGTGGACATTAATCCTAGGAACATATCTGGTATTTGTAAAAAGCTGAATTAAAGGAATCAAGAGACCCCCGCAAATGAATAAATTACGAATTCTGCATTTGTTGCTACCCAAAGGATCTCCTTGTAGTCTGATTTTCGTGAGTGGTTTGAGAGTTAAAAACTATTTGAAATGAGGATGTGAGGCAGGGGAGGAGAGACAATGATAAGCCACTTAAAGAACTGGGATGTGGGGTTAAGAAGATGGCAGCAAAGTAGAAGGACTCTAGGCTCACCTCGGCTCATGAACACAACTAGATAACTAGCAAATCATCCTAAATACCTAGATATTGATCTGAAGACTGGCAGAACCAACTGCAACAATTAAAGGTAGAAAGGAGGCCACATCAAAGAAGGCAGAAAGTGCAGAGACAACAGTTTGGGAGAGAAATGGATGGTGGCCACTATGGTAGGCAGGGAGCAGTGGTGGGAGAGAAGGGTGAGAGATATACTAACACACTGGGGAGCATCCGGGGAAAACAAATTCCCACAGTAAGAGAGCAAGAGGGGCCAAATTTCATGATTTATGGCAACCAGCGTGGAGTTTTAAAGGTCGGCAGGCTTGGCTGGAAGAGAGCCCTTAGGGCACTGCCTTGCTCTTAAAGAGAAGGCAGGCAAACATACAGCATGGAAATAGCGATCTGAAGAGCACTGGGGAGGTTACTCGCTCATCTCAGAGTATGTCCCAGAAAGACAGAGTTCACTGAGAGACCCCTCTGGGAACAAAGAAACTGGCCCGCACCATTTCTCAACGCTGCCCCTCAGCACAAGCATAGGACTGCCCGTGGGAACCAGTGTAAAGTGCCAACACTTGCTACCTAACTTGCTTAAACCAAGCCCCACCTCCCTGTGCTCTGGTAGAACTGCCTCTCCCACTCACACTTGCCTCAGTCCCAGCATGGTAGGCTCCCTCCTCCAGAAGACCAGCCCAAACCCTTGCTCACACTGTATCTCCCCATGTAGGAACTTTCTGGAGCCTTGGTTCTGGCAGTGATGGTGACAGGTCTCATTTCACAGACAGACCAGAGCACATATAGTTAAAATGCACCACATTATATAGTTAAAACACACCACATTTAGGCTAGGGACCAAACATTGCCCACAACAGACAAAGAAAGCCTCTGCAGATGACTGGCCTGAAGGATAAAATGGCCAGGACAAAAAAGCAGAAGATACGCAAAACACACTGGACACACTCCCAGAAGCACCAGGCCCTAGGGAACAGAGGATACCACAAAGCAGAGCACTACAGGACCTCTTCTTCATAAGGCCATTACCCTTAAGAATAAGAGATATAGTTGACATTCCCAACACACAGAAGTAAGCACAGAGACTTAAAATGAGAAGACAGAAACTTACTGCAAATGAAACAACAGGACAAGGCCTTGGCCAGAGAGCTAAGTAAAACAAATATTAGTAACATGCCTGATAGAACATTTAAAGTAATGATAATAAGGATACTTACTGGACTTGAGAAAAGAGTGGAACACATGAGTGAGACTCTTAACACAAAGATAAGGAATAACATAGCAAAGATATGAAATAAATGAAATGAGAAACATGGTTAATAGAATAAACAGCAGGCTAGAAGAAGCAGAAGAATGAATTAGCAATCTAGAAGACAGAGTAATGGAAAGTAACCAAGCTGAACAAAAGAGAGAAAAAGAATTATGCAAAATTAGAACAGACTTAGGGAACTCAGTGACTTCATCAAATGTAATAACATTCATATTATAGGACTCCTACAGAAAGAGAGAGAAAAGGGAGCAGAAAACTTATCTGAAGAAATAATAGCTGAAGAATTTCCTAATCTGGGGAAGGAAACATATCCAGAACCAGGAAGCACATCAAAATCAACAAAAGCAGATCTACACCAAGACATATTGCAATTAAATTGGCAAAGTGTAGTGACAAAGTTTTAAAAGGAGCAAGACAAAAGAAGATAGTAACTTACAAGGGAAAACTTGTAAGGCTAGCAGGAAATTTTTCAGCAGAAACTTTCTAAGCCAGAAGGGAATGGCATAATATATTCAAAGCGCTGAAGGGGAAAAATCTGCAGCTGAGAATACTTTATTCAGCAAAGGCTATCATTCCCAAGAGGAAAGGCAGTTTCCCAGACAAACAAAAAACTAAAGGAGTTCATGATCACTAAACAAGGCCTGTAAGAAATGTTAAAGGGAACTCTGAGTGGAAAGGAGAAACCAGAAGTGACAGTATAAAGGTAGGAAAGACAAAAGCAGTAACAATGAATTTCTATAAAATATCAGTCAAGGAACTCACAAACTAAAAGGATATAAAATATAACAACATATCCCAAAAATGTGGGGAGGAGAGGAGAAAAGAATGGGTTCAAACTTAAATAAGCATCAACTTAATATAGACTGCTATATTCAAAAGAGATGATATACAAACCTAATGGTAACCATATATCAAAACCATTAATAAATATGCAAAGAATAGAGACAAAGAAATCCAAATATATCACTAAAGAAAATCAGCAAATCAGAAAAGAGAGAAAGATAAGAAAGGATAAAAGAAAATCTCCAGACAAAACCACAAAACAAATAATAAAATGACAAATACATATTTATCAATAATTACTTTGGGGGTGCCTGGGTGGTTCAGTAGGTTAAGTGTCCAACTCAGGTCATGATCTCACAATCGTGAGATCAAGTCCCATGTTGGGGTCCATGCTGGACATGAAGCCTGCTTAAGATTCTCTCTCCTTCTCTTTCTGCCCCTCCCTCACTCACACATGCACACATTCTTCCTCTCTCTCAAAAAAATTGTTTTGAATTTAAATGCATTAAATGTTCCAATCAAAAGACATATGGTGACCAAATGGATAAAAAAACGAGACCCATCTATATGCTGCCTACGAGAGACTCATTGTAGACACTTGCAGATTGAAAGTGAGGGGATGTAGAAACATCTATCATGCAAATGGATGTCCAAATAAAGACCAAGTAGGGGCACCTGGATGGCTCAGTCAGTTAAGATCTGACTTCGGCTCAGGCCATGATCTTGCAATTCATGAGTTTGAGCCCCGCACTGGGCTCTGTGCTGACAGCTCAGAGCCTGAACCCTGCTTCAGATTCCATGTCTCCCTCTCTCTCTGTGCCCCCTCCCCCCACATTCACATTCTGTCTCTCTCTCTCAAAAATAAGTAAGCATTAAAAAAAAAAAAAAAAAAAAAGAAAGTACAAGTAGCAATACTTACATCAGACAAAATAGACTTAAAAAAGACTGTAACAAGAGACAAAAAACACTATATAATAATGAGAGGGACAATCCAAGAAGAAGATATAACAATTGTAAATATTTATGTACACAACAAGGAAGAACCTAAATTCATAAAACAGTTAATAACAAATATAAAGGAACTAACTGATAATAATACAATAATAGTAAGGGACTTTAACAGCCTACCTATATCATTGGACAGATCATCCACAGAAAATCAACAAGAAAACAATGGCTTTGAATGACACACTGGAACAGGTGGATTTAACAGATATATTCAGAACATTCCATCCTAAAACAGCAGAATGCACATTCTTTTCAAGTACATATGGAATATTCTCCAGAATAGATCACATATTAGTCCACCAAACAAGCCTCAGGAAATTCAATTAGATCAAAGTCATATAATGCATCTTTTCTAACCACAACACTATGAAACAAAAAGTCAACCACAAGAAAAAAACTGGAAAGAGCACAAATATATGGAGGTTAAATAACACGCTACTAAACAGCGAATGGGTCAAACAGGACAAAAAAGAAGAAATAAAAAGGAAATGGAAACAAATGAAAATGAAAACACAATGGTCCAAAAACTCTGGGATGCAGCAAAAGTGGTTCTAAGAGGGAAGTATATAGCAATATAGGCCTACCTCAAGAAGCAAGAAAAATCTCAAATAAACAACCTAATCTTACACCCAAAGGAGCTAGAAAAAGAACAACAAACAAAACCTAAAATCAGGAGAAGAAAATAAATGGTAAAGATTAGAGCAGAAATAAATGATATAGAAACTAACAGATCAATGAAAGCAGGAGTTGGTTCTCTGAAAAAAAGTCAATAAATTATATTGATAAACCTCTAGCCAGACTTATTAAAAAAAAAAGGGAGAGATGAGTCAAATAAGTAAAATCACAAATGAGAGAAAAGAAATAACAACCAACACCACAGAAATACAAACAATTATAAGTGGATATTATGAAAAACTGTATGCCAACAAATTGGACAACCTAGAAGTGGATAAATTCTTAGAAACATATAAACTACCAAAACTGAAACAGGAAAAAACAGAAAATTTGAACAGATTGATAACCAGCAAAGAAATTGAATCAGTAATCAAAAAATGTCCAACGAACAAAAGACCAGGACCAGATGGCTTCACAGGCAAATTCATTTAAAGAGTTAATACCTATTCTTCTCAAACTATTCCAAAAAATAGAAAAGAAAGGAAATTTTCTAAATTCATTCGGTGAGGCCAGCATTACCCCAATACCAAAACCAGATAAAGACACCATTAAAAAAAAGAACTACAGTGAAGAAATGGGCAGAAAACATGAATAGACATTTCTCTAAAGAAGACATCCAGATGACCAATAGGCACATGAAAAGATGCTCAACGTCGCTCCTCACCAGGGAAATACAAATCAAAACCACACTCAGATATCACCTCACACCAGTCAGAGTGGCCAAAATGAACAAATCAGGAGACTATAGATGCTGGAGAGGATGTGGAGAAACGGGAACCCTCTTGCACTGTTGGTGGGAATGCAAACTGGTACAGCCGCTCTGGAAAATACTGTGGAGGTTCCTCAAAAAATTAAAAATAGACCTACCCTATGACCCAGCAATAGCACTGCTAGGAATTTACCCAAGGGATACAGGAGTACTATGCATAGGGGCACTTGTACCCCAATGTTTATAGCAGCACTCTTCAACAATAGCCAAATTATGGAAAGAGCCTAAATGTCCATCAACTGATGAATGGATAAAGAAATTGTGGTTTATATACACAATGGAGTACTACGTGCCAATGAGAAAGAATGAAATATGGCCCTTTGTAGCAACGTGGATGGAACTGGAGAGTGTGATACTAAGTGAAATAAGCCATACAGAGAAAGAAAGATACCATATGTTTTCACTCTTATGTGGATCCTGAGAAACTTAACAGAAACCCATGGGGGAGGGGAAGGAAAAAAAAAAAAAAGAGGTTAGAGTGGGAGAGAGCCAAAGCATAAGAGACTCTTAAAAACTGAGAACAAACTGAGGGTTGACGGGGGGGTGGGAGGGAGGGGAGGGTGGGTGATGGGTATTGAGGAGGGCACCTTTTGGGATGAGCACTGGGTGTTGTATGGAAACCAATGTGACAATAAATTTCATATACTGAAAAAAAAAAAAAAAGAACTACAGGCCAATATCCCTGATGAACACAGATGCAAAAATCCTCAACAAAATACTAGCAAACCAAATCCAACAATACATTAAAAAATGCATTCACCAAGATCAAGTAGGATTTATTACTGGGTTGTCAGGGTGGCTCAATATTCACAAATCAATCAATGTCACATCAATAAGTGAAAGGATAAGAGCCATATGATCATTTCAACTGATACAGAAAAAGCATTTGACAAGGCACAACATCCATTTGTGATAAAAACACTCAACAAAGTAGCTTTAAAGGGAACACACCTCAACATAATAAAGGCTATACATGAAGAACCCACAGCTAACATCATCCTTAATGGGGAAAAACAGAGTTTTTCCTCTAAGGTCAGTAACACTCTCACCACTTTTATTCAACATAGTACTGGAAGTCCTAGCCACAGCAATCAAACAACAAAAAGAAATACAGGGCATCCAAATCAGTAAGGAAGCAGTAAAACTTTCACTATTTGCAGACAACATGCTACTACCCAAAGTCAGAAAGACTCCCCCACGGGCGCCTGGGTGGCTTAGTCAGTTAAGTATCTGACTTCAGCTCAGGCCATAATCTCACAGTTTGTGGGTTCAAGCCTCGTGCTGGGCTCCATGCTGACAGTGAGGAGTCTGCTTGGGATTCTCTCTCTCTCCCTCTCTCTCTCTCTCTGCCCCTCCCTGACTCATGCATTCTCTCTCTCTCTCAAAATAAGTAAAATAAACTTATAAAGGAAAAAGAAAAGAAAGACTCCACCAAAAAACTGCTAAACTAATAAATGAAGTTAGTTAAAGTCTCAGGATATAAAACCAACGTACAGAAATCTGTTGCATTTCTCTAGACTAATAATAAAGGTGCAGAGAGAGAAATTAAGAAAACAATCCCATTTACAACTGCACCAAAAATAATAAGATACCTAGGAATAAGCCTAACCAAAGCAGTGAAAGACTTGTACTCTGAAAACAATAAAACACTGATGAAAGAAATTGAAGACAACACAAAGAAATGGAAAGACGTTCCATTCTCATCAGTTGGAAGAAAAAATATTGTTAAAATGTCTGTATTATCCAAAGTAACTTACACATCTAAATGTAATCCCTATCAAAATACCAACAGCATTTTTCACAGAACTAGGACAAACAATTCTAAAATTTGTATGGAACCACAAAAGACTCCAAATAGCCAAAGCAATCTTGAAAAAGAAAACCAAAGCTGGAGGCATCACAATCCTGGACTTCAAGTTATATTACAAGGCTGCAGTAATCAAAACAGTATGGTAACAGCACAATAATGGGCACAGATCAATGGGACAGGATAGAAAACCCAGAAATGAACCCACAACTATATGGTCAATTAATCTTCGACAGGGCAGGAAAGAATATCCAGTGGTAAAAAGACGGACTCTTCAATAAACGGTGTTGGGAAAACTGGACAGCAACATATAAAACAGAGACTCTGGACCACTTTCTTTACATCACACACAAAAATAAATTCAAAATGGATTAAAGACCTAAATGTGAGACCTGAAACCATAAAAATCTTAAAAGAGAACACATGCAGTAACTGCTTTGACACAGGCCATAGCAACCTCTTTCTAGATAGGTCTCCTTAGGCCAGGGTAACAAAAGCAAAAATAAACTATTGGGACTACATCAAAATAAAAAGCTTCTGCAAGCAAAGGAAACAATCAACCAAACTATAAGGCAATCTATGAAATTGGAGAAGATATTTGTGAACGACATATCCAGTAAAGGGTTAATATCCAAAATATATAAGAAACTTGACACCCAAAAAACGAATTCAATTAAAACATGGGCAGAAGATATGAACAGACATTTCTCAAAAGACATACAGATGGCCAACAGACATATGAAAAGATGCTCATCATCACTTACCATTGGGGAAATGCAAATCAAAACTACAATGAGATATCGCTTCACACCTGGCAAAATGGCTAAAATCAGTAACACAAGAAACAACAGGTGTTGGCAAGGATGTGGAGAAAAAGGAACAGCTGTACAGTTGGTGGGAATGTAAGCTGGTGCAGCCACTGTGGAAAATAGTATGGAGGTTCCTCAGAAACCTAAATTCTAAAAATAGAATTACCCTACAATCTAGCAATCATACTACTGGGTATTTACCCAAAGAATACAAGAACATTAATTCAAAGGGATACATGCACCCCTATGTTTATAGCAGCATTATTTACAATAGCCAAATTATGGAAGTAGCCCAAGTGTCCAGCGATTGATGACTGGATAAAGAAGATGTGGTGTGTATATATATATATATATATGCACACAAACATACACAATGGAATATTATAAAAAGGAATGAAATCCTGCATTTGCAAAGACATGGATAGAGCTAAAGAGTATAATGCTAAGCGAAATAAGTCAGTCAGAAAAAGACAAATACCATCTGATTTCACTCATGTGGTGAATTTAAGAAACAAAAGATGAAAGGGGAAAAAAAAAGAAAGACAATCAAGAAACAGACTCTTAAGTACAGAGAAGAAACTGATGGTTACCAGAGGGGAGGGGGTGGGGGGGGTATATTACAGGTGACGGGGATTAAGGAGTGCAATTGTCATGATGAGCACCAGATGTTGTATGAAAGCGTTGAATCACTATTTGTACACCTGAAACGAGTATTATACTGTTATGTTAACTAACTGGAACTTAAATTAAAACTTAAAAAAGAACTAGGATGTGCACAGCTCACGTCACTTTGTCCACCCAGCTTATGAAGTAAACAACGTGGGATCACATACTCTGTAGAGTAATAGTTGCTTGACGAAAAATAAACTAGAGAAAAATATTTCTCATTTGAGATTATGCATTGTTACTGTACTATACCAAATTATTATTCTCAAGGAAGAGCTATTTCTTTTTTTTTTTTTTTTTTTTGAGAGCCTGTGCATACGAGCAGGGGGAAGGGGCGAGGGCGAGGGCGAGAATCTTAAGCAGGTTCCAAACCCAGCATGGAACTGACACAGGGTTCAATCTCACGACTGTGAGATCATGACCTGAGCTGAAATCAAGAGATGGACCATGATTAACCGAATGAGACACCCAGGCACCTGCAGCTGTTTCTGCTTCTGTTGCTCCAACCTTAAAACTGGAATAGGATGAATCCATGCAAGTAGCGCCTGGGTGGAGCTAGGCACATATAGAATGCCACTAATCTCCCTTTCCCTTCCTCACAAGCCACATACACAGAGGTGGGCCTAGGGACTGTATGAAGTATTTAAAAGAGCTTTTGAAAACTGAGGTGCTTCGTAATGTTATCCAATGTCATGATGTGTTACTGGCATTTTTATTTTCTTACAACAAATACTCTTTTAATATTAAAAGTATTGAGGAAATTCATAAAAAAGAAATGCTGTGTAAAGATAAATGATACAGAACCTCATCTTCTTTTTTGTTTAGTAGAGAGAGAGAAGAGAGAGAGAGAGAGAGAGAGAGTGTGTGGGGGTATGGGGCGGGGGGGGGGGGGGGGAGGAGAGAATCTTAAGCAGGTTCCACACTTGGCGTGGAGCCTGATGACATGGGGCTTGATCCCATGACCCTGGGATCATGACCTGAGCCAAAATGAAGAGTCAGATACTCAACCAACTGAGCCATTCAGGCGCCCTGATACACAACCTCATCCTAATTAAGGAAATGCAAACTGAGATACCATTTTTGTTTTACTCATCAGATGTCAAAAGTTTAAAAGTTTGATAACAGCACCTTTGGTGCAAGTGTGGAAAAACAGGCATTTACTTACAGTGGGTATATAAACAGGTGTAACCTTTTTAGAAAACAACCTCACAGTATTTGTCAAAATGATAAATCACACTCTATAAGACTGCAGCTTTAGTGCTAAAAATCTACCCTAGGGATATACTTTCAAAACAATATGCATATGCACTATGACTTTCACCATAGTGTTTATATTAACAATAAAATGAAAATAGCCTAAGTATCTACCAATAAAGGGCTGGATAAATACCTCAACAACCAAACAATGGAGATTGGGCAGCTATTTGAAAAGAATGGTAGTTTCTATACACTTATATACAAAAATCAAGACAAATTAGCTAGAAAAGGCTTATCTGGATCACACATAATATGGTATTTTTTGCTTCGTTATTTTGTTTTAAAAGGATATACATAAACGTCTATGTGGAAAGCCTATGCAATATCCTGGTTTCACTTCTCTGCTCCTTTTCACAGCAAAACTTCAAGAAGTTGTCTACCTTGGCTGTTCTATGTTTCATTTCCCATTCCTTCTTCAGTCAGCTCCGAACTGGCTTGTGCCCTTCAACTCTCTAAGAAAACCTGCCTGATTGTTGATCAATCATCAGCAATCTCCATGTTGCCAAATCCAATAGCCATTTCTCTGCTCCCAATTTACTTGTCTTCTCTGTATCATGTAACAATTGACTACTCTTTACTTCTTGAAACATTTACCTCTACCTGAACTTCGAAATTCTGGAGTCCTGAGTTCTATTTATCATTTCTAACTTAAATGGTCTCTCACTGAACTTCTCATGTTTTACTCTCTAACTGGACTTCCCCAGTTTTCTCTGACTCAGTAAATGGCACCACACACATGGAGTGCTCATGGCCAGAACCCCGAAGATTCACCTTTGAGTCCATCCACTCCTGGACTCTCTAGATCTAATCCATTAAGATATTCCACAGATCGTCTTCCACACTTTACTCTGCACTTAGCTATTCTGCCCCAGACAAAACAGCACAAGCGGCCCCTTCAAACTCCTTTAAGGTTGACAACGTGCTAGCCACGTGAGATTCTGTTTTTCATTTTTTAAAGTACCTATACATTTTTAATCTGGTAACTTGCAAGGTCTGACTCATTTTTTAAAAATTTGTAATATGACAGAATATAAACTAAGTCACTCCAAAGATAGCATTCATATTCTTATCTGCCTATAACTCTCCAAAACCAGATGCCTAACGGGGGCCCTTCCCCTATTGGCAATTGTTGACAAAGTCTCTTACCCTCTTCTTCCCAGGCTCAGAAGCACGAGTGTCATAATCATCAGGGAGCTGAAGGTAATCCTCCATTCTGCTGGCAATTGCCTCCCAGTCACGTTTCCTTTTAGTACCAGTTCTCAAGCCATCCAACTTGTCTGAGGGACAAACACAGAGCCGCAGCATTAAGGGAGAGTGTGAATTGGCACACAACACACAACTAAAGGAAAAGAAGTCTGGAGCACTGTCAGAGGGCACATCCACATTTCTGAGGGCAGCATCACTTGCAGATCCAACTATCTTCTTGGCGGAGATAACACCAAGTTCTGTGCAACTTCCATCGTTTATTTGATGTTCATACTGGCAGGCATTACGTTACGATGTTGGTTTAAGTAACAAATACAGGCAGAGTAAGAAAAGTCACTGGTCTCCTGGCCTCCCTGCCCCCGCCCCCTCAAGTCACACTTCAGCTCTCATGTCCTGAAGGAAAATGCAAAGACGGGTTTTTCTAAAAACTCTTTCTTCTCCTTTTTTTTTATTTCCTCTTTGACACAATATTAACACCACCCATTTGATCGGTAATCACATGTGATACTGTGTCATACGAAAAGCAGGTAGTACCAACAACTTAATGAGCCAAGCTAACGTTTAAAGAAGGTTTTAGATGAATGGTTCCTTGGGAACGGTTGTACGAGGATTTGCCGTTAAGTTAATGTTTCTGAGTAAGATGATTGTACAGATCGCCCTTTTCTTTGTTTATATTATGAAATACTGTTGACCATTCTGAGGCTAAGAACTAGTCAGCCAAAGTGACCAGATCTAAATTTTCTTTCTGAATCCTCAATCTGAGAGGCCTGGGTTTCCTAAGGGGCCCAAACTGTAACCACTTAAATGAACGGAGATTGCAGATTCAGAAATTAGGAGATAGGAGTTTAGGTGTCTGCAAGAAGAACACGCGATGAAAATGTGTAGTGTTTTCCATTGGTTATTAATACTGATTTTGAATTCTGTATGTAGAATATCATGAGCTATATATATTTTTAACTACATTGAAGCACTGAACTTTGGAATCATCTGCGGTTACACACACACACTATTATTAAGCAAGTCAATAAAAGAAAACCTACAAAATGTCAGAAATACACAATAACCACACCTCATTAAACTCCAAAAAGGGTGCAGAGTGTATATAATAGAAGTCTTTTGGGCACCAAGTTGGAGAGAACTTGATATGAAAAGAAAAGCACAATGGAAGCCGTGGCAGGAGGGAGGGGGAGTTTATGCTTCAAATGTAAAAGATTCACACACAACTAACTGTACCATACCATACAGGCTTCAAAAACCAGTAAGATTGCACATACTTGGCAAAGCTTTTATTTCCTAAAACCCTCCCCGATAAAAGCAATATTACTGAAAAATCGGCAAGGCAAACTCCAACACTGTACAAAACTCAATAAATTTTTATCATATTGCTTTAGAAAATTTTTTAACGTGGATGAGTTCAACAGAAACAGTTTCCTAATCTCCTCTGCAAATCACATGCTGTACCAAATGGCTCCATTTTCATGTATATGACAGGCCATGATATACAAATGCTTAAAGAAGTGACCCCTTGATCGCACAGGGATGTAGATTGTGGTATTATAAACCCAATGAAGTCTCACAAACAATAGAACTGTTCTAGTTCAACAGTCTACAGTATTACCAGAAGAGTAGGAAGCTCCAACAGACTTATTAAATACACCTCAGAGGATTTCCAAACTTAAGATCAACTTTGACGTTAACATACTTCAAAGGAATAATTTCGTATCTGAGCCCCTGGAATGGAGCATGGCCAGGCAGCATTGCAGAAGGGCAGTGTGAAAACTGTAAGAACTGTGCCTCATACACTGGGTATGTGACAGGAGTTACAGACCAGGAGTCCCATATGTGTAACATGGAAGATCAGAAGAACATGAACTACTAGTCTGAACACCCTTGTTCGTAATGTTTAATTTGAAATTTCATTGTGCACACATGTTTAAAGCTTCCTTCTTGGGGCTGAAGAAAGGTTCATACCTCTTCCACATGGCATCCTGGAAACCCAAACACACAGACGTATGGCATAAGGTGAGGGAAGAGGAATCTGGGGTGTTAATTACAGCAGACGGCTGGTATCCCATACACTCATACTAAGGATTTTCAGAGGTTTCAATTTCAAAAATGAAGTTTTACGATGAAGATGAAGGTTTAAATACCCAACTTGGCAGGTCACAGAATTTTCCCACATCTTCAGAACAGTGTATATTATTATAGCACAACAGAAAAATTTTGTAGACATACACGTATGCATTTTCTAAACATAAATGGTGTTTCTGAAAATCTGTTCATGGTAAACACACAAGGGTTATGTGCCTATATGAATAATAATTTCATTCCAACTGTGAAGAGATGATATTGCCTGACATGTAGAAGGCCAATACACAATGACTCATAAGCAGAGACAAATGACAGATGAGAAAAGTAAAAGTACTCGGTATGGAGAAACCTAAATTAGGGTAACAGTCTCAAACCTTCTTTCAGTTTCTCACAATTTGAGAAACCGAAATCACATCATTGGAATTTAAGTAGCTTCAGTGCTGAACCCCAGCATCCGACGTGGCATGTAACACCCACCCTTGCATTAGGGTGCCTGTGTCCCAGCTGAGAAGGAGCCAGTCAGGTGCAAGTGAAGTGGGCCACAGGCGGTCTTTAACAACTCCATGACACCGATGCCGGATGTATTTCAGGCCAGCTCTGAATCTTTCTAGAATTACACCACTTCCAATTTAACACTCAAACATTGGCTGAACTGCATACTGTACTTAATTAACACAGATCAAGAATCTGCAATGAGATTTAACCAGTTGCATGAAAGGTAAACGAGCACTTTCTCACTGGCAGACTCATTTGTAAATCAAAACGCCTCAGTTACACAGGTTTATCACTTCTGGCTCAGTGTGTTACACTGATGAAGCTTAGTATGTTTCCATCCAGCATAGTCATGTTACCAAAAGGAATTTACGAATGTTGGTAAAGTACCTAGAAAAATAAATTGTACCCTGTAATCAAATCTATTAAATTTGTTAAGATAAGGAAGGGCACTGTAAATAGGCTGATTCTCGGGTGAAGAGCCTCATGTTTTAGAGAAGAATCTTCTTCTCATTTGGCTCCATGGACCAATCTCAAAGAAGCAAAAGCACTTTCAAGGATGCTCACACTCAAGTTGCCTTCCTCCACAGGTAGATTAGCTCTCAAAATAACACCGTGGTGCAAGATGCCAGTCATTACATAAAACATCACTGTCACTCTTACTAAAATAGCAGCAGCAAACACGTTAGGATTTATTTTCTAGATTCATTACTACACCTTCAGTGCCTTTAACTGAATAAGTAAATAAAAATGATTTAACAAATCCATTTCTGGAATTAACTGCCTAACACTCTCTCTTTAAGTTGGAGTGAATTTGTATAAAATATATTTTCTGAGAAGCAAATGGTAGGCCAGAATTTTTTCCAGAAATCAGTACCAAGTTTAATATCATATATTCTTGATGGAAAGAAAATTTCATTTTCCTTTCTCTTTAGAAATTAGAAAGGAAAATAGAAAATGGACTAGCTCAAGTTTAAAAAAGTATTATCCTAGATCATGTACTTGTAATGCCTGCGAACATTATACGCTTGGCTAAAATATTTATCACTTTTACAATCCTGTTGTCTCTTTATTATGATCTCTTTTTGCCCCAAAAGACAACTGCTATTTAGAGAACCAGAAGAAGGAAATGATCTTACAGTCTTACAAGTTATTCTCAAAGTACAGACCTTCAAACAGACTTAATCTAATATCAAAATAAGCAGACCTAAGCATTATTATTTAAAAAGTAATTTGTGCCTGTTATTTTCCTACATATGTAATTGCACTTAAACATTTATAAATGCTTTGAAAGTTTAGAGGAAGAGATCATTGACTAGGATTTCCCAAGGAGGGAAGACTAGCATAAGACTATGTCAGTAATCACATATAACTTTCACATATCATACAGTAGAAAAAAATTCTAGACTGTGTAACAAAGTACCTCTCCCAATAATGTAGTAACAATGAAGTTTATGGAACTGCTTTTTACACAGGGCCTAGTGAACCTCAATTGCCCACGTGATCACGCGAGCAAAATAAAAGGCAAAACTTATGCGGTTGTGTGTAAAATGCACTCCTCTTGCATCAGAAACACAATATGTCCCCAACAGTGAAGCAGCTAAATGACTCAGATTTCTTCTAGGAACTTAAGATATTTAGAAGGCTACTTCAGTTTTGGAGTAACAGCATGATACCAGGAAGAGAAACGCAGAGACTGACAGTCATGCTACATACATTAGTAAGGTCAATCTTCTAGAAAGCCCTCATCTCATTTTCTTAGATTATTTATTAATACATCTGAAATCGATGTGTTAAAGGATTCTCTTTAAGTGAGGTGAAAAAAGTAAACGAAAAAAAAAGTTTTGTAGTTACGACCATGAAATATTGGGAGGAAAATCCACTGGACATGTAGGATGTTCTGCTTGATGGGATACCTCACGTTAAGCAACTCCAAGTTTTGATTTAGGCAATCATTTTAACCAGTTTACCTTGTAATCTGGCGCTAAAAACAACTTGAAGGAAACTTGACTCTTACAAAGCAGGCTCCTCAAAAACCTAAATTATAGATCTACCTCCCCGTACCCAGAAACTCTAGTCTATTACACAAGGAAAATAACTGCCTTTACATTAATGTTTAAACTTCAATATTTATTATTCCTACTACTATTATTACCCAAAGTATTCACAATCAGGTTCAACTTTGGCCTGCAGTTAAATATTCTTTTAAAAAAGCAGAAATCTCATCGCACCAACATTTCTGATTAATATAACAGAACGGATTTCACAAGTGATAGCATTTTGTTGCTAAATGCATCATACTTCCGCTTACTCTAATACCCTGAAGTGGTACTGAAGGCAGTCCCTCTAAAATACTCTTCTTTCACTCTGTCCCAAGATGTAACTAGTTAAACAAGATGTAGCTAGCACAACAGACTGAGGACGTAAGGTAGGCCAAGAATCTTGGCTTAAGGGAGAAATTTGTTCTTCTTACAGCAGAAAGATCTATGACCATTACCATCAGGTATCACATATAAAAACAGGAAAAAGGAAATACCCACCTAGCTTGGCCTCAGATGTGTCCATCTCCCATTTGCTTTTCGGAATGTAACCCTAAATCGCACACAGAGAGAAGCTCGAAGGGTTAGAAAGAGACACATACATGCATATCACTGTTGAACTGGAAAAGCATTAAAACTGGGAACGGATTCAGTTTCCACTCACTAGTTACATATATATATGTCTATATATATATATATATCCTTAGGGAAAACACAGTCTCATTATCTCTGAAGAAACTGAATTACCAATTCACCAAACTTCCCTGCCCAGATTTCAGAGTAGTCACTTCAGAATAGTATCATGAAGGCGCTTTGAGGCAGCTACAGTTCAGGACACCCGGCTGTAGTCTGAACAACAGGTAAACAGTAAATATGGAGAGGACGTACGGTCGTTTCTGTGCTAGTATTACTATCATTCAGAGTAGCAGAAGACTTCTAATAACTAGCTAGCTTATTTTCTAAATACAACTGCAATTCTCAAGTGATAGTAGCCATGAGGTACAAAGAGTGTTCTTCAAGACAGCTACTTTATATTTCAGTGTAACTTTACTCAAAAGAAAGAAGAAAACAATGGTATCACTGAACACAACTATGAAGTTCCAACTTCATTTAAAAATGACTCAACCCATTTACCAGTTAGATCTTACAAAGGCTGGTTTCACTGAATCAATGTGAGAGCATTTCTTCTGCGTCAGTTGGAACCCAGATTATTATTTTCAATGTCTTTTAAAATGATATTTTCCTATTATACGAAAAACCAGAAATCTCCACAGGCAATTTATATTTTATTTAATAAAATAACTGGGTAGTTTATTTCAAACAAAGTCCCATAAGATTTTCAAGTTTTCCAATGTACCTATTTAATTATGTAGTAATCCTTTTCGTTTATTCACCTAGCAAGTGTATGGTGATGATTCCTCTTTTCCTTCATTTGGACCCTGTTCTCAATTAAACCCTAACATACAGAGCTTTAATATTAGGACTTACTGTACAGAACAGACTCATCAAAGGTGTCAGCATCTTCTTGTAAGAACTAATATATCTACTACTGGGAATATTCAAGGTCATGGAACAGACTGCCACAAAGGTAAGGTGGAAAGTGTGTTGAACGTTCGTTTCATGACAGTAACTGTTGTGTTAGAGTACTGGAGCATCAGAATTCTTCCAGGAAACCTATAGGTTTTGTACATTTCTAGTGTTTAAGTCAAACTAAGAATTCACTTTCAACTTATTAGGTAGTAACTTCAGGTTATAAGTCATATCATCTTTCCCAAATACATTTCTAGAACAAACCAAGACAAAGCTATGCTGAAGTGATGGTGCTAAAAGTACTGATGAAATCTGTACAAGTGATATCTCAAAAATCATCTGAAACCTTAAGCATCACTAGAATAATATATCTATAAATTCTGAGTCGTATCTACTAAATTCACTAAAGCACTAAAGAAGGAAAAATATCATACCGATGACCCCCAAAAAAGATTCTCTTAACCAAGAAAAGTTTGGATTTCACCCAGTTGCATTGATCAGCACAGAGTAGAAAATGCCAAGTTTATTGAGAATTCAATGAAAATGGTCTGAATGACATGAGACTTGCTCTTAACCCTTTGGTTAAAATTCTCCAAGAATCTTTTACTGTTGGAATAGAACCCAATAGTAGAAGATCTGGATTCTGCATTTTTGAATGGGTTAAGAGAAGTTTTATAACATAAAGATAAGCAAAATGAGTATATTAATTTCCTTCTGCTGGAACCACCCTGTTCTTCCTTACAACTGTATCATCTTCTCACTGCTTGAAATGTTAGGCCATTTGGAAATAAAAGATAGTCCAGCAGGGTAGAGTTTTAAGGCTTCTTTGCCATGTTTCTGGTGTAAAAATAGAGTATTTACAGCGTGTTTCACTTTTCAAAATAATTAGCACATTCAATGAAAAGTTCCAAGCTTTGATCTACACCTACACAAATCAGATGTTATGAACCATGTCCTCAACTGAAATCTCCACAAAAGGAAGACGGAGCTTCAGAAAGCTAACATTATAGAATTCTCACATGATCACTTCCTAGTACACACGCTGCAAGGAGCTAACGAGGTCATTAGCCATATTCCAGAACAGCGTGGACCTTTAAATGAACTTCCTGCCTACATTTTAGATCATATATGTCAAAAAACAACCTAATTAAGAAAAATATTTTGTTTAAAGACAAAAAAACATACTGAGACTCAAATGCCATTATCTTTAAAGCTTATTTTTTAATCCGCATATGAAATCTAGGAATGTAGAGGTTGACACCATCTCTATGTACACACAGTTTCTTTTCAGAGTCCTCTGTATCACACATGGGTTTGATGGGACCACTTCTTAGAGAGTCTGTATTCTCTAGGGGTAGGAATCAGGGTTCTCGCTTTGTACATTTTCAGAAGAATATGAGAAGCAGCTTTAGCAAGGGCTGAAGTATTAAATAAAACAAATAATGTTTTGAATTAAAAAAGAAACACTCTTTCAAGGCATTGCTAATCTCTGTGTCTCATTAGCAAACACTGAAAAGTAACATAACTCTACAGGTCGCGTATTTTTCAATGACAGGGTAAGGCAAACATCTCTACAGAAGTGTGATCAAAAGCATTTACAGTAGGTACACGGGAACTTTGAACTCACACTACAAAGCCTCTAATCAGCCTAAGCAAAATGCATTGCCTACACAGTCAAATCATTTTCCCCATCACTCAATAGGATAAAATGCAGAAGAACAAATCCAGCAGTCAGTGGCAACCCTCTGCCTCCTCATTCTAGAAGATCTTCTGCCTCAGTTGACAGAAACTCAATTTTGAAATCTTGTAGCAAAGACGAGACAATTATGCATATGTTGGGTAGGTTGTACCACATATCTGCTGGAATGTGAGAATGCCCTTTCATATGTAATTGATTTTCTTGAAAAGTATACTCCCCTAAAGCCACCCATAATAGATGAGTGACTAGGAGGGTATGTTTCTAAGCATTCTAAAATTTTCATGTAACAGTACAGTAGAAGGTTCTTTTGGTCAGGGGAAAAATAAAAAGTATCCAAAAATCTCCTTAAAGATGATTATGGAAACTTTGACCATTAAGGTGCATATCAGCAGCAGTAATCTGATCACAGATCTGAGATTAAACCCTTAAGGATTTTAATAGAGACACTTTGTTCAAAGTGGTTGGTCTGTCTCCTACCAGTTCGCTTTCCTCTTCCTCTGCATCTTTCTTTTCTTCCTTCTGTTCTTCAATATTTGCATCAAAATCTTCCATCTCTACCTACATTATCCCAATAAAAAGCAATGAGTTAACATTTAGGAAAATGTTGAGTTCCTTATTGAGATCTCAAACAAGCACAGGTGCCCAGAGCAAGGCAGCACACACTCACTGTTATACCCTAAGGAAGCTTAAATCCTAAACTTTGACACAGAACTTATAAAAGACAGAATGATATTCCTGCTTTTCATTTTCTCGGGCTATCCATCTTTATAATTCCCTATGAATTTGAGAATAATAATCTATTCTAAGCTGATGATTACCTGTTTTGAATGCCTATGGATTACTAAGATTTCTTTCTAAACCTTTAGCAGGCATTTTTCCAATCAAGTAAAACATGTGTATGATTCAAATTTCAAAATGTAAGAAAGGACATAGTGAAAAGTATGATGATAGTAGCCTGGCCCAGAATGGAAGCAATGCAAACAGAGAGGAAATAGATAAGAAAAGTGTTTATAAGGTAAACTTGACAAAACTTGGAGCCTGACTACATGGTGGAAGGATAAGGTTGAAAGTTGGTAGGACAGAGAATAAAGAGCAAAGGGTAACACAGGTACTAAGAGTCAAGGTTTCGGCAACCAAGTGATTGGTGGGTCTAATTACTGAGATAGAGAATACCAGAAGAGGAACAGGTTTGTATGATTTACATACTGGATAGGCTGCATTTGAGATGCACTAAAGTAGTATATGTTTTTTGGTGGAGAATTTGGAAAACAATGGTAGAATTATAAAAATCACCCACAACCTCTCTACCAAAACATAATTAGTGTTAGAATACTGCTAAAATTCATTCCAGTCTTGACAGTTTAATATCAAGGGCACATATGTGGCAACCGAAGCTACCAGAAAGATTATCTATATCAAATGTGCAGAATGATAAGAGCGTAAGACAGAGCCCTAAAGAACTCCAACATTTAAGGGCTGAGTAGCAAGAAAAGCCAGCAAAGGAGACTGAAACGGACGGCCAGAGAGGCAGGAGGAAAACTGGGAGAAGGTGGACTCACAGTAGCCAAAAGAAATATGTTGTCAAGAAGGTGGACATGGGTCAACTAAGTCATATGTGGCTGCAAAATTAAGAAACAGAAGTGAGAATTATCTACTGTCATGGAAATCTTTCATGAGAAAGTCTCTGGAGAATGGCTGGGGCAGAAACCAGAGGAAATGGGTTGAGGAACGACTTTGGGGGATAAAAACACATAAAAATACAATGATAACATTAAGTATAGAAAACGCTCATTCACAGGTTGTCAAACCAAACAGAAGTACACAACTGATTTACAAAAAAAAAAACAAACCTCTCTCTTCTTCCATGATATAACTGATGTAGGCAAAAATTATCAATGAGTGATAAATCTTTTGAGGAACAGGATATTAACAAGGTATCTAATTACAGATTATTACAAAGGGATAAAGGTAGAAAAATTTGATGGATACCACCTGAACCAAGTGATCAACATTTCCATCATCAGGAATGAAATAAACTGACATCACATGGCTTTTAATATGATGCACTAAGGACCCCGCATCACTTATGTAGCATTCCTGGTAATGTTTAATTTAAAACTGATCATGTGGAAACACCCAGACAAAACCCAATTGAGGCTCATTCTACAGAACAAATGGTCTACACTCTCCAAAAATTCTTTGTTTTTCTTGACAATGACATGGCTGAGAAAGTATTTTTTATATTAAAGGACCAGGTCCTAGATTTTTAAAAATAGCTCTAAAGCACATTATGGGAACATCTGGTGAAATATGAACATGGACTATATATGAGATAATTCAAGAAATTTAATTTAGGAAATTTGTACTACTTAATACAGTACTTTATCAGTATTAAATTTCCTGAATTTGATAATTGAGACTTCTAGTTCTGTTAAGAGAATGCCCTTGTTCTCGGGAGATACCTACTCAAATACTGTATTTAGAGGTGAGGGGTTAAAGGTTATGAGGTTTACAACTTAATTCTTAAACGGTTTCACAATAACAGTGATAACAGTAGAAGTAAGAAGACGTATCTCTCTGTGTAGAGAAAAATGTGGCAAAATATTAACAATCAGTAAATCTCAATGAAAGTTGAATAGGTGTTCTTATATTACTCATGCAACTTTTCTGTAATTTAAAATTTTTTTGAAATAAAGCAGGTGTAAAAAAGGTCCCTTTTGCACTGCTTTCAAGGCAAAGGACACTTACCTCTTCAATAGCAGCATCTTGCAGCAGAGAACGAATGTCCAGACGCATCATATGACGAGGTGCAGTTTCCCAGTGGTCAGCCATCTGTTGAGAGATTCAGGAGGTCAAGTTATCTCGGGAAACTACTCAAAGAAAGACCAAGTGAGCACCTAAGACAAATTTAACTGATACTGTGAAGTCTAACAGGCTACTTCCAGGAAGAGGTAGGCCACACCTCTTTCACTTAGATACAAAGGATAAGAAACATTTACTAAAGAAGGTAGAAAAGATTTTCTGAAAGTAAAGGAGATAAACAATTATTTCCAGACAACAGTGATCATACAAACAAAATGAAGTTTGGAATACAACACCTCCTATGTTTTCAAAAATCACCTTATTTATTTCTTTAAGCTTTCTTCCATGAATATTTCTCTTGCCACAAGTCTGGTTATCTGCACTCATTTCAGCCAAATATACCTAAGCAAGAATGAACAGTGATTAAGCAAACAAATGTAGCACTTACATGGTAACACAAAGTACTCTACAGTTCTTTTACCTCAAATCCCTTGGTTTTTGCTGCGCTCCAAAACTGGTCAAAATGTCTAACTCTGTCGTTGATGGCATCCAGGATGATAAAGGGGAAAAAGCCATCATCCAGAGTCTTTTTGAAAGTTTTGAACATGCTGGTCCGGTAGGTCTCCTCCATCTCAGCTTCATATTCATATTCCATTACCTAAGATACCCCAGAAGAGATATGGAGTTAGCAAAGACAAAGAATCTTCCTAAACCTCTTCCCTAGTTACCACCAGGATAGAGATAACTTTGTAGTCTTTCCTTCACACCTAAGTACTAAAATTTGTGTTCAAAAAAGAGAAGTCTTTCTTTGTCTTCAAAAAAGCCACATTACTGGGGCGAGTGGGTGGCTCAGTCAGTTGAGTGTCTGACTTCAACTCAGGTCATGATCTTGCGGTTCATGAGTTCAAGTCCCGCATCAGGCTCTGTGCTGACAGCTAGGAGCCTGGAGCCTGCTTCAGATTCTGTCTCCCCGTCTCTCTCTCTGCCCCTCCCAGGCTTGTTCCCTCTCTCTCTCTCTCTCTCAAAAACAAAGAAACATTAAAAAAAAAAAAAAAAGCCACATTACTCTCTGAACATGTTTTCCTTCCAATACTATTAATGAATCAAGATGTAATCTGAGAGGAACATGCCATACCTTCTTTTTCACTTTCTTTCCAGAATCTGGGTCTTTTTCTTCTTTTTCCACTTCAGTGATGAAGTAATCATCCAAGCTTAGGACTCTGGGTGCAGGTCCTCCAAATTCTACCTCTTTATCCTAAGAATCATACAGTCAAGAGAGTTAAAGAGCATTTATAGAATATATTAATGAACGTTAATAACAAATTTCCTTCTCATGGCTAAATAATGTGCAATCTCGCGGATTCAAATCAAGCAGAGGCAAAAATACCTGTTTAAGCAGAACAAAATGTTTATGGGATAGCATCTCCCACATGGGCCAACAAGAATGGATCAAATGAGAAATACCTGGATTGACACCATGCTGCTTGCATGAAGGCAAGTGACTAACAAAAGCAACCAATTCTCTGGCTTTCCCATACTCACTCGAATAAGTTTTGCAACATGTGTCTTTCCACTGCCAGGCAATCCTCTCATTATAACAACAATCTGAAACACAATGAAAAACCAAAAAAATCACTCAGAGAAGATATTTTTTACAATGAGGTCTTACAGTTAAGTGACCTATCATTCTCCGGATACACCATATGACAGACCATGAAACAAACCTTAGCAAATTTGAAAGAGTAGAAATAATACAAAGTATGTCTCTGAACATAACGGAATGAAATTAGAAATGAACAGTAAGAAAAAATTTGAGAAATTCACAAGTACGTGGAAATTAAACACCATACTCCTAAATAACCAATAGGTCAAAGAAGAAATTTAAAAATCAGAAAATACTTTGAGATAAATAAAAATGCCAAAACTTACGGGATGCAACCAAAGCAGTGCCTATAAGGAAGTTTATAGCTATAACTGCCTATATCAATAAGAAGAAAGACTCAAATCAATAACCTAACCTTCAAATACTAGAAAAAGAATAAACTAGAGCAAGCAGAAAGAAGGAAATAATATTAGAGCAGAAGTCAATAAAATAGAGAACTGAAAAACAATAAAGAAAAATCAATGGAACCAAAAGCTGGTTCTTTGAAAAGATCAACGTAATTGACAAACCTTTAGCTAGTCTAAGAAAAAAAGAGAAAATATTCAAATTACTAGAATCAGAAATTAAAGGAGTGACATGATTACCAACTTTATAGAAATAAAAAATGGTTATAAAGGGATACTAGGAACCATTGTACAGTGACATATGAGACACCTCAGGTGAAATGGGCAAATCCCTAGAAAGACAAAGGGCAACTGAAACTGACCCCAGAAAACACAGACAATCTGAATAGATCTGTGACAAGTGAAGAGACTGATTGAGTAACCAAAAAACACTACCTACAAAGAAAAGCTCAGAGGCCCAGATGGCTACATCACTGAATTCCAACAAACATTTAAAGAACTCTTTACAAACTCTTCCAAAAAATAGAACAGGAAGGAACTCCCTACTCATTTTGTGAGGCCAGCATCTCAAATCAAGCAGATACCATGATGCCAAAAGCAGACAAAACATCACAAGAAAACTATAGATATCTCTTATGAATATGGATGCAAAAATCCCTAAAAAAAATACTGGCAAAAGGAATCCAGCAACATATAAAAAGAATTATACACCATGACTAAATGGGATTTATCCCAGGGATGCAAATTAACATCCAAAAGCCAATTACTGTAATTAATATATCATTATCAACAGAATAAAGAAAACAAAAATCACATATAAAAGAATAAAATCACACACATTAAAAAGCAAACAAACAAAATCTCAATTAATGCAGGGAAAGCATTCAACAAAATTCAACATCATTTCATGATGAAAACATTCAACAAACTAGGAAGGGAAGGGAACCCTCTTCAACCTGATAAAGGGCATCTACTGAAAACCCATAGCAACAGCATACTTAATGGTGAAATGCTGAAAGTTTTCTAAAAACAAGAATAAACATAGATGTCCACTCTCACCACATCCATTCAACACTGTACTGGAGGTTCTAGCCAGACAACGAGGGAGTTAAAAAAAGAAAAAAAGGATTCAGATTGTAAAAGAAGAAGTTAAACCTTCTCTATCGGCAGATGACATGACCTCATATATAAAAAATCCTACGGAATCCACTAAAAATTAATTAGAAGAAAAGAGTTTAGCAATGTTGCAGGATATAAGATCAATATACAAAAGTCAGTTTTAGCTCTATACAATTGAATACAAAAACGGAATTAAGCTAACTATATCAATAACAATAAAATGTGAATGGAAAACATGATCCAACTATATGCTGTGCTTTCTAAAGGAGACATGCTTTATTTTGTATTTTCAATTTTTTTACTTAAGTTCTAGTTAGTTGACATATAGTGTAACACTGGTTTCGGGAGTAGAATTTAGTGATTCATCATAACCAGTGCTGATCATAACCAGTGCCCTCCTTAATACCAACGCCTATTTAGCCCACCCCCCACCCACCTCCCTAAAGGAGACATACTTTAGATTCAAATACAAATAGACTGAAAATTAAAGGGTGCAAAAAAAGAAATCATACAAACAGACAACCATAGGAAAGCTGGAATAGCTATACTAATAATAATAGATGAAATAGACTTTACAACCATGACTTATATAGTCATATGTAGTCAAAATATTTGATGGAAATCTCTAGCATCAGTTTACTGAAACAGAATCTAAATATTCTGCAATATAAATTTAACAACGTATGCATGTGACACTTGTCAGAATGGTTAAAATCAACCACACAAGAATCAACAGGTGTTGGCAAGAATGTGGAGCAAAAGGAACCCTCGTGCAGGGTTGGTGCGAATGCAAGCTGGTGCAGCCACTGTGGACAACAGTATACAGGTTCCTCAAAAAGTTAAAAATAGAACTACCCTAGGATCTAGCAATAACACTACTGGTATTTACCCAAAGAATATAAAAACATAAATTCAAAGGGATACATGCACCCCTATGTTTATAGCAGTATTATTTACAATAGCCAAGATATGGAAGCAGCCCAAGTGTCCATCAACAGATGAATGTATAAATAAGATATGGTATATATATAACATACATATATATATATATATATATATATATATATATATATATATATAAATACACACACATACATTTTTATATACATATATAAATTACGGAATATTATTTAACCATAAAAAAGAATAAAACCTTGCTATTTGCAATGACATGGATGGAGCAAGAGAGTATAATGCTGGGTGAAATAAGTCAGAGAAAGACTAACACCTTATGATTTCACTCATATGTGGAATTTAAGAAACAAACGAGCAAGGGGCAAAAGAAAAGAGAAACAGAGAGAGACAAATCAAGAAACAGACTCTTATGTATAGAGAATAAACTAACAGTTACCAGAGGGGAAGGGGGCTTTGGTGGGATAGGTTAAATAGGTGATGGGGATTAAGGAGTGCAAGTGTTATGATGAGCGCCGGGTGATGCATGGAATTGTTGAATCACTATCTTGTACATCTGAAACTAATGTAACACTATTAACTAACTGGAATTAAAATTAAAACGAAAGAAAACAAAATAAAGAACATATATATTTGGGGGTCACAAGGAAAATAAGCCCAAATAAATCAAGTCTCCTAATTCTCCCTTTTTTTGTTCCACATACCATAGAACCAAATCCACTTCCCCTCCTCCCCTCTTCAAAATGCAATTAATGAAGTTCTTATGAATTGTTTTCTAAAATTTTCAACATCTTTTTTTGCCAAGCAATTAAGTTCTAATTTCTTAAATTCTATAGGGTAGGCAATTTATGAATTTATATGATGACTTGTAGATGATAAAATGCCTTGAATCTGATATTATTACCATGTCACAGAAAAGTAGAGAAATTATGTTCAGGGTATTAAAAAGATCTCCTGATAGCTTCTGATTTGCAAGAAAGCTAGTCAACTACACAGGACTCACTCTCTCAGGTCTGCTCTCTCGGCCAGGTGGTTTCAAAATATCATCTACGTTCTTAGATTCGGGTTTCTTCTCAACCCGTGGGGCTGGAGGTGGCTGGTGGCTTAGTGAAGGAGCTGGCAGGGGCATTCGCTCCTCTGGATAAGTTCTTCGTTCTCCTAGGATTTCAGCAATTGAACAAAATTACTATTTATATGGTAATTATTTAAAATTTTAACTCTCTTCAGTCATCCTAAGGTAATAAAATTCATGATGATTTGGAGGCTACTTCTAAACCTTAATCAGAGAAAGTTTAAAGTAATGTAAATTTACATTTCTTGAAATCAAGAAAATGAAAAGATTTAGGTATATGATTTTGGGCAAATAGAATGTTCTGAAAAATACTGACTTCATCTTTGTTTGTATTAAATTTAGGGAAAAAGTTAAGCAACAGGACATAGGAGAATAATACATACTTTGCCGATAGTCCCAAGTATGACTTACGGTCTGTCTATAACTTCTGGTTTTACAGTTTTAAGAACAAGAGTTACTAGCTTAGGAAAGCTTGTTCTTACAAATAGGTATGCATTTTTGGTTTAGGTGTATAACAGTGAAAAACAAAAAGCAACCTAAATGTCCAATAATAAGAGTCTTCTACTTTATCCACTCAATGGTATATCATAGAACCATTATTATAATAGGTTTACATACAGAAAAATGTTACGTATCACTGAGAATAAACATGATAAAGAAATTCTATTTACACTTTGATTACAACTTCATTAATACATACGTGAAAAGAGAATGAGAAGAAACATACAAAATTATAGTTGTTGTGGTATGGTAGGAGGTGGGATTATAACTGATTTTGTTTCTATTTTCCAAAACTTCTTTAATAATACCAAAGAACAATTTATGTTTTCTTTCATTAATTACATTGCTATTTTTGATGATAATGCTCCCATCTCTGATAAATCAGTGCATTCATTTTATTCTGAAAGTTTAAATCCACAGCTATAGGGGGAAACATCTCCAGTGGTCTGTATTCTCAACATCCTCATAGTTAATAAGGCACTTGTTCTACCTCCAAACATGGATGGTCCTTCATAGGCTGGTCGGTCAGACTTCCGGTCATAGGATGGCCTATCAAATCCCCCTCTTCTAGATGAGGAATGGTCTTTTTTGTCTCGATATGACTGAGTCCTAGAGGTGTAACAGGAAGTACTTTAGAAAATTTAAAAAAAAAAAAAAAAAAAAAAAGGAGGTCTCTGTATTACAATGCAATACACTATCTGCCCAATTTTCTCCATGGGTAGCTACTACACATAGGCAATATTTTTATTTTTATTTTGCTTTTCCTTTTATTTTATTTTATTTTTTTGAGGGGGGAGGGGCAGAGAGAGAGGGAGAGACAGAATCATAAGCAGACTCTGTGCTCAGCCATGATCTCACGACATGACCTGGGCTGAAGTCAAGATGCTTAACCGACTGAGCCACCCAGGTGCCCCAGTTTTCCATTTAGATCTGCCTTGCACACAGACGTCTAAAGGGCTCATGAACTGCAAAAATACGTTGTTGACCTACTAATGAAGTAATGACTGTACCTTTATTGACAATACTATTTCCTTTCCTTACAGGCTATCTCCATCTCCCATTTAATTCTCTGGAATTCAAGCTCATAAAACTCAAGCATCTCGTTTCCTGCAGATTGGTCTGGAACTGCTTTTCCTTCTCCAAATTACACACACATGTATGAGAAGTATACATCATTTACCAAATTTCCCTTAGATACAATGACTTTTGCTGAACTTAAGTCTATGGTAATTTGTACACCTGGCAAAAAGGTATTTTTCATAACACGTACCTATCATCTCGAGGTCGGCGTTCTCTATCAAATCGATCCCGGTCATAGTCAATAACACCACGATCCCGTTCTCGGTCTCTGTGTGTCTCTCGATCCCTTTTGAAATCTCGATGATCTGCCATGACATTACTTTGACGATCAAAATAAGGCTCACGGTCTCTGTCTCTATCATAACGATCACGTTGGCCTGCATGTTCTACAAAAACAATTAGTACAAAGTAAGAGCTATATCCCTTTTCTGAAATAAAAGCAGAAAGGTGCAAATCTAACTTTAGAGCTAGTATAAATTATTGTCCTAAATTCAACTTATGAATCTTTCAGCTATATTAAAGGGAGGCCCAGATAACCTTATCAAAATCACATGATAATTAGGTCCTAAAAGGTTTAAAAATACTGATCTCTCTGGGACTCCTACCTGTCTCAAAAGTTGATCTTTCAGGTAGTGGATCTGGGCGCAAAGTTATTCTTTCTCCATAGGGTATCTGTTCAACTTTATTAGTGGACATATCTGGTGAACCAAATCAGGGATAAAACACTGTAAGAATGAAGCCTAAAGAAGACAAAGCTGAAGCTCACGATTTCCTGAGAATCCCAAATACAAAGCTGCCACCATTACTCACCTCGGCCATGGCCATAATCAACAGTCTGCTGCACTGGGGGTGGTTTGGACATCGGTGGCAGACCCATAGGCATTGGGCCAGGAGGGGGGATGGGAGGGTGAACATGTGGGGGTGGTAACACTGGAGCAGATGGGATTGTTCCAGGTTCTGGTTTAAATTCTGAATTCAGTCCTTGTTCATCATTTGTATCCCAGAGGCCATAGAAAGAATCTTCATCCCAGCGCTCCTGTTCCACAGCTGAAGTCTGTGGCTTTATTACTGGCGGAGGAGGTGGAGGTGGAGGAGGAGGCGGTGGTGGTGGTGGTATTGGGATAGGCGGCCTGGTCACAGGAACAGATGGTCTTGCTGGTGGAGCAGAGGGTCTTACAATTGTTCCTGGTGGTTTACCCATAGGAGGGGGTGGTCTATAGGCCCCTGGAGGCTGGAGAATAGGGTAAATGGTTTAGTGGAGGAGCATACCATCGTGTTCTCACACGTCGGTAGAAATTAAAACCCGATTTTCCGTCCATACAAGAAAAAGTTCTTTTTCTTTTTAAAACCTTTTTGTGTCTTAAAATACACCATTGGAGGGGTGCCTGGGTAGCTCAGTCAGTTAAGTGTCCAACTTTGGCTCAGGGTGTGATCTTGCAGTTTGGGAGTTCGAGCCCTACATCGGGTTCTGTGCTGATAGTACTGAGCCTGTTTGGGATTCTCTCCCTCTCTCTCTGCCCCTCTCCCACTAGTGCACCTTCTAGCTCTCTCAAAATAAATAAACTTAAAAAAATAATAATCAGGGGCGCCTGGGTGGCTCAGTCGGTTAAGCATCCGACTTCAGCTCAGGTCATGATCTCGCGGTCCGTGAGTTCGAGCCCCGCGTCGGGCTCTGTGCTGACAGCTCAGATCCTGGAGCCTGTTTCAGATTCTGTGTCTCCCCCTCCCTGACTCTCCCCCGTTCATGCTCTGTTTCTGTCTCAAAAACAAATAAACGTTAAAAAAAAATTAAAAAAATAATAATAATAAATAAAACAAAATACACCATTGGAGAGAAATATGCAAATCATGTATCTAATAAAGGAACTGTATTTAAAATTTGAAAAATTAGTATAATTTAATAGTAAGACAAATAATAGAAAAAAAATCAGCAAAAAATTTGGAGATTTCTCCAAAGAAGATACACAAATGGCCAATAAGCACTTGAGAAGACACTCAACATCATTAGTCATTAGGGAAATAGATGATGGTAGCACAGCTCAGTACGTTTACTAAAAATCACCTAAAATGGGCAAATTATATGGTATGTAGATCATACCTCAATTAGGTTATCAAAAATTGTCCTCGACCTTTCGCTAGATTGGACTGGCTGGCTCCTGCCATTGCGGTGGTGACCCACTTCATTCCCATCCTTCTGACACTCTTACATCTGGAGATCTTCATATTTCTCTAAGTTCTTCCACCTCAATATGTAAACTGGGCCTTTCTTATAATCTTGCTCTCTTTTTTTTTTTCCTTCTACCTTCAGTTCAGCAACATGAATGTGGATCCAGTTCAGGCCCAGTGCCCTCCTTGCCCTGAAGCACCCAATTCTAGGGACTCTTCTCCAATGCTTGAGATTTATGGGCCTGAAGAAAACTATGCATCCTTGCGTGTCATCTGCTGAGATACCCTACACGGAGACCGTCTCTCCTCTTCCTTCCTCCATGGTCTGCTTATTCAGGACAGCTTCGTTTCTTCCACCAGTCCCAGAGTAAAATCACTACCCACTTTTGTAGAGGAGAGCACAGTGAAGAAGGAAGATATGGCCCAGGGCAAGAAACAGAAGCCCTGTTCAGAACCGTGTTCTCTCAGACCCAGCTATATGTACTCAATGACAGATCCCAGAGACAGAAATACCTCAGTCTCCAGCAGATGCAAGAACTTTCCAACATTCCGAACCTTAGCTACAAGCAGGTTAAATCCTGGTCCCAGAACCAGAGAATGAAATGTAAGAGGTGGCAGAACTGGCCAAAGAACAGCAACAGTATGACTCAGAATGGCTCAGCAACTACAGAATACCCAGGCTTCTCTTCCTATCACCGGGGATACCTGACGACCACTTCTGGAAACCTTCCAATATGGAGTAACCAGACCTGGAACAGTCAGTCTTGGAGCAACCATTTCTGGAACAGTTAGACCTGGTGCCCCCAAGCCTGGAATAGTCAGCTCCACAACTGTGGAGAGGAATCCCTGCAATCCCAGATCCAGTTCCAGCAAAATTCTGTCAGTGACTTGGAGTCCATCTTAGAAACTGCTGGGGAAAGCCATAGTGTAAAATGCTTTAATAAATATTTTTTGATATTAGTTAATTAATTAAATATTAATTAATGTTACTTAATATTTAGCACTTTATTAAAGTGCTAAGCATCTTAGTACCCAGCGAGTAATAGGTTTATTCCCAAAGTACTCTGTGAACACACAGCCTGAAGATGTGTGACATGATGAGAATATTATTCAATCTCAGTTTGGGCAGTGGCTGTATTACTTCGCTTACGATTTGTCTTTTAGGGTCCTGTATCTCTGCCTTGATACTGTATCCCATTATGCTTATTGTTTCAACTGAGAAGGTACGATTGGAATCTAATCGAAGAGGTTTCAGTAGCATTGGCTGCTATGGACAGCATGATAAAAGATGCTTCTGGCTACAAGTAACTAGATATAACACTAATTTGGATATCTTTAGGTTCTAGAATCCAACTTCAAGAATAGGAAGTAAAGATACAAAGACAAATGATGAAGGATTACTTGTATTTTCTGAGTTTGTGAGGCTTTACTTATTAGTAACCTCAAATGTTATGATGAAGGGTCAAGCTATAATGTGCTTCATTGGTTTCCTCTGCCCCCTGTGTTATTTTACTACAACTCCTAATTTCTTCGTTATTCTAGTTATTTGTAGAGAGATGTTTTGTATTTTAATGTATCATGGTAATAGTATCAGTTTGGCTGGTTGGTTTATAGGTTTAAGTACAAATAAATAAAATACCCACTTCAAAAAATTGTCCTCAACACTATCACCCTCCCACCAATGTATCACCCTCTCTTTTTTCTCCTTACTTAAAAAGTAGGGTGCTAGCCACTTGAGATATAAATGTCCCAGGCCCACCCTACATCTACTGAATTTCTGTAGGGGGAGATCCTGGCATTAATTAAAAACCAAAACCTCCATGAGTAATTCTGTTGTCTGGTTGACAACAGCAGTCTGTGGCAAGACTAGTACCAACACACAACATCAGCACCAGGAAACAACAAAACAAAGAAACTGAATGGGACATTTAGTAACCTCTCCAAGAGGAAGTGCCACTGTCGTGTGCAATGTTTGCATTTGTCTTCCCAAATCAATCACCGAATGTCAACAGAAATGTGTATTAAGGAGACAGTAGAATCTCTTGACAGATAGGTCCTATCTACTCAATGCTGAAACCCAACTGTCAAATTTTATTTTAATCTCTGCAAGCCTGATTCGAACACTCATTATCCTTTTCTCTTAGTTTGTTGTTTCTGGTTTGTTTTTCACTGACAGCTATTTTAGACCTTAGAGACCCAACAACATACATTACTTACCTATTTACTCATGTATGGGCTGTACTTTAAGAACAAACTTTGGGTAACAAAAGGGATTTGGCCATTATGTAAGGAACACTGTTTAACTAGAGGTCACTACAACCCACAGTAAAAGACAAATGGTTGCTACCTAAGGGAAACATTTGATTGTAGCACTCTAAAAAATTGCTAATATAGGACAAAAACTATGGTGTCTGGAGTACAGCTATCCAGACCTGTTCCAAATATCTTAAGAACTCTTCAGATTATGTCTAT
The DNA here is from genome assembly GCF_016509475.1 of Prionailurus bengalensis. Classification (NCBI taxonomy): domain Eukaryota; kingdom Metazoa; phylum Chordata; class Mammalia; order Carnivora; family Felidae; genus Prionailurus; species Prionailurus bengalensis. Next base: position 120,530,500 of record NC_057355.1, on the reverse strand, counting down.
AAATAAAAGTGTTTTCTTTACACTACACAGTGAAAGCGATACATTTGTAAAAAAAAAAAAAAAAAAAAAATCCCTACAGTATTTACATGAGAATTACTATCTACAGTATATTAAGAATGGGGCGCCTGGGTGGCTCAGTTCGTTGGACATCTGACTCTTGATTTCGGCTCAGGTCATGCTCTGACAGTCCTGGGGTCGAGCCCAGCATTGTGCTGATAGCACAGAGCCTGCTTGGGTCCTTTCTCTCCTTTTTCTCTGCCCCTCCCCCATTCATGTGAGTGCTCTCTCCCTCTCTCTCCAAATAAATAAACTTAAAAGAAAAAGAGTAATATAAATTGGTAAGAAAAAAAAACCTTACAAGTCAAACAGACGAATGGATAAAGGACAAAAATAGAATTTTTACAAGAAGAAATATAATATGGAAAAATACTCGTGTTCACTATCAAAAATGCATATTAAAACATTTTATTAAAGCTACTAAATCGACCAAAAATATCAAGTAGCTGGTGTTTGCAAGGCTCTAGCATACATTTTATACAACTATTTTAAAAAAATGTTTTTTATGTTTATGTTTGAGAGAGAGAGAGAGAGAGAGAGAGAGAGAGAGAGAGAGAAACAGTGTGAATAGGAGAGGGGCAGAGAGAAAGGGGCACATAGAATCTGAAGCAGGATCCAGGCTCTGTGCTGATAGCTCAGAGCCCAACGTGAGGCTCGAACTCACGAACCACAAGATCATGACCTGAGCCAAAGTTGGATGATTAACAGACTGAGCCATCCAGGAGCCCCTTTATACAACTATTTTAGAGAGCCATTAGCTATATTCCAGGAATCATTAAAAATGTCCTTATTCTGTAACTGAAATATCCTACTTTGGGATTTTGGGGATCTTAAAATTTAAGAAGTATCTATGGGACCCGGGGTGGCTCAGTTGGTTAAGCATCTGACTTTGGCTCAGGTCATAATCTCATAGGTTGTAAGTTTGAGCCCTGCGTCAGACTCTGTGTTGACAGTTCAGAGCCCAGAGCCTGCTTCAGATTCTGTCTCCCTCTCTCTCTCTCTCTCTCTGCCCCTCCCTAGCTCACGCTCTGTCTCTCTCAAAAATAAACATGAAATTTTTTTTTTAAAAATAAGTTACCTAGAGTAAGAACTTGATACATTCACTGAAGTTATATTAATAATAAGACTGAAGGATTAGAAGCAAATGTCCAACGGAAGTGGAATAGTTTTAATAAATTATGCATCAAAAGTAATAAAGTATGTAGGAATATGAAAAATGTTTTTGATTTGTTAAGTGAATAAGGCAGAAATGTGGAACTATAATCTAGAGTTTCAACTATTTGCTAAGAGATACAAAGATAAAAGACACAGTTCCTATTATTAGGAGCTCTGTTTAGAAGGAAAGACAGACAAGGTAACAGACAAAATACAATAGGATAATGGCTATGACAGAAGCTTGTACAAGATGTTACAGGGGTACATGTGAAGGCAACCATCTTACCCAAGGGGAAGAGAAGATACAAAGCTGACTTCTAAAAAACGAACAAGAATTAACTAGTTGGAGAAGAGGATAAGAGAAAGAAAAGAAACTCTAGGTTTAGAGAACAACATGTACGTGCAAAGGCATGGGGAAGTTAAGAGTCTGGCACACTCGCACAGTTGTAAGAAGCTCCACGTGGAAGGAAGGCAGAGTGGAAGGGAGGAGAAGAGCAAGTAATGGTAAGCAGAGGTCAAGCCAGCTCAGGAGAAACATAAAGGGTCATGCAAAAGACTTTAGATTTTATCACGTAAGCAGCGGGGAATACAGCATTCTAAAGCGAAGGTGCATGCAACATGGTGAGATTTATGTTTTTAAATGTCCATTTTGGGGTGCCTGGGTGGCTCAGTCGGTTAAGCATCTGACTTCGGCTCAGGTCATGATCTCATGGTTTGTGAGTTCGAGCCCCACGTGGGGCTCTGTGCTGACAGCTCAGAGCCTGGAGCCTGCTTCAGATTCTGTGTCTCTCCCTCTCTCTGCCCCTCCCATGTTCACGCTCTGTCTCTCTGTCTCTCAATAATAAATGTTAAAAAAAAAAAATTAAGTGTCCACTTTGGCCAGAAGTCCCATCACTAGAGAATTTTTTGGGGTGATAGAAATTTTGTTCTTCTTTATATTTGTCAAAACTCAAACTGTAGGCTTAAAATGAGTGGGCTTAAAGTGAGTTAAGATATGTAAACTATACCTCAAAATTTGATTCAAAAATACAATAAAATAATCACTCTAGCAGAATGGAGAATGGATCAGAGGAGAATGAGATGGAGAGATGAACTGGGATGTTTCTGAAATAATCTAGGCAAGAACTGATGAAGGACAAAACTGAGGTTGTGGGGAAGTGGAGGACAGTATATTTGAACAATATTAAAAAGGTAGTAAAATCAATCAAAAGAATGACTGGATACGGAAGGGCAGGACACAGTAAACAGTTAAGGCTGACTTTCAGGTTTCCAGTTTGGGTGAGTAGGTGATGGTGAGGAGAAAGAACAAGGTTAATGGAAAATGATACTGAGGTCCATTTTGAATATGCTGAGTTTGACAGGAGACACATCCAGAGAGAAACGCTGGAGGCAGACAGATGCACACACAAGTCAGGAGATATGATATGGGGAGGCAACATCATGGTGGTCATTGGTGACAACTATGTAATCTGTTTCGTGTTAGACTATGTGTTATGATGAAAGGGCACACTGAAAAGTGAAGAGTTAATTTCATGAAATGATTTGGGTTTTCCCTCTCATTGTGTTGTTATAAAGTTATTTGCATGACAACATTTTTAAAGGTCATCACTGGCTTAAAGGTAAAATAACAAACAACAACAACAATGAACGCAAAACAAAGGGAGAACCTGATCACACAAACCTTTCGCAGAACTTTACTGCCTGAACTAGAGCATGATGTTTGATCCCTTCCCTAGCTGAGGAACCAGTAGCCCAAGGCAGTGGGGAGACTCTGAGGCTCACAGGAGGTGGGCTCATAAGGGGCCTCTGCACTGCCGAGATGAAAAACAGGACCATTTCAACAAAAGAGACTATTAGGAAAATTCTACACTTGTGTGAACATGAAGCCATGTAGCTCAGGTGTGCTTGGTGTATTTATCAAAACCTAGGGGGAAAAAGTGACTGTCACACTTTTGACCACATTTAAAAGATTTTCAAAGGCCAATTACCATTAGCTTTTTACTTTCCCCAAATTTACATTAAAAAAATTTTTTTTTAACGTTTATTCTTTTTTTTTTTTTTTAATTTTTTTTTTTCAACGTTTATTTATTTTTGGGACAGAGAGAGACAGAGCATGAACGGGGGAGGGGCAGAGAGAGAGGGAGACACAGAATCGGAAACAGGCTCCAGGCTCCGAGCCATCAGCCCAGAGCCTGACGCGGGGCTCGAACTCAAGGAGCGCGAGATCGTGACCTGGCTAAAGTCGGATGCTTAACCGACTGTGCCACCCAGGCGCCCCAACGTTTATTCATTTTTGAGCGACAGAGAGAGACAGAGTATGAGTGGGGCGGGGGGTGGGGGTGGGGCGGCAGAGAGGGAGACACAGAATCCAAAGCAGGCTCCAGGCTCTGAGCTGTCAGCACAGAGCCCGACATGCGGCTCGAACTCACTGACCATGAAATCCTGACCCAAGCTGAAGTCGGACACTTAACTGACTGAGCCACCCAGGCACTGCAAATTTACATTTTTTATAGAGGAAATTTATACCTATTACAATGGGAAAAAATCAAACAACATACAAACATACAAAGTAGGAATCATTTCATTTCCCGAGCACACGTTTTTCCATACCGGGTACATTCCAGGCCTTGAAGATGCATTCTGCAACCTCGAGTCCTGGGGTGGCAGATGGTCAGGCATCTGTGGCTCAGACCCAAAGTCTTTCATCTTCTGAAGCTGTTCTTTCTGTTCCCTGTGAACAAATAAAATTGCCATTGTACATTAAGGCATGTTTACTCCAGACCCAGTGACTACAACTGATATCAAAGACAAAGAGATCTTAAGAACCCTGTTCCAAAACCCTCTATGGTGCCCCCAGGGCATCTCCAGGGTAACACTCTCTTGCCTTTATGTAGCTAACTGACTAGTCTTCTACACTATAAATGACTATAAATTACTAAACCTATTCAAGGACAGGTGCCACAACCTGCCTCATTAGTCTATTCTAAAATAGCATCTACTGGTCACCTTTTTCTTTCATTGAACAAAAAGTTCTCTCACTATTTTCCTTGTTCAATACTCTCTCGCTAGATGAGAGAGTATGGCAAACTGGTGGCCAAATACGGCCTACAAAGTTTCTTGTTTGTTTTTTTTTAATTGGCTTTCCCATCAGTTTTTAAAATCTGAATTAGCTGCTGTTATTTACGAAGCAAAATATTTCACATATAAATTCCAATTGTAAAGAGATTTGGTAACAATGGGTCTATGTCCCCACATGCCAACAATCAGCTGACTGGAGTGATGGCCGTCCACTTTAGATGAAGCAGGTTGCTACAGTCCTCACCACACTCGGTAGAGTCACCCTGCCCCACTTTCACTCATTATAGTTACCTGTCTGGTTCTTGTGGGTACTTTAGTTTATGGCCCAGTGAGAGCTAATGTCAGTCTATACCTTTAAAAACAACACTTCATATTCCTAAAAAGGATTCATGGAACTCTTCATGCTTTTCTTGAATTCTCTGGTCCAATTCCTTCCTTCCTTTTTTTTTTTTTTTTTTTTGAGTTTTCCTTACAATGCCCACCATAAACAGGTGTACATCTACTCCAACCTCTTTAGACTTTTTACAATTTTCTTCCTACACTGGATGTAGTGCCCCAAATGGACACAAACTAAGGGTCAAAAAAGTTTATTTTCTACCTCATGTAAATCGTATTATGACTTCACACCAATACAACATAGCTTACTTGTGTTCAACTATGATAATTCTTATCCATCACTTCATATATTGTAGTTATGCTTATGTTGCCTAGAAAGAGCTTAAAAAAAGGATGATGAAGAAGAAGCACCTTTTATCAAAAGGTTTTCTATACCAAGTAATAGCGGATGAAAAGGAAATTTTAAAAAGAAAAGGAAAGAAATCTTGGCAGTTTGGGAACACTAACCAGCTTGGTGTTCTCCATAAACAAAACAGATTTTAGAGCTGGACAGACTGGGTTCAAATTCTGGGTTTGCCACTGATTAGCCAAGTGGACTTAACCTCTCTGAGCTTTAGTGTCATCTGTGAAGTAGGGTATGTCTACTTATCATTGCAGGCCTTTGAGATAAAAGGATCTGAGACAGGAAGACTGAGACAATGTAGGCTAAATTATTAGCACAGTGCCCAGCACATGGTGGGTGTTAAGTTAAAGGCGTCTGTAATTTAACAGTGAATGGTGTGGTAACTAAACGTCCTCTATCATGCTTTCCACATCTTCTTCACGAGTAATCTGGAAAAGTAAAATCTCTCAGAGCGTATCTTCTACAGACACAAATCTGTTGTGCTGCCCGAGGCACCGGATCTTTCATCTTTACCTACAGGGATTTTTCCTCGTTGTACTTTTCTAGTCATAAAGCTTCAGTTATGATTTCAATCGGTACAATCCACAAACATAGACCAGAATTGCAAAATGAAGGAAACACAATACACTGGAATATGTCAAAACCTAACCATTAATTTATTTTCTCAAAACATTGCTCATTCCTAAGAACTTACTCAAAAAGCTTACAATCTATCAATGACTGCTAAATTCTTATCTCAGGACATAGTTGGTTTAGGGATTGAATGAACATACACAAAGTATTCAGTATTCAGTACAGTTCCTGGCACACAGTAAGCATGCAATGTTTCTTCTTCTTCTTCTTCTTCTTCTTTTTTTTTTTTTTTTTAATTGTTACTCCCTGGGAAGCATTAGATAGATACTTATACAGAGGTGATTTTAAATCAAGACATCCAAATTTTATTCTCCATTTCACAAAGAAAATATTTGATTATGTAGAAATAAGTAACATCCTCAAGTAGAGATATCTGCTTTTAGTTATAAGGAAAAGATAAAACACCCCAGAAAGAAAGTATCAGCAGTTAGCCAAATCTGAGGACGCTTTCAGGTAAACCATTCTGAGCTTCAACAGAGGAAAAACCTTACAGCACTTTCCAAAGTTTTATCAAAGATACGTGAATATGAAGTCTATAAGATCTAATACCAAAGAACAAAATGCCTCCTGGGGAAAAAAAAAGGATGTTACATATGAGCTCTGTGAAATCCAGAGCACTGGAGAGTTGAAGTTTGACACTGAAACATGTACAGGCATGATATGTCAGCAACACATCTATAAAAGCCAAGAATGGCTACCAAACTTTCACATTTCAGGACATAAGCTTACAATTAACACAGTTCCAAAATACATTTCCTAACCCTAAAGCAGCACTGAATGGCCAGAAATATAAATTAAAATTTACAAGAACTTGAAGCAAAACGATTCCATTCACATACATCGCATCACTTTAAAAAAGAGCAGTCTGAATGCGGTTTTGACTAAAAGAAAATCTTAAGTAGTCAACTTACCGAAGCATTTTCAGTTCTTGTGCAGCTTTCAAAATGATTTCGTGCTGCCTCTGACTGAGAACCATTACCCCTCCAAGGCCTTGGTCAGAGTCTAAGTTTGTATCCGACCCCATCATTTCAGAAGAATGATGTGAGGAGGGCATATGTTCCGCCATGGGGGAATGTCTATCCACATCAGATGGGTACCATCTGTCTGACAACCGTTCTCTTTCCCAGTCCATTCTGTCAGGGATATAATCTCGCTTTTCCCGCCATGTATCTCCTCTTTCTGGATACTCTCGGATCCTCAACTCACCCCTATCACGAAAATCTCGATCATACCCATGGTCTCGATTTCTTTCTTCTCTCCATCTATCATCCCGATATCTATCCAAAGGTGGAAGAGGTGGGAGGGGTGGTAAAGGTGGAAGAGATGGAATATCCCGTTCACGAAACTGTGATTCTTGTTCATCCAGTGGTCTCCCATAATCTCTGTCCCACTCATTATCCAAATTTCTATCATACATATCCATGGGTCTTCCAATCCGATCCACATCCCTGTCCAAGTCCCTGTCCATTTCCCTGTTGTAGTCCTCATCCATATCCTGATCTCTCTCCCAATCATCCCACCAAGGGCCTCGTCTATCTCCATCATGAGATCGAGATGGTGGTGCTGAGAACCTGTCCTCTCTGTTATATGGGTCTAGTGTATCATCTTGATAGTCACGTTCGCATTCTCTCCAGTATCTCTCTCTATCCCAATCATCAAGTCTTTCTCGTTCCATTGGAGCATTTCTACCATCTAATGGGAACTCTTCATGCCCTCTCTCTTCTCCATGATTCCATGGAGCTCTAGGAGGCTCATCTCGGTGATATGGATACATTTTTTCCCCACCATCTCCTGGTTCTGGTCTAAATGGACCTCTGTCACGACCAAAATCTGGTCTTCCCAGTCCCCTTTCCCTACTGCCAGGCCCTCGAGGTGGTCCCCTCTCCCTACTCCCAGCTCTTCGTGGTGGTACTCTTTCCCTACTCCCAGCCCTTCGAGGAGGTCCTCTTTCCTGACTGCCAGCCCTCCGAGGTAGTCCCCTTTCTCGGCTGCCAGCTCTACCCCGGTCCTGGCTGCCTTGCAGACCACCTGGCATTTTCTCCCGACTGCCTCCTGGCCTCACCAACCCTCTGTCCCGGCTGCCTTCTCCTCTGCTCATCTTCTCTCGACTGTCTTCTCGTCTACCCATCATCTTATCACGAAAGTCTTCTTGCTTGACCAACCCTGGGCCACGGCTGATTGCCTGACCTCGACCTCTATTTACTAGTCCTTTATCCCGTGTGTCTTCCATTCTGCTTTGCCCAGGACCTCTGTAAGATGAGCTGCTGCCTCGATTGCCTTCTAACCTATTATCTCTGTTATCTGGCCGAGGCAGCCCTTTATCTTGGTTGTTTTCTGAATGGGGCAGACCAATACCCAAAGGCTTAAAATCATTATCTGCAGTTAATGATGATGATGTTGTCACTGCTGCTCCTCCCTCCATCCCCCCTGGTTTTGAGGGAAAAGTAGATTGAGTAGGTACAGGTTTATTTGCAAGGGGTACAGGCTGAGTAACAGCTTGGGCTTTGTCCATTTGAGTCTCCATACTTTGAGAATTCTGGTCCCAATTAGAAGGCTCTATGGGCCCTTCCGAGACTTCGCTTTTAGGTGGCTCTTGTTGAGAGTCGCTTAGATTCTCATTTGACTGAGCCGCCTTGGCATCCTTTATATCTGCAGCAATGGAAAATGTAGCTGACTGCATTTTAAAATTCTTCTGCTGGTTACTATTGGTGTCTGCTAATGGTTCTTTGTTTCCTGAAAGAGGTTCTGCTTGTGACTTAGGTTGCTGCTGATGTTGCTGTCCAAAAGCTGGCTTGGGGCCTTTCCACTGTGGTCCACTCTGTCGAGGACTGAGGGATGTATTGGGGGTAATATAAAACTGAGATGCTGGCCCCCGGGGAATCATTCCCCATTTGCTTTTAGTGCCCTCTGTTGGGTGACCTTCATATCTGGGTCTTGGCCCATCGGGGCGATTTCCTTCAAAACGAGGCCCTTTGGGTCTCGGTCCTTCACACCTTGACCCTAAATCCTCAAATCTTCGAGGACCATCAAATCTACAAGTAAAACAAAAGATATTACTCAAGACAGTAAAGCAGAAAAAAAAAATATTCTCCATGTAAGAATATTTAAGGCAATCTTGCCTTAGAATCTTTTTACAAAAATGACTCTTTCAGTCATTAAATAAATCCTGAGGTATCTATCTTAGAATCGGTATGCTAAAGTGGCAGTGCTCAGAAGGTCTTAGGACAGGCTTTGGAAATCATGTCAGTATTATTATCATCCACTCCAAAACAACTCCTGCAGCAAGTCACTGATACACTAAATTGTTAAAAAGCAATCATAAGTATTGTGACTTAGTAGACAGAAAAGCCCACTCATCTTAAATGGGGGAAAAAGTGCCACGGCTAACTCTGAGAGTACTTTCAGAATTAAAATATAACTAAAATCTAAGTAGGAAACAACTAACAAGATAATATAGGATGATTATAAATATTGTTGGAGCTAACATTATCACCTGGACTACTGGACAAAAATTCAAAAAGCCAGTAGCCAGCTATATCTTAAGAATGTGCCCTGATATTTTAAAGTCTGGACAGTGCCCTGACAATTTGCTACGGACCCACTCGCCCATTCAGAAAATATTTACATTCCTTGTCTGTCTAGCTATACTACACCTAGGGGATATACAAATAAAATGTCATCTGTGCCTCAAAGGGTTTACAATCAAGGAGAAAGAGAATCTAAGTATAAATAAATGCCCAAAGGTGCAATGACAGAAGTCTATCTGCATACAACAAGGGCAACAGAGGAGCGGATGGTCAATTCTACCAGGGTAAGGGGGGAGGGGGTGCTGTCCAATAGAGGCTTTATATAATAGATGATGCTTAAATTAAGTCTTGAAAGACAAATTCTCTGAGGCCAGGCTAACAGAGTGTATTGGAGATAAGGGAAATGGGTGGCAAGGACATCTAAGGTTAAGGAAGCATTATGAGGAAAGGCAGAGAAACACACACCAGCAAAGCAGTCTGGAAGTGCAAACATGGCTCAAGCAAAGAGAGTAGGAAAGCTGGGAAAGGAGTAGAAAGGTAGGGAACAAAGAGATAAGGTAAAGAGTAGGCAAGAATCGAGCTCCAGAAGACCTTGTACACTCTGTGTGGCAGGGACTACTGGTGCTCCTCTAATATGCATTCCCCCTTTTCCTAAAGTATCTGAGCTTCTTCATTCTTAGCTGGACACAAAGCTGGCGAGACTAAAGATTCTCTTTCCCAAACTCTCCTGTAGCTAAAACTTGTAGACATGTTCTGGCTGGGCTGAGAGTGAAAATGACCAACAGCTTTTTCCGGGTTATAGCCTCAAAGGGAAGGGCACATCCTCCTCTTCACCATCTCCTTTTCATGCTAGCTCTGACATGGTGGTGAAGCATCCTGGACCATGTAGATAAGGGCAATATACTAGGGGATGAGAAGTAACAAATCAGAAGGAACTTGGATTCTTGACACTGTAGAGTCATCACATAAGTGCTAAAAGAGAATAAGCCTTTAACTTATTAAAGCGTAGGACTTCAGATCTCTGTTACCACCAATGAATTGATTCAGCTGGGTAAGAAGTTAGGCATTACCTAATAAGACTTAGAGCCACTATAGATGGTCTGATTTTTAAAAGATTCCTCTAGCAGAAAAGTAGCAGATAGGTAGGAGAAGTTTACCGTAGGTTGTTTCTACAATTTGAGTAAGTTAAAGTGAAGCCTGTTCTAAGGCAGTGACTGATATGAGGATGTAGAGGAGATAAAAGTGAAAGATGTGAAGAAAGGTAAAATGGATAGGACTTTCTAACAAGTGAAATTAAAATGATAATAGAAAGGGAAAAATTTAGGACAATTCCAAGTTTCCTGGCTTAGGTGACTAAATGGATGATGATGCCTTTCATGTTTTTAATGAGAAACAGAGAGTTTTTCTTTCATTTGTTTGGGAAATTAATGAAGAATGCTAATTCAGTTTCAGGAGAATATTTATTTCCTATCCCTGTTGACATTAGGCTTTCTGCTGGTCTAGAAGTCTTAGTTTCAAAGGAAGAATGCTTCCATCAGGAAACACCACAGTAACTCCATTAAATTCAACTTGAGACTGCCACCTGGCTACTTGGGTTCTGAATAAACAGGCCAAGAAAGAAGTAACTACATTGGCTGGTAGTGATTGGTCCTGAGTTGCAAGGGGAAATTGGGTCACTAGTACACAATGAGGGTACGGAGGAAGATGTCTGGAATGGAGAGCCTCTAGAACACCTCTTAGCGCTTTCATGCCCTGTGATCAAAGTCAACAGAAAACTACAATAACTCAATCTAGGCAGGACTCAAGAGCCCAGACCTTTCAAGAATGAAGGTTTGGGTCACTCCACTAGGCAAAAAACGAGGACCAACTGAAATGCATGTTGAGAACAAAGGGACTATGAAAGGTGTAGTGGAAGAATATAGTTATAAATACCAACTATGGTTACATGACCAGTTGCAGAAAGCAGGACTGTAATAGTTACAAGTATTTCTTCCTTAATTTGATACTATATGTTTAAATACATACACATGTATTAGTTAAATGTCCTTGGTTGATCGTTCTTTGTCATCCTCTGACATTAGATGTATTAATAATAGTTAATTTTATATCTCAGAATTTAATTTTTTTAATGTTTATTTTTGAGAGAGAGAGAGAGAGAGAGAGAGAGAGAGAGAGAGAGAGAGAGAGGTGCGGCGCACAAACAGGGGAGGGGCAGAGAGAGAGAGAGGGAGACACAGTGTGAAGCAGGCTCCAGGCTCCAAGCTGTCAGTACAGAGCCTGATGAGGGGCTCGAACTCACAAACTGCAAGATCATGACTTGAGCCAAAGGTGGATGCTTAACCAACTGAGCCACCTAGGTGCCCCTATATCTCAGAATTTCAATTACAGAGTATCAAAGAGAGAATGTGAACCAGCTAGGAGAAGAATGAAGATTTTCCCAAAGACAAAAAGATGAAAGGGACTCTATATCCTTTTCTGGGAAAACAGGTAAGAATCTTTTTTTTTTTTTTTAGTTGTTCAGGGATAAATATTTCACATCAGATGAAAAAATCTCTTTGTGTCCCACCCTAATCAGAAACACATAGGGGAACTCTATGAAAGGTACTATAGGCTAGCCAAGTTGACACCACACAGAGTCATCACAAGGAATGTCAATATACATAAATTGACTATAAACAGAAAGGGGACTGCCAGCAAATGGTTTTTAAATTCTGGAAGACAAAGGGCAAACATGAGTGGTAACATATGCAAGAAGAAGCTGGAGTTTAGAATGCTGGTAGAAGGAGATACAATCAAAACGGGGCTGGTCTGCCCACAGAAACCCAAGGCGAGTCAGAGTTCTCAGATACCAGAGGTGCTGGGGAAGGACAGGGGTAAGACTTGGGGCTAAAAATGTGTAAATTAAAATCTATATTCAGAACCATCAACTAGACTTTCTCTGGGATGAATGTCCCTATATTCTTGAATCCGAGGGTCCTCTAACATTGGCAGTTCTCTGCCCTACCACATAAGCAAGGCCTGAATCTGCTGACTGGGCGCATCAACAGTTGATGAGCGCCTCATATGCACACAGAGCTTCCAATTAGCTTGTCAGTGTCCCCCGCTCTTAAATATAAATGGACAACCAAGGATCACCAGAAACTTGAGGAATGTCTCCAAAATGGAAGGAAGAGACCAAAGATAAACGGGTCATAAATCTGGAGAAAAAAACAGAGATAATGCAAAAAACAGAAGATAACTTTTAAAAAACCCTCAAGTAGTATCCTCAGAAAGATTCATAATGAGATACTGTAAATATAAATCAAGAATAAAACTTGATCAGAACCAAGAAAACTCCACAAAAATTAAAAAATTCTCCAAATGAAATGCAATAAAAAGATTAGAAGTATCTCAGAAAGTACAATCAAATGAAAAAGAGACAAATATAATCAATCCTGCAGGTCCAAAAACCTACTAATGAGGAGTTCCAGAAAAACAGAAAACAAGAAAAATAAAATTAATGAAGAAATAGAAAGATTTAAGAGTTAAAAGACTCTAATTTTCAGACAGAAAAGGTCTAGCTTAGTAAATAATAAGTATAACTATTAAAACTAAACAAACAAAAAAACCACTATGAAATTTTAGAATACCAGGGGGGAATAAAGTGTCTAGCAATAGGGAGACATCATCTAAAAAGGAAGAGAATCAGAACAGTATAGCACCTATATTGACTGGCAGAAGAAAATAGAATGGTGATCCTAAACTTTTGAGGAATAATTATGTTCAACTTTACTATACAGTACATAAATGGTATTAAACAGTATGGTACTGGCATACAAACAGACACACAGATCAATGGAACAGAACAGAGCGCCCCCAAATAAACCCATGTGTATATGGTCAATTAATTTATGAAAAGGAGCCAAGAATATAAAATGGAGAAAGGACAGTTTTCTCAATAAATGATACTCGGAAAAGTGAAGAGTCATGTAGAAAAGAATGCAACTACAGTGTTATCTCACACTGTACACAAAAATTAACTCGAAATGGACTAAAGACTTGAACGTAAGGCCTGAAACCATGAAACTCCTAGGACAAAACCTAGAAAAACACTATAGGTGTAAGCTCCTTGACACAGGCCTTGGCAATGGTTTTTTGAATCTGATATCAAAAGCAAGGAGAATAAAAGCAAAAATAAACAGGTGGGGGCGCCTGGGTGGCGCAGTCGGTTAAGCGTCCGACTTCAGCCAGGTCACGATCTCGCGGTCTGTGAGTTCGAGCCCCGCGTCGGGCTCTGGGCTGATGGCTCAGAGCCTGGAGCCTGTTTCCGATTCTGTGTCTCCCTCTCTCTCTGCCCCTCCCCCGTTCATGCTCTGTCTCTCTCTGTCCCAAAAATAAATAAACATTGAAAAAATAAAATAAAATAAAATAAAATAAAATAAAATAAAATAAAATAAAATAAACAGGTGGGATGACATCAAACTATAAAGCTTCTGCACAGCAAAGAAAAACCATCAACAAAACGAAAAGGCAACCTACCGAATGGGAGAAAATACTTGCAAATCTTATAACTGATAAGGGGCTACTGATCAAAATATACAAAGAACTCCTATAACTCTAGCAAAAATACAAATAATCTGATTTTAAAATGGGCAGAGGACCTGAATAGACATTTTCCCAAAGACAATGTACAAATGGTCAAGAGACACATGGAAAGAGACTCATCATCACTCATCAGCCAAGAAATACAAATCAAAACCACAATATCACCCCACACCTGTGAGAATGGCTGTTTTCAAAAAGGTTAGAAATAGTAAGTGTTGGCAAGGATATGGAAAAAAGAAACCTTGTATATTGTTGAGGGGAATGTAAACAGGTGCAGCCACATGAAAAGCAGTATGAAGGCTCCTCAAAAAGTTAAAAGTAGAACCCTCAGATGATCCATCAATTACACTTCTGGATATTTACCTGAAGAAAACAAGAAAACTAACTTGAAGAGATATATGCATCCCATGTTCACTGCACATGAGTTACAATAGCCAAAATATGGAAACAACCTAAGGGTCCATCAATGGAAGAATGTATGTACGTGTAACACTGACACACAAACACACGAATATTATTCAGCCACAAAAAAGAATGAAATCTTACCACTTATGACAATATGGATAAACCTCAAGGGTACTATGCTAAGTGAAATAAGTCAAATACTGATTTCTCTTACACATGGAATCTAAAAATAAATTAGATAGATAGATAGACAGACAGATAAAAGCCAAACTCATAGATACAAAGAACAGATTGGTGGTTGCCAGAGGCAGGGATGGGCATAGGAGAAATGGGTGAACTAATTTTGTTTTTAGTTTAAATAAATTAAAAATTTTTAAATGCTTGACTTTAAAGTCTATACCCAAATTATAATCAAGTGCGAGGTTAGAATAAAAACATTTCAGACACACAAGACTCAGACAATTTGCCTCCAAACCACAATTTCTTACTGAGTTACTTGAGCATGCACTCTGGGAAAAAGAGGCACTAAACCACAAACAGGAAGCCATGACATTCAGTAAACAGTGAATCCAATCCAGGAGGGTAATCAAGGGAAATGCTGGAGTAACAGCCATATGGCAGATCTTGAAAGCAACCAAGCAGCCAACCCAGCCAGGTGAAAAGCAAGAAGATGCATAAATATGGGAGAGAGATCACCTCAAGAGAAAAAGAGATGGTGCTTTTGGGACTAGGGTTGGAGAATTATTTTAAAGATTTTTTCAAGAAGACAATTGGAAATTCTAGAAAAGTCATTACACTAAAGGAAATATAATTATAACACACTGCTTATCTCTACAGTGGACATTGTTTACTTATCTAAAAACAGTGACACGTATTAGACATACGGGGTTAGAGTAGTGGAAGAAGCAAATCTCTGTTAGAACTGGGAGTAAATATATAACGTTTAAACTGTGGAAGTTCAAGAAAGCAGCAGCATATTTTTTAGTGACAGGAAGGTAACCACCAAAAGAAACAGCTAAAGAACGAAAAGATGTCATTAGAAAACACATCTAGGGTGGCTTGGGGCAGTGGCTGGCTGTTTTTCTTGATTTCTGAAAACTATGTATGTACCACTTTGATAAAAATGTAAAATGAATTTAAGTGACACAGAGAGATTAGCCCTAACTGGGAGAAACAAGAGCTTCTTCTGAGACTAGAAGAAGAAAGATGAGGACAATAAGGTAAGGTAAACACAAGGGTGGGAAGTGAGTTTCACTGGGCCTGAAAGTCTCGATTTCCTCTGGGAGGCAGGAATCTAAATTAAAGATACAAAGCGAAAGAAAAATGTTTGTGGAGACAACAGTGCAGATGGTCTCTGCACAGCAGTGAAGGCTTGGCACAGCTACTGTTGGGCACAGGGACAGGAGCTGACTAGAGACTTATCAGAGGACACACCACAATACTAAAGAGGGAGACCACTTATTTACTTATTTAGCTATATATGATACCGTTTCAGGGCTTGTGAGGGTTTCGTTCCATTTCTTGAAGTGCCATTTATTAATTCAAAGTGCCTGGAAAAACACCTTAGATCATTAAAGTTGTGTAAAACCATCTGCTTTGGATTCAATTCAGCAATGATCAGTTCATGGAAGTGCTAAGAGGAGACTATTCTCCACAAGGTAGAGTCAGTAAGAACCCTTGTCAACTCGTTACCTAATATTATAATCAAATTTTGAATATAAACAAACTGCCTTCCTAACCAATTTGTGAATGCCTTGAGAATTTCATCCATAACTGAGACATTCCAGCATAAGTAACAGTTACTGAACATCTGTCAGGCACTATGTTAGTGCTGGAAATAAATGGATACTTAACTCAAGGAGTTCATAGTCCAAGGGAAGAGTGAGACAGGTAAACCAACAATTTGATTTACTTAAAACTTAGAACATAACTTGATAAAATGGAACACGATGGAGGGCCTTGTTTACAGAGGTATCCCCTTTGTCTGACTCACCAAAGGATTTCAACACATAATTACTGAAGTGCTCCCTGCACTAGGAATTAGTAAAGCAAAAACTGGCAGGAAAGGAACTCTGAACAAAGAGAAGAGCACATATACAGAATGGCCAGAGGGAAAGATAAAGGAAGCAAGAGGCACTAAACGACGTACAGATAAGGAAAAGAGAACATGGTGACAAGGTTGTAAAAGGTAATTAACTCACTACTGCAAGCCTCATGCCTGCACATATAATATGCAATTTCCATGACAGGATAGGGTACTTTGCTTTCAGATTAAATTGCTGATCAACAGCCAAGGGTCATCATTTTATTTTTATTTGGGGGGTCAGAAAAAAACCAACTGAAATATACTTTCAACACTACATATAAATGGCAATTATTTATCAATACTGCACTTCCAAATTTTCAAAGTTCAAGGATGTAACAAAATGTTAGACTATCAAAACCTTTTGTATTCATAAAAGAATTTTAAAGCCTTTGGAATAAATATATTAAGAGATACTCAATTTTAAAATATGCACAAAAATTAGCCATGTTTACATTAATACAATGAAATGCTATGACCGTTTTAACATATAAAAACATTTGAAATAAAGTACAAACATAGCATATATTCACTAAATACAATCACAGAAAAACACATGTATTGCCCATTGGTTAGATGAAAAGTAAAACAAATATCTGGTGTTTAAATATTTAGAAAATTTGTATACAGTTAGGTATTTCATAAACTTCTAAAAAACAAAAACCCTAAAGCTAGGTATGAAAACATTAGAGGTATGTATAAAAATTTCACGATTTAACATAAAAAATAGACCCCAAGGGGGTATAAAAACTTAAGAGGTATGCACAGAAATACAAATGTCTTATTATCACAATATTTACATAAACATACTCAAATCAGCTGACCATGGGAATTACAAAATATTAAATTCTGGAGTCAAATTCCTGCCCTTTTAGTTTTCATGCGAGATGATTTTTCTAAGTATTTTCTAATATGTATAACTAAAACCCTAAAGTCAAAACTCTCCCTCCAAAAAGTAATTGCTATAAATAGGAACAACCATGGCAAATGGAAGCACAGAGTAAAATTGTATTGTTTACAGTCCCTTGCTAATCCAAATAAGACAGCTACAGAATAGAAGAGGTCCACAATTATAATCCGAAAACCAATCAAAAAGTATGTATGACCAATCAGGAGCCTAGATATTACAAAGATGTCAATTCTTCCACAAAATGGTCAACAGATTTCCATGCAACGCTCATCAAAATTCCAGCAGGTTTCTGAAAACTGACAAGCTGATTCTAAGCATTACATGGGAAACAGAGAGGACCAAGAATAATCAAGACAATCTAGATCAGGGGTCAGTAGACCATGGCCCCAGGGCCAAATCCAGTTAAGAGTGATCTTTTACATTTTTAAATGTGAAAAACAAAAGGAAGAAAGAAAAATAAGTGATAGAGACCAAACATGGCCTGCAAAGCCTAAAAATACTTACCATCTGGCCATTCACAGAAAAAGTTTGCCAACCTCTGATCTAGAAACACAGAACTGGAGGACTTACACTAAGAGGTATCAAGATTTATTACAAAGCTACAGTAATTTTTTTAAAAATCTTTTAAAAGTGTTTATTTTGAGAGAGAGGGAGCACGAGTGGGGGAGGGGCAGAGGGAGACAAGGAGAGAGAATCCCAAGCAGGCTCCCTGCTGTCAGCCCGGAGCCTGATGCAGGGCTCGATCCCATGAACTGTAAGCCAAAATCAAGAGTCAGACACCTAACTGACAGCCACCCAGGCACCCCTAAAGCTACAGTAATTAAAACAGTATGACACTGGTACAATGATAGAGTCTAGAAACAAATCCATACATGTGGCCATCTGACTCACGATGAAGAAGATAGCACGAAGTAGTAAGGAAAAGATGGGCTGGGGTCAACTAGATAGCCATATGAAAAATAATAAACCATGATCCTTACCTCATACCTCATTAACAAATAAATCAATTCTATATGGATTGTTGATTTAAAAATAAAGGGTAAAACGAGACAGAAGATAAAATAGGATAATATATTTATGGC
This sequence comes from Prionailurus bengalensis, assembly GCF_016509475.1. NCBI lineage: Eukaryota > Metazoa > Chordata > Mammalia > Carnivora > Felidae > Prionailurus > Prionailurus bengalensis. Next base: position 120,512,247 of record NC_057355.1, on the reverse strand, counting down.
CTTGGGGTAAACAAAGATTTCTCAAACAGGACACAAAAAAGTACTAACCATAAAAGAAAAACGGATCGATAAATTGGACTGCTAAGTTAAAATCAAGAATTTCTATTAATCAAAAGACACCACGGGCGGCTGGGTGTCTCGGTTAAGCGTCTGACTTCAGCTCAGGTCATGAAAGCACAGTTTATGCATTCAAGCCCCACGTTGGGCTCTGTGCTGACAGCTCAGATTCGGATGCTGAAGCTCTGCTTTGGATTCTGTGTTTTCCTCTCTCTCTGCCTCTCCCCTGCTCTCTCTCTCTGTCTCTCAAAATTAAATAAACATTAAAAAAATAAAAAATAAAAAAGACACCAGTGGCATCTGGGTGCTCAGCTGGTTAAGCCGTTAAGCATCTGACTCTTGATTCTGACTGAAATTATGATCTCAGGGTCATGAGTTGGAGCCCTGCATTGCATTGGGCTCCTTGCTGGGTGCTGGGCATGGAGCCTGTTTAAGATTCTCTCTCACTCTGCTCCCCCATCCACCTTGCATGTGCACACACACATGCATGTGCACACACACACACCTTGCATGTGCACACTCTCTCACCAAAAAAAAAAAAAAAAAAAAAAAAAGACACCATTAACCCTTGGGGTTCCCTCTGGGTTCAGATCCTAGTTTTAGAACTGTTTTGTTTTTTTTTTTTAAGGTTTCATTTGTTTTGAGAGATCACACGCACGTGTACACAAGGTGGGGGGGAAGGCAGAGAGCGAGGAAAAGACAGATAATCCCAAGCAGCCTCTGCACTGTCAGTGCAGAGCCCAGTGCTGGGCTCAAACCCACGAATCATGAAATCATGACCTGAGCCAAAATCAAGAGTCAGATGCTTAACCAACTGGGCCACCCAGGTGCCCCAAGAACTGTTTGGTTTTTTTTTTAATAGTTCTATTATACTCATACCTGTCAGAGAGGCTAAACTCAACAACACAAGAAACAACAGGTGTTGGTGAGGATGCAGAGAAAGGGCAACCCTCTTACACTACTGGTGGGAATGCAAACTGGTGCAACCACTGTGGAAAAGTGTATGGCAGGTCCTCAAAAAGTTAAAAATGGAACTACTTTGTGATCCAGCAATTGCACTACAAGGTATTTACCCAAAGAATACAAAAATACTGAAACGTATTCAAAGGGGTACATGCACCCCCATGTTTATAGCAGCATTATCAATAATAGCCAAACTATGGAGAGAGCCCAAATGTCCAAAGGTCCATCAATAGATGGATAAAGAAGTTGTAGTGTGTGTGTGTCCATATAACAGAATATCACTCAACTATTAAAAGAATGAAATCTTGCCATTTGCAACGAAGTGGATGGAGCTACAGAGTACCATGCTAAGCAAAATAAGTCAGCCCGAGAAAGACAAATACCATATGATTTCACTCATATGTGGAATTTAAGAAACAAAACAGACGAGCAAAAAGAAAAAAAGAAAGACAAACCAAGAAACAGACTCAAATACACAGAACGAGCTGATGGTTACCAGAGGGTAGGTGGGTGCGGAATGGGTTAAATAGGTGATGGGGATTAAGGAGTGCACTTGTGATGAGCACTGGGTGGTGTATGAAAGTGTTGAATCACCACATTGTACACCTGAAACTAATATTATACTGCATGTTAACTAACTAGAATTTAAATAAAAACTTTTAAAAAATAAAAAATAAACAGCTCCATCATAAGGATTGAAACTTTGTGACTTTTCTCTCATAGGCCTCCCCAAGAACAAAGAAAATTTACTCCTTAAAAAACAGAATGAAACTTACATTATCTTGCAATTACTATATGGGTCCATTAGAACCTTTCATAAATCTAAGACACATTATGGGATCCTAAGTGACTTTTTCTCTGAATCTTAAAGCATTCTGCAATTTCCTTACCCTCAAAATCATTACTCATCATTACTTATCAATTATCCCCATCTATGCTAAAGAAAATTAAAATACAAAGACAATGAAGGAATGATGGACTTGCCTAAAGATGAGGCAAAAGTGAAATAAGCTGTCACCTCACCCCGCTTTGTATTGCCCAAAATATTACAGCCTACTTTTAGGCTTCACTGAGTACAATTGAGAATTAAAAATTTTTCATTTCCTGACTATAACAGCAGAGAAAAGGGAGAGAGAAAGCTGTGTCCAAATCAAAAAATAAACACAGAGACAGAAGGACTCTAAGCTCTAATAAAGATGTGACATTGATCATGTAAGTAAAATCTCCAACTGTAAGTCCTCAGATGACAGTATCCTAGATGAATATTCTCAAATTCAAGATTCGGTGAATGAACAATATATTTCTAAGGACAGAAAGGAAATGTAGTACTATCATCCACTTAGTTATTAAACTGCAAGGATGTCACCACATAATATTTTGTGCCAAGAACCTGGACCATTCTGCTTTGCCAGAAAAATAAGTGACAGGATTATTTCATCTTTTATGTTTATGTTTTGTGCAAAAATTTACCTGATGCAGGGTTTTGCTCTTCTAAAATTTTTATTAAAATTTTGAATAAGCAGTTTTTCACTATCCCTTTGTTACTTCTGCACATTATTTGTAAAATTACTTTAAAATTTCAAAAATAAAAATGGCCCACTGGATCTAGGTGATACTTTTTTTGGCAAACTGAAGATAAGAAAGAAAAAGGACTGCACAATGAGAAAACAGTCAAGACAATCTAGACACAGGATGCTATCTCGTGTACGTAAGGAACTCCTACAAATCAGTAAGAAAAAATCATAACCCGATAGAAAAATGGGGAAAAGATTTCAATAAGCATCTCGTAAAAGAAGAAATCCAACTTAACAATAATCAAATGGAAAAAGAAGTTAACCTCATTTGTCATCAGGGAAATACAAATTAAAGCCATAGTACAATACCACTAGACATCCACCAAGATTACTGTAATTTAAAATTTTAATAATACCAAGTGTTGATGAGGATGCAAAAAACAAACAAACAAAAAACCCCAAAAAACTGGAACACAAAAAACCTGCTGGTGAGAATATAAATGGATACAATCACTTTGGAAAACTGTTTGACAACATCTACCAAAGCAGGACCGCACATACCCCATGATCAAGTAATTCCAATCCTTTGTACATTTCTAAACAAAATTAAATACACACACACACACACACACACACACACACACACACACACACAGATGCACCTAAAGGGACACATACAACACCAAAAGACACAAAGTAGCATTCTTCATAATAACCAAAAAACTTAAATGACTATCACTATGAAAACAGATAGACTGTGGTAAATTCATACAACAAAATACTGCAAAGCAATGGGAATGAACAAACTACAGCTACACAAACATGGATAAACCTCACAATAACATAATGTCGAGTGAAAGATGCTAAACTCCACCGAGTATATACAGTATGATTCCGTTTATACAAACTTCAAAAATAGGCAAAACTAATCTATGGCATAAAAAATCAGTATAGTGATTATCTTTGGGGCAAGGGAAAATCAGAAGGGGCATGAGGAGGACTTTTCAGACACCAGTAATTTTTATTTTTTGATCTCAGTACTGTAACATGAGTGTGTTTCCTTTGTCAAAATTCACTAAGCTGCACACCCAGGATTGTGCACATCTCTGCATGTTACTCTTCAATAAATAAGTTTTACGATTGAAAAATAAAAGGTTCTAGGAAACCAACATCCACTGACCTAACAGATTCTTGGAGCAGGGCAGTCTTCTAGAAGACCTGATGAATCCAACAATACACACACATACACACAATTTCAAAATAGCTGCTCCAGATGCTCAACAATGTAGTATGATATTTACACATGATGCAGGTCTATCACTTGCCTTTTGGAAACCTTCAGTTTTTTTAAACAGCAGCCTAAATCTGGATTTTGCAAAAACTCAATCTTAACAGTGTGTTATTTAAAACTTCTCTTAAGTGTATTTATTTATGAGACAGAGACAGTGTGAGTGGGGAAGGGGCAGAGAGAGACAGAGAGACGGGGGGGAGGGGGGGAGAGAGAGAGAGAGACAGAGAGAGACAGAGAGAGACAGAGAGAGAATGAATCCCAAGCAGGGTCCGTATTCCCAGCACAGAGCCCGATGCGGGACTCGAACCCACGAAACCGTGAGATCATGACCTGAGTTGAAAGTGAGAGCCAGACACTTAACTGACTGAGCCACCCAGGCACCCCTTAATTGTGTGTTATTTCAATAGTGTGTTATTGGTAAATCAGTTATCTGTGTTCTGCATTCTTGTTTTTCTACCCAGCTGTGTTAAAAAAAAAAACAAGGCAAAACAGAGTGGCTTACCGCATCAGTTATGTGTTTATAGCAAACTCTGGATTCAACTAGTAAGAAAAATTCACAAGTTTCCTTAATAGTGTGGATTATTTCTACCTCATTCTCTTTCATTCACCAGTTTCCACTGATATATGTTTTTTTTACTTAGTTACACAAGAGAAAAAAGAACTATGCTTGGGAAATAGTCACAAACTACACTCAATATGAGCCCAGAGAGCAAAAGCAGAAGAATAATAGAAATGGAAATGACATAAGCTAGACTGGGGGAAGGTTTTAAAAACAGGGTAGATGTGAGCAGGATCCAATTCAAAAACAACAACAAAAAAAGCCATCCTTATCTAAGCTGCAGGCGAAAAAGCTGGAGCGGAACATACATCTAAAAGCAATGTAATCAATGTTTCTTAAGATTTCAGCAGGCCAGAATGTTGGCCCAAACCTAACCAGATGACGTGTAAAAACCAAGTCTTAGAAAAAGAGAAAAGCAAAACAAAACAAAACAAAAACTGCACAAGTTCAGGATGAGAGAGACCTGGTTTAATAACAGCTAATGTGAAAAAGACCAGGGAAGCCAAATGGGTGTTAATTAAGCTCAACATAAGCCAACGCTGTGAGAGTGAGGACCAACAAAAGCAATTTGTTTAGTTATCCATTTATGTTCTTCATAGCAAAGTTGGTAATGGGTTCTATGGCTCCCTGCGTCTGAAGTGTTTGTTCTGAAGGAGACTGACCAAAGGCCCTTCACAAGACAATGAACAACGTAGCAGGAGGAGGCTAGAACCAATGTTAGTGTGAAAAGAAAAGAAGAATCTGAGTTTATGTGACGGCAGAGAAGAGCAGGTAAGGCAGGATCGGGGAGACAAGAGCGTGGCGTTTAAGTAACTGTAGGGACACACTATAGTAGGGGGACAGGGTAATTCATTATGTGTTGCACCACAAAGGCAGATCGAATCAACAGGCAGAAGTGACAGCAACACATTCAGGTTCACTCAATATAAATAAACTTCCCCCAAACCTGTCAACACCTTATATAGCGGTACGCCTGATCACAGTGCCAGTGTTTAATCAGAGGCCATCAACCACTTGTCACAGGAAGTAAAATGAACTTAAATGTGGATCAGAAGGCCTTGGATTCTAATTCTATCTCAACCATTTACTAGCTACGTCATCTGAGGCAATTCATTTATAACCTCTCCAAATCTCAGCTTCCTGTCTATGTTTACTTCATGAGATCACGGAGAAGAATAAATCAGGTAATAAGAAGTAATAATAATAGATGCAAGACCCAGGATGACAGCACCATATGCAGCACATATACGAGTTGCTACAGAGGAGATACTGCACTAGATAGTTGCTAAGATCCTCCTAGCACTGAAATTATTAAGGTACCTTAAGGCAAGAAAAAACTTAAAATAGGTGCTAAATTTACAACAAGATTTGGTAGGCAAGGCAGAAAATATTAATATGAGAGAAAAAAAGAGAGCAGGAAATCTGTTTCACAAGGTGTTAAGAATGTACTTTTCTGATAGCAAATTAGTCACCAGATCTAAAAGGCAATGCTTAATCCAAGAGATAAGTAAGAATACAAATTAAAAAGTTACACATTCCAAATAAATCAAGACTACAAAATGCACTTGTAATCACTGACAGTATGAATATCACTGAATCATGGCACGAAACACATGCTTAACTAATAGTGCTTTCACTTTGGGGACTCTCCGGACTCTGCTCCCACTGGGTGTGGACTCAGGCTCTACTTTCCCAGTTACGTGATATTGAACAAATTACTCAAACTGCTCAGTCCCAGTCTGTAAAGGGTAAATGTAGGGTATGAACCTGCCTAGTTCACAGGCTGCTGAGAAGATTCCATGAGATAACATACGTAAAGCCTCTGGCAAGGCTTCTGGTACCCAGAGGAACTCGTGTTAATTATGTGTTGCACCAAAGTGGCAGATCTAGAACAGGTAGTAGTTACAGCAACACATTTAGGTTTAATGCAAGAAATAAACTGTCTAGAAAACTGTCAACACCTTATACGGTGGAGTTGCCTCGCCTCTAAATAGCTTTGACTTTGGATGGAGTTTTGCACCATGTTGTTTTCAGAGTTCCAAATTTGGGGAACAAATGATATATTTTGTTTCCAAAGGCTGAAATTAAGTTTAAATTAAAAATGATAATGTAGATACATTGACCCTGAGGTGAAAAATTAATCAACCTACTAAGTGGAAAGAGCACGTTTACAAGACAACATACTCAGCACGATCGAATTTTTCTGATGTATATGTTTTTAAATTATTGTTTCTAAATGGTGAAATTAGGGGACTTACTTTTTAAAATATTTTTCTGCACTATCCAGATTTAGTATAAGGAATATGTATTTCTATCACAATTTTCAATTGGAAAAAATACGATTGAAAATGTTTTTCTATAGGAAAATTAACATTTAGGTCAACTTGGGTAGAAGAATACACTTCTATAAACTTGAAAAAATGAATTTAACACTTTTTAAAAAGCAAAGAAGAAACTCAGAAACTACTAGTTAATTTTTCTGTGTGCTTTTCTAAATAAAAATGTGGTTCAGACAAAAGGAAAATATCTCCCAGATTAAGTGAAATATACAGGAAATAAGCTCCATGGGGGCAGGGATTTGTCTGTTCTATTATATTCACTGCCATAAGCACAGAGCAGGAATCAATATTTGCTGAGCAAATGGATAAAAGTCCTATTTACCCTTACACTAAATTTTGTTGCTTTATTTCACTAGAATATTGGCTTATTCGTTTTTATCTCCAACAGCTAGCATATTATCTAACAAAGAGAAGTTACCAATTCAGTTATTTGTCAAATTAAAAAAAAAGATAAATAAATTTGATAAATATTACTTTTATAGCTAAAAGGTCAATAAAAAATTGGTAAGCATTACTCTGAAACATGACGTTCACCCTAATTATAATCTTTACATATAGAATAAAAGCAGTGACATCAAAGAAATGGGGCATGTTACTATTTCTAGATTTTATTATGTCACATCGAGTAAGTGAACAACACTAACATTATTAATTGTAAACCAGGAATATATATAAAAGTACAGAGAGAATATAAAAATCATATAAAAAAAGCTTTTTATACCAAGGCCTACCCAGCCTAAATCAACAAAAAAGCCAAGCCAAACCAACCAATCATCCAAACAAAGGCAGACCTACCTTGGGCCTCTTGGGCCTTCCAAGTAACTGCTTCTAGGAGGATCTGGAAGCAGTCCACCTGACCTCACTGGCATGTCCTTGACTGCAGTGATTGGCTGAGATGGAGCAGCTGAAGACTCCCCAAGTCCTTGCTCAGATGAGAACGAACTATATGGCAGAGTAGACTTGCTCAGAGGGGCTTTAGAATTCACTTGTTCTGATGGGCTAATAGCTGATTGCAGTGGAGGATGGTAGGTTGAGGGTGGGGCTGAACCAAAAGACACAGGAGTGGGAAGCAGTGCTGGTCTAGGTTTCTCTGGAACCTGTGAACTCTGAGAACTGGAGGCGGGTGGAACTGGGGCCGTTGCTAACTGAGGAGGTATCCCTTGTGGAACCCCAGGGGGAGGTAATCCTGGAGGAGGTGTGGCTAAAGACAATGGTGGGAGGGGCAGGACAGGCGGAGGTGCCGCTGAGGAGAGAGATGGTGGGGGAAGAACCGGTGGGGGCCCTGCAGAAGAGAGGGAAGGTGGGGGAAGAACCGGTGGGGGCCCTGCAGAAGAGAGAGATGGAGGCATCACAGGTGGGGGCACGGAGGTTGGGAGAGAAGGTGGCATCACAGGTGGGGGCATGCCAGGCGGGGGCACTGAAGCAGGCAGGGCAGGGGGCATCACTGGTGGTGGCAATGATGGAGGCAATACCGGAGGGGGCATTGTTGGTAGAGGTGGAGGCATCTGAGAATATGGAACAAAAGGAGGTGGCATTGACATGTTCCCCATATACTGGTTCTTCATGTTCTGAAATGAATTGACTTTCTCCTGGAGATAGGTCTGAGTCGCTTTCATATGTCCCTGCCATGTTTTCCACTGCTTCTCATACTCCTGAAGCTGATCTTTATGAGGATAAGAATGGAGCTGCTCCTCCCACAGCTGAAACTCCCGCTCCCACTCTTGGTAGAGATGTTGAAACTGTTGCTGCTGCATCTCATAATGCCGCAGCTGCACGTCTACAGACATGGTCTACGAATAAAGGGGTAACAATTATTCAAGACATTCATAGAGGAGAATTCATCAAAAGTTAAAATATTAATGAATCCAGGGCATTTGAAGTCTTAGGAAATCAAAACCCTAGAGACTTTGGGACACTAAGGATAAGCTTGTTACATCTCTTCAGTGATGATCTTTCTTCCTTTGACTCGTTTCTGTAAGTTATCACCGAGATGGAGAAACCAACTAAATACCAAAGCAAATACCTATCTCAGCAATAATTACTTTTCAGGTTTTTAATATTACCGTGGATCATTTTAAGAACTTGAGAAATGATCCATTATTATAGACACACAGACACAAGTTTGTATCTTCAAGATACAAGAAAAACAAGTATCTTTTATGGTGTATTTCCTTAGGTTTTTATGGTGGTGGCTTTGATCTTTCTGATGGATTTTGGCTTGTCTGTCACTGTAGTGATTTGTAGGCAACCTGAAGCCACCTGGTAAGAATCTCTGGCTCTTAAGATCCTCAGCAACAGTGCTCTAACATCCACCTCGGCTGACATGACCAGGAGACTCCACTATACCTGCCCCACCCCAAGAGCATTTCCATAAAACCATACTTCCCAAATCCCTGGTGATGTGACAGATAGCTAACTACCTGGGCCCTCCTAGGAAACATCTATTTGTCAGTATTTAACATCCTTCCTTCTTCATACTTAAATCTCTCTCAGGAATAACAACTCCTTTAAATGACTTGGGGCAACTTCCCACGTGTCAGCGGAGGAAGCACTTGCCTGCATGTGCGGCGGCTGCTGTATAATCTGCTGGTACTGTTGCAGGATCTGCTGTAACTGAGTGTGCTTCTGCATTATTCCCTGATACTGGAAGCCCACTCGATGTTGTTGGTGCTGCTGCCAGTGTGCTGCCGCGGCCTGCAACTGTTTCAACCGGGCATCTTCTTCCGGGTCTTCAGACTACAGTTAAGAGAGAATATATTCTTATGTAAGTAACAAATCAGCAACAAAACTAACAAGAAACCTGAATATTTTACAAAGTAGTATACTATAAAGTCCAGAACCCCTACAACCCTGGCTGACTGAGAAAAGCTATTTTATGTTTAGATAAAAGACCTGGCTCTATTTAGACTACGGGTTACAAATACTAATACAAAGGAGTTTATAAATTCCACAGTCTTCATTGGAATAATAATCCATCCCGCTGTCCCTAAGTAGGGCGATCATTTCCCCCAAAAAGCAAATTTACAGCTATGTCCTTTGCCCTCTAGGAGAAACCTTTTTCACGTTAGCCACTTTTCACCAATAGACGACAATGTACTCATTATGGCTCAATAAAGTTTCCACATGGCCTCTGGGAGAAAAGTACCTTTGGATCAAAGTGAAACTTTCCATGTGTCAGTTAATATGTTAAGTGACAAGGATTATCACATTTCATGCTTCAACAGCTCTTTAAGATAGCTACCACCCATTTTGCAGATGAGGAAATTACAGCACAGAACAGTTAACTAACTTGTGCAGAGTCACCACCAGCAAGTGGCAGTGCCTCGACTACAGGCTGGGCAGTCTGACAACAGAAGCTGAAGCTCTTAAACACTGCCCTGTGCTGCCAGTATGAAAACACCCTGGTAGCCCGTTAGTCCTTAGAGACTCTCAGTTCAGAAGAGTGTCTAATTCTTTATTCACTGAAACCATGAAAAAAATGCCTTTTCTAAATTTGATCAGGCATTCATCTGATTATTACGTAACAGAATTCTACATGTACTTAAAAAAAAATACATAAAAACATATATCCGTTTCGACAAAGGTATATATAAATGAATCAGGAAAAAAAGCTGAATAATTTAGTAAACACCAAGTAATTAATTTTATGGTTACCTGGGGTTCCTCAGGTGGGAGAGGAGGTGGTACCTCCTCATTAGGAGGTGGTAACGGGGGCTCCTCAGATGAAGGGGGTTCTGGTACTTGACTGGTGGCAGGTACTGTAACTTCTTCTTTAACTGGCTCGGGGGCATCCTTTGCTAGGACAGGACCTTTTTTGTGTCCTGGCAAATGTACTTTTGTCCTCTGCTGCAAACTAAGCAGGTGCTGTCGATACCAATACTGCTGCTGTTCCTACAACAGAAGCCATTTTTAAGAATTGTAATTAACAATCCTACATATCTGAAACTCGGTGTTGACAGAGACCTGCGTTGGTATCTGTGTTCACAGGTCTATATGTAAGAAAAGGCAAAGCTGGACTGAGAAAGGCACATAAGTACACGAGATCTTTCCATTCCTCCTCTAGATTTACACATTTAAGTTAAGCAAATATATTAATTCAACATACTTCTCTACTCTCTCAACACACACGCTTTTGGAAGTGAGAGCAGTCTTTTTGATAAATGCTTTCAATATTCACAGCTGCTTGTTTTTAATCTGCCATTACTTGGTGTGGATTTATCAAGGAGTCTTGTAGTTAATGAATATAACCAAGTAGTTCTGTCTCTTCTCTGCCTTCTCTCTCTCCAGTGCTCTTCTGTCTTTTAAACACCTGTTATATCCCAGCTATATACACATAAATGAGAATATACTGTGTTTTAGAATGCTATTTATTTTAAAAGTCTCAGCTTTGTCTTCCAAATTATATACTTCCAATAATTCAATTTTCTGGAAGCTTGTTTTATGCTTCCACTTTTAAAAAGTTACAACAAAAACAAGTTTAATGCAGAAATAATTAGAAAATACACCTGATCCTCATTATTCATGGCTTCCATATTTGCAAATTTGCCCACTTGCTAAAATTTATTTCTAACTCCAAAATCAATACTCAGGAATCTTTGGCTGTCATTTGTGGACATGCGTGGCAGAGCAGTGAAAAATCTGAGTTGCCTGCCTTGCACATTTCCTGCTGTGACAGAACAAGGCCATGCTCTGCCTTTTTGTTTGGCTCTCATACTGTAAATAAGTGTCCTTTTCATGGTCTATTGAGGACCACATTTTTCAGATTTCTGTGCTTTTTGTTGGTGATTTTGCTGTTTAAAATGGCCCCAAGTATAGTGTGGTGTGCTGTCTAGTGTTCCTAAGTGCAAGAAAGCTGTGACTGATGTGTTTAATACAGAAAATCTGTTGTAGATACTAACGTCATTCACACCCATGTGTTATAGTGCTATTGGCTGTGAGTTCAATGTTAATCAACAATATACATTAAATAAGGTGCCATTAAACAGGAACACATATGAAACAAGGTTATGTATTAACTGGTGGGTGAACATGAGACCAAAAGCTCATAGGAACCTAACCCTGTATTTCCCCTGGGAGCAGTGGTTTAGTATTCATTAATTCAATGTTCCTGGTCACTTTTTTGCCAGTGTTCCTGGCAACACAAATAAGGAGAATCAACTGTACAAATAAGCAGTAACTGATGAATTAAAATCAATAAAGAATCTCACCACGCAGACATAACTACAGGATCTTCATTTTCCCAGTATTCATTATATAACTCCCTATGGTTACAAGGTTGCATAAGGAAAAAAGTTGTCATAACACTAAAATATTCACTAATGTAATACCCTTTATAGTTCCATAACTAACAACAGCATGCATTTCTACTATAATTATAAAGGTGCAGGATTTTACGAAAGTCATGTTGGAGAACTTAGGAACTCATTACTGATAGTTGAGGATCTAGCCTAAGTCCTGTCAATTACAACCAAAACATTTTTTAGAATAAGAACTGCAAAAGCGAAGGACATGAATATTAAAGGTTGAAAACAGCTCCTGGGAAAATTGATAAACCCCTACATTTTTTTCAACATATCCAAAACCAAAATACAAGATGATATATAATACTGCCATACGACTTTGCAACAAAAATTATAGTACAGAAACCAAATCAACAGCAGTCTTTGTTCATTCTAAGACCCAGCTATTCCTAGGGCGCCTGGGTGGCTCAGTCATTTGGGTGTCTGACTCTTGATTTCAGTTCGTGAGATTGAGCCCTGCATCAGGCTCCACACTGAGAGTGGAGCCTGCTTGGGATTCTCTCTCTCCCTTTCTCTGCCCCTCCCCTGCTCACACTTTCTCTCTCCCTCTCTCTCAAAATAAATAAACAATAAAAAAAAAAAAAAGACTCAGCTATTTCTTATGATTTTGGGCTTTGTTTTTTAAGATTGTGTTCCAAGTCAAATTTTTTATTTTTTACAATAAACTTTTGGTTCCTGTGTTAAATGGATTCATTTTCCTTAGATTCAGGGGAATTCATCACCTTTGGATAACCAGGATTTCCTACATTGTTAATATTTTATTGTACATCCTCTTTAATTTCCCACATGCAAACAAGATGCATAAAATATATACATAATATATACTCTTTTCTCACTAAACATAATGTTTTGTTATCTGTTTTTTCACTCACAGAATAGAATTTTCTTGGGAGAGAGTTGTCTCATGTTTTTCTTATATCCTATCTGGTGCTTACACATACTGCTGGAGCACAGGAGAACGTCAATAAATGGTTATTGATCAAATGAAGATCAATAACCATTGATCTTCTAGGCCACTCCTTTCTATGACCTGAACCTTGCTTCAAACCATTGGGAAGAATAAATTCCATCTCACTAACTACATCTTGCAGTCTGGGTCATGACTGGGCCTTTCTGTTTTTAATTACCATGCACATAATCATCAGCTCCAGGGATATAATTACTCTTCCTATTAAACATAAAAACAAAACAAAAAAACAGGACACTGACCATGCAGGTGACAATAATGTACCATTAAAACATTTTCAACTTTCTTCCACTATTTGATGAAAACAGCAACAGTCTTATCTTTCAGCTTAAAAATATTAATAAACTCAGTCTCTTTCAAGCAGAAGTTAAAAGTTTCCTTTAGTTTTTAGTTGCTTTGAAAGCATTGCTAAAAGATACAAAGACGCAAACCACCTTACATCAACTAGAAGCCAATAGCTACAGACTGTACAAGACCTAGATTCTAAATCAATTTATACCCATCTTATTATCAATGTTTCCTAGACCTAGTCTAGGGTGAAGAACCTTGTTGGAGGGGCACCTTGGTGGTTCAGTCACTTAAGCATCTGACTCCTGATTTTGGCTCTGGTTATGATCTCAGTTTGCAAGATCAAGCCCCACTCTGGGCTCTGTGCTGTCAGTATGGAGCCTGCTTGGGATTCTCTCTCTCTCTCTCTCTCTCTCTCTCTCTCTCTCTCTCATTGCCCCTACCCCACTCACGGTCTCTCTCAATATAAATAAACCTAAAAAAAAAAAAAGAAAAGAACCTTGTTGGACCTTGAGTAGTTGTTGATGTACTGATAGCATGCATTGTAGGTCAATTTCAATTTCTACTTCATATGAACACAATAAGCAGAAGCCAGATCTAATTCAATCTTAGGACTAGGCTTTGGCACATTTTTAAAGCTCTACAAATGAGCATCATTCAGACATGTCCTCAGTGACTCCAAAAGAAGGGTGTTTTTAGCTCTATTGTAGAAAGGAATGAAACCTGTCTGGACTTCCTAATGAAGCCAAAGCCAAACTAGTGGTCAGTTCTTCTGGTTGTTCCATCGTATCAGACAACTCCATCTCACATGGGATGTTAGTTCATAGGTAGAGGAAAATCATTGCACATGTCACATTCAAGAAGAGACTGAACGAAGACAATTAAAAAGGATGTAAGAACTATTTGTCACAAATATCATTACCAAAAAAGATGCGAATTTATTCAACACTTACTGACCACTTGCTGGTACAGTAATGAACTATGTGCTAAATGATTTTCCAAGCAGGGAAGTATAAAGCAAGAGAGTGTGTGAGGTGGGGAGGGGAAGGAGAGACACAGAGAGGGAGAGAGAAAGGGAGAGAGAAAGAGAGAGAGAGAGATGTTGCAGAGATTAATTTTAGAAGGTTGCCTTTCCTATCCAGGTTATTATAAATGCCTGTAACACTAAATGTCCTATGTCTTACATCCTAAAGCAAGGGGTGGGGAGAAATCTGGTAAAATAATGAATTGGTTTTCCATCTTTTAGATTTATTTAAAGTGTTTATTTTCAGTATTCTTGAAGTGCACATTCTACTCCAGGAATCTTAGTCCCATCTAAAAAAATTAAAAATTAAAAAATAATGCTCCTTTACTTCACCTCTTCCTCCAGCTCCTGCCCTCATTCTCTCTCTCTCTCTCCTTCAGTCAAACTTCTTGAAAGAGTTGTCTATACTCACCATCCCCATTTCCTCACCTTCCATCACTCCTCAAATCAATGCAATATGGCTTCAGTCACTATGAAACTGCTCCTGCCAAGGTCAACAATAATCTACATGTCAGTAAATGCAAAAGATAACTCACGGTCTTTATCTTGCTTGACCTCTCAGTGGTAGTGACACAGCTGACCACTCCCTCCTCCTAGAAACAGTCTTCTTTGCACTTCCGTGGGACTGCACTGTCCTGACTTTCCATCTATCCGCTTGGTCTTTCTTCTGTTGGTTCCCCTAGATACTGAGACTCTGCGGGGCTAGGCTCAATATCCTTTAAACTCTATCCTTACTCTACACACACTCCTCAGGAGACCTCAGGAGGAACTAACATCCCATGTGAGATGGAGTTGTCTGATACGATGGAACAATCAGAAGAACTGACCACTAGTTTGGCTTTGGCTTCATTAGGAAGTCCAGACAGGTTTCATTCCTTTCTACAATAGAGCTAAAAACACCCTTCTTTTGGAGTCACTGAGGACATGTCTGAATGATGCTATTTCTGTGCCCCAAATACCATTTTTATGCTGATGCCTCACAAGTCTATCATGTCTCCAAGGTCTCGATTCTAGACTCTAGACCTGTATCTAACTTCCAATTGGACATCTCCATTTGGAATCATGTGTCTCAAGGACCTCAAACTTAGTAGGTTTAAAACCAAACTCATGTTTTCCCCTCCTCCCCAGACGTGCTCTTCCCCCTCTTCCAGGTTTTCCTATTTTATTAGTAAATGGGACTACCATGTACCTAGCAGTCTATTCCAGAAACTCAGGAATCATCCTTGCCACCTCCCTTTCCACTACTACTCAATCTCCAATTAGATTCTAGTATACAAATACTTCTCCAGTCTTTCCACTTGTCTCTATCTCCACTATTTACCATCCAAGTCCAAGCCACTATTATCTCTTGCCTGGATTATTCTAAGTGCTCTCTCTAAATCACCCTTGATCTTTTCAATTCCACTCTCCACACTGTAAGCACAGTGAGTTTTTCAAAAATGCCAATCTGTCACATTTGACTATATAAAATCCTTCAATGTCGTCCTACTTCCCAAAAGTCCTCATAGGCCCACCCTGATCTGGTGTGTGTCTACCATTCACACCCTGAGCTTTCAGTAAGCCTTACTTTAAATGCTATCTGGATAATTCCCACTCATTCTTCAGGTTTCACTTAAATATCACTTACAAAGGGAAACTTCTTCAACTCAGTTACAGCTCTCAGCTATATCCAATCATTTACAAAAATATTTGTTCTTCACCTACTATGTGCTAGACCCTGAGCAGGGCACTGTAAATACAATGGTGAGCTTAAAACAAAAAAGCAAAAAAACCCTCACCTTTTCCCACTCCTCATCAAACAGTCTAGTGATATTTTAGGCATATTTTACAATTCCACAGCACCTTGTGCTGCTCAGAATTACCTATTAAATGGCTTGTTCTTCCCATTGGAACAAGTCAATGAGGGCAGGTGCTATGTAAATTTTCTTCACCATTTCATCTCTGGTACTAAACTAAGGAAGGTACTTGGCACATAGTTGCTACTCAATAAATAGCTGAATTTTAAATAAATGACTAAAAATTCTAATCAAAGTCAACAGCTTTACCTAAATAAGTTTTGAGAATAAAAGGATAAAGTCACAATTTATGAAATAAAGGCTAGTATGCACTTTACCTAGCCAGTCCTTTAAACGTACAGAAAAGTTAATGCTTCAAAAAAGATACATTCCATTAAATCATCAATGCTTTACTCTGAAAACTAGAAATTAGGGCGCCTGGGTGGCGCAGTCGGTTAAGCGTCCCGACTTCAACCAGGTCACGATCTCGCGGTCCGTGAGTTCGAGCCCCGCGTCAGGCTCTGGGCTGATGGCTCAGAGCCTGGAGCCTGTTTCCGATTCTGTGTCTCCCTCTCTCTCTGCCCCTCCCCCGTTCATGCTCTGTCTCTCTCTGTCCCAAAAATAAATACACGTTGAAAACTAGAAATTAAATGGAAGCATATCAAGCACTTATCCTGTCTTTCCTATACCAACCGTATTTCTAATTAAATAGTCCTAATTTATGAAAGCTTTTCTTTACAGAATTCCATATAGAAAATGAAGAAATGACAGAAAAAAAATTACGTTATAATCTTTAATGGAGAAATAATTTACTCAGGCAGAGACTATAATGGATGAAACATTAGAGGCAAAACTGATGGGAAGGTTTACAATGGAGGGACCAGACTGTTCCTCCCGATCAATCTTGGCACCACTAATAGTGGGACAACCAGGCATTGTGTGTCTCTTGATGGGATGCAAATGAAGCACACAGGACCACTCTGGTTATGAAGCACACTTGCGAAAAGAAAGGTGAACTTAAACCTAAGTTTTCAGAGTTTACCAGAACTGTGAAAGAGAATGCAACAACTCAAATGATTGGAAAACTATGAGACAGCAGACAAATCCAGAATGCAGGACATTCTACAGGACCACTGAGATAGATTTCTCAAATTCAATGGCATGGGATAGAAAAAGAGAATAGAAGAGACTGGTCTAGATCAGGAGTTCTCAACTGAGGGTGATGTTAACCCCCAAGGGATATTTAGTAATGTCTGGAAACATTTCTGTTTCCCACTGGGGGCTGCTACCGACATCTAGTAGTTAGAGGCCAGAGAAGCTGCTTACACATCCTACAACACACAGACTGTCCTCCACAACAAAGAATTATCCTGCTTCACAGTGTCTATATTGGATCCTGATTTGAACAAACCAATAAAACATGACTGAGTCCACTGGGGAATTTTAACATAGATGATATCAGAGAATTATTTTAAATTCCATTAGTATGATGAGATAATAGGGGAAATCTAAATGGGTCAGGTATTAGATGATACAAAGAAACTGTTGCTACTTTTAGTAGGTGTTATGATGTATTTACCTAAGAAAAGGTCCATTTTTTTTATGAAAGATGACTAAGAATGTAGGGATGAAACAACATGAGATTTAAGATTTGTTTTAAAATATTTCAGCAGCAATAATAATAAAAAAGTATAGATGAAGTAAACATGATAAAATCTTGATAGTTGGTGAATCTGAACGATGGGTATATAGGGGGAACCATGCCATTGTCTCTACTTTTGTGTATGTTTATAATCTTTCACCATAAAAATTTCCAATGACATATTCCAAAAGTAAAGTATGAAGCAAAGAATAATACATGTGCAGAAGGGTTCATTGTAAGAGATTGGCACTGGCATGAAGAAAACCTTTATAATCTAATAAATCAAAGTATCCTAAGTCTAGAACATGATAACTTTGTAGCACTGTCCTAGGTGCTACAGAAGATTAAAAGATGAGTGAGATAGTCCCTGTCTGCAAGGGACTTACAATCTGAAAAACAGAACCAAACCAGGTGGGTGAGCTCAGGGATGGCTTCAAAGAGACCTGACATTTGAGATGTACCTTTAAAGCAATACAACTATATAAGCAGGGAGAGAGGGTTGAGGAAGTTGGGATGAATTCTAGACAGAGGGAAGGAAGCCTAAACAAGCTTACAAGGTCCTTCTTGGTCTGACCCCCACACTTCTCAAGTCATCTTCCACTTTTTTTCCCCGGATCTCCACAAAAAACCGGAGGCAATGAATACTGAAAGCATTGAAAGAAGTTCAATACAAACAAGGGTACAAAGGCAGAAAAGCAAAACCAGGAAACCAGTGTTCATGGTATTTGTATTAAGGACTGGTCTGATTCCTCCTCCTTTCCCTCCAAAAACAATTCGTTTGTCTAGTAAACAGGAGGATACAGACGTCGTACTTTGGCTTGGACTACCTCTGAGAGTGTTTGACAACAAAAGCACTGGTAATTTCAGAATGGGTTGGGAACGGGGGACAGAAATGTTGTCTCTATTATAGAGGAATCTGAGGGAAATAACCTGGTGGGATGGTACTAATTTGGTATAAGCCAACAGAATCCCTTCTTCTATTTTACTCCAGCATTACAAGAGTTTTCTCCTGATGATGTGCCAAACACAACATCTTGCTAACTTAAAACAACTTACTTATGTTCTTAATTTCTAATGCCAAACCACCACAAAATTAGAGTACCATATCCCTATTTTTTGGTAATCTTTTATATGTAAATCTCAGCTTGTAGATTAAAAGACTCCTTTTTCATTAGGGAATCTAAGGTGGATTAGTAATTGCTAAAAGTGTCTATTTCAAGAAATCAAAACAAGCTATCTACTCTTATCTATAACAAGTTATCATAACAAGTTATCTACTCTTATCTACAAGTTGTCTATCTATATTCACTTTGGTTCTGTCTTTTTTCTTAAGGGAGGAACTCATTTATTACTGCTATCCTAGATATCTTTGCTCTGTAGGAAGAATCACTTAAAGAAGTTTAGAGGAACAGCTCTCTCATAAAGGAAGAGATATCACTAACTTTTTTCCACCTTGGCCACATTCCACAGCAGTTACTCTGGAGTGAATGGTAACAGTGCAATGCAGCAAACTGGCTACATCTCACAACTTTAAGTGATGTGAGAAAAGGATGTATGGGTCCATTCCTCAAATAACCAAGATACTCCCAAAAGGGTAAAAGGTGAAGAGACTTCCTATGGATTGCATATGTATCTATAAGCATAATTAGGATGCTTCTGTTAGAACATGACTTCATTCTTCATTTGCTAACACCTTGTAATTCACGTAGCTGAGAGCTATCGGTGGCCCCCTAAATAACTTTTTAAAGAAGCTAACTGGCCATAAGGTTCATATGCACTTCAGGTATCAGCCCTTTGGGAAGCTTCTTTTTTTATGCTGCCTCTCAGATGGAAATTTGAGTTTAAAATACAATTTTAAAACAAAGCGCTTTGCGAGAGCAACAAAATCTAGGAGGTCAGTCAGAGGAAACCAAAGAATACATCTGAGAAGTAACTCTTAACCCACCTCACTACTCCATGGTGTTTAGGAACATCTTCAAGAACTGTTCTTTTAATAATCCACATTTAGCTACTTGAAAAGCTGGGATGTCAGACTTCTGACTCTCAAGGAATCCTTTGGAGTGTAAATTAGCTACTCATTGTGCTGGAATTAGCCTAAGCACTGGTTAAAGCACTGAGGCCTGCTCACTTAGGGCCCTCTAGGTGAAAGATGCAGTTCAGGCAGATGCTTTCTTACCTGTGGAGTCATTGTTGAGGGATCTGGCTCAGGGGCAGCTTGCTGCTGTTCAGCACTCTTGTTCTTGGCCCCACTCTCCAAAGGCTCTTGCTGGACAGTTGTCTTATTCCCAGAAGGGGCGGACGGTGGTGGTGGAGCTAATAGTTGGGATTTAGCATGGCCCTGGGAGGGGCGGGAAGGAGATGCCTGAGAAGGGGGCAAATAGGACTGGGAATGGCTCAAATAGGATTGCGAGGAGGAGGAAGAGGAAGAATAAGAGGGGGTGGGCGCCAGGTAGGATTGGGAAGGTGGGGACTGAGAAGGGGACGGCTGAGCGGGAGGCAGGTAGGGCTGAGACGAGGCCGGGGGATAGTACGAGGGTGGTGGCTGAGGTGGGGGCATGTAAGATTGAGACGGGGGCATATATGACCCCGGCGGTACAGGGGGAGATTCGGGGGGGGAATCCAGCTCCATGGGAACCAAACCAGGAGACCCGTCTCGTTGGTGGTGGAGCATCTGGTGTTTGTACTGCTGCTGCTTCTGATAGCTGAGGGCCGGCCCAGGTGGCGGGGGCATCGGTGGCGGCGGTGGCTGCCAGTCCCCGTAGCCGCCCCCCGGCATCACCGGCGGGGGCGGCAGGGGGGGCGGAGGAAGGTGATGGGGCTGGAGCACGCACTGCATTTGCTTCTGGTGCATCTGCTGCAGCTGCTGGAGCTGCGCCAGGTGCTGCTCGCGGAAGCTCATGAAGCCCGAGGAGGAGGGGGCCGCGGGAGTCGTCGAGCTCGAATACCCGGGCCCCGGCGAGGCCTCAGGAAGCGCCACCGGCGGTGGCGGCGGCGGGACCGGCGGCGGCGGATAGTGGCTGCTCCCGCCATACCGGCCCCAATTCGGGTACATATCGGAGAAGGCGGCGCAGGGCTCGTCCCGGCGCCGTTACTCGTCGCAACCGACCTCCAGGAGCTGCGGCGGCGACGGCGACAGCCGGAACTCGCGGTGCCTACAGGCCCCGGAGCGTGTAAACGGAGCGCGCCAGTGCGCCGGCGCTACCGAGCTGGGCCCGCGACCGGGAAGGCGGGGACGGCACTGGGGCGACTACGCCTGCGCAGTAGCCACCGAGAGGAGAACAAAGGCGAGATAGAGCGACCCTTTGCTTGGAGACTCTCGGTTGCCATCTTCCTTCGGGCTCGGATAATGTAGGCGCGAGTAGAATGTTCTCATAGAATCGAGGAACCATAGAGTCTCACAGCCGAAAGGGGTGGTAGAGATCGTATCGCTCCACGGGTTCATTTTTGAATGGAAAAAAAAAGGTTCCATTCACAATAGCAACAATCTCAACAACAACAAAAATGCCATGAAACAAGTAGCAATAACTCTCATAAGAAATATGTAGAATTTATATGAAGAAAACTACAGAACCATACAGGATCATATCCGACGGGGATAAGTTAGACTTGAAATAATGGAGAGGCTTACCATGATCCTGAATGAAAAGAGGAAAAATTGTAGAGATGTCAGTTCCTCTCAAATTCAATGAATAGATTCAGTTCAGTTCTAACAAAAATTCCAATTAGGAACGAATCTGTGAAGAATAGAAACATTCTGAAGACAGAACGTAAGACTACACCAATATATGGTGCACACTTACATGAAAGGTAACATCTGCAGTTATTGTAAAAGGTGAGAAATAGAATTCCTTAGAATAACTCAACACATAAAAAATTCACGTTGGGGAATCTCAGCTAAAGCAAAGATAGCAAAAACCAGATGCAAAGATTGTCTAGAGAAGGTGACCTAGAAAATAATCCAATCTGTCAGCAAAATACTCAACTTTGGCTTGAGTGAATTACTGAAAAACTGGGCTGATACACCCTGAATTCTGGAAAGAAAAGAAGAACCTAACTCTGAGAATGCTAAGTGTGTCAGTGTGTCAGTCGTGCACCACTTAAAGATTTGACCTTTCTTCCATCTTAGCAAACCCAGATCTTCACCTCTCTTAGGAGGTGGATGTGAGTAGAAAGTGGGGCATCCAAAGATCTTTCAGAGGGGAGAGCTTTTCATTCTCTTTTTCCTTTTTGAAGTATAACA
This sequence comes from Prionailurus bengalensis, assembly GCF_016509475.1. Taxonomy (NCBI): domain Eukaryota; kingdom Metazoa; phylum Chordata; class Mammalia; order Carnivora; family Felidae; genus Prionailurus; species Prionailurus bengalensis. Next base: position 120,490,288 of record NC_057355.1, on the reverse strand, counting down.
TATATACTTGAAATTAAACATCATAAGTGTACAGGTTAGTGAATTTTCACAAACCAATCACACTGTGTAACTAGCACCCAGATCAAGAAACAGAACATTAGGGCCAGGGCAGATGCCTGCCCTTGTGCCTCTTCATCTCTCAAAAAGAGAAGAAGAAAAGAAAGAAAGAAAGAAACAGAACATTAGCCAACTCATAAACCCCACTTACCTGCAATTTTAATATTTGCTATTGAAATTCTCTTTTGAAAAATATAAAAATACAAGTTATTTACCATAGTAATAGCTTAAAGGAGAATATCAGATGATCATTGCATTAGATGAAGAAAAAGAATATGATAAAATTCAACATCCATTCATGATTTTTTTTAATTTTTTTAAATGTTTTTATCTGTTTTTGAAGGAGAGAGAGAAAGCATGCACGGGGGAGGAACAGAGAGAGAGGGAGACACAGAATTCAAAGCAGGCTTCAGGCTCTAAGCTGTCAGCACAGAGCCCGATGCAGTGCTTGAACCCACGAACTGTGAGATCATGACCTGAGCTGAAGTCGGACGCTCAACTGACTGAGCCACTCAGGTGCCCCGCCATTCATGATTTTTAAAAAGCTTAGCAAACCAGAAATAAAAGGGAACACCCAAATCTTATGAAGAATATTTACTTATTTAAAAAAATTTTTTAACGTTTATTTATCATAGAGAAACAGACAGAGCATGAGAATGGGAGGGGTAGAGAGAGGGGGAGACACAGAATCCAAAACAGGCTCCAGGTTCTGAGCTGTCAGCACAGAGCCTGACGTGGGGCTCGAACCCACAAATCGCGAGATCATGACCTGAGCCGAAGTCGGATGCCCAACTGCCTGAGCCACCCAGGCAACCCTGAGTATTTACTTATTTTTAAAGTTTATTTATTTTGAGAGAGACAGAGATAGTGCGAGTGCACATGCTCACACACACACACACACACACACACACACACAGGGCGGGGGGGGGGGAGGGGCAGAGAGAGAGAGAGGGAGAGAATCCCAAGCAGGCTCTGAGCTGTCAGCACAGAGCCCAACATGGGGCTTGATCTCACAAACCGTGAGATCATGACCTGAACTGAAATCAAGAATCTGATGCTTAACCAACTGAGCCACTCATGCGCCTTGCCGAAAGCCAAGCTATCCAACCAGCCTGATGGCAGGGCCTGGGCAGTGGACGGATTGGGACTGCATGGCGGCCCACTGAAAGTGAAGCTTCTTGTACTTCTGCTTTTATGTAATGTGGCCTTAGCATTGGTCGGGGCAGCCACCCTACCAATGAAAGTACCTGGGGATTTGTCAGTTGGGGAATTGCCCACGACAGGCCCCCCCCCGGGAAAAGAATCATTGGGGAAAGAAATAAGATCCCGCAGGGAAATTATGCGCCCCTACATCCAGCCCTTGCCACCCCCTATAAAGATTCCTCTACCTAAAGGAAGGATAGCCCCATACATTTCCCATCCAAGGAGGGGACAAATGGTTCAAAATCCCCACTCTGGGAACAAAGGAATGTATCTATGGATACAAGTTACTCCAACCCCTACGCCCACGTGGCCCCCAGGAGGCATTCCAGATGATGATTGGACCTGGTGGGTTAAGGTACAGAATGGTTCATTAGTTCCTAGGTATATATTGTCTCTCTGGGAACGCATAAGGCATGGGTTCCCAGGGCCCTCTTGGCTCCCTCCCGGCACCCCAGACCAAAGCGCATACCTTTGTTCCTTGTACTGCAAATGGTTCAAAGGAACAATTAAGAAGTCATATCCCAGGGCGCCTGGGTGGCTCAGTCGGTTAAGCGTCTGACTTCGGCTCAGGTCATGATCTCGTGGTCTGTGAGTTCGAGCCCCACGTCGGGCTCTGTGCTGACAGCTCAGAGCCTGGAGCCTGCTTCGGATTCTCTGTCTCCCTCTCTCTCTGACCTTCCCCCGTTCATGCTCTGTCTCTCTCTGTCTCAAAAATAAATAAAAACATTAAAAAAAAAAGAAGTCATGTCCCTGTAAACATTCCACTTGAGGTGTTCAGAGATAGATGACCTTTCATGAAAATAGCAGGGCAAATGCTTTATAGACAAACATAGATACATAATGAAAATAATATGAAGAAATTAATCAATAAGCAAAAGGCAGGAGGGAACGTTACAAAGAAATAACCATGAGGTTCCTTAATGGGTGATTACACAAAGGAACATTTTTAGAATTAGGTAAAGCCAAGAAACATAGATGACGCACGCTACAGGGAAATTGCTAACAAATATAATGCCACATTTGCCACAATAAAGTGGCCAGTCTAACACATTGCTGTTGTCTGTGTCCACTTGTTAGTTTCACTGACGCCGTTCATCCTTCGGGAACCCCTGGACCTGCTGGGGCTGGACCTCAGCAGTGCCTCAAGAGTATTTTTTCTAATGTTTATTTATTTTTGAGAGAGCGGGGTGGGAGGGGGTGGTACGAGAGGCAGAGAGAGAGAGAGAGAGAGAGAGAGAGAGAGAGAGAGACAGAGGAACCCAAGCAGGCTCCACACTGACAGCAGAGAGCTGCAGGGCTCGAACCCACAAACCGTGCGATCATGACCTGAGCCAAATCCAGACGCCGAATGGACTGAGCCACCCAGGTGCCCCAAGAGCACTTATTTTTAAACACTACGACAAACATCATACTTAAGTGTGAAACGCTGCGAGTTTTCCCACTAGGATCAACAACAGATGCCCACGACCATCACATCTGCTGTGGACTGAATTGCGTACCACCCTCTCCCCGCCAAAAATGTGACTTGGGAATGTGACTTTACTTGGAAATAAAGTCGTTGAAGATGTAATTAGTTAAAATGAGATCATCCTATAGTAGGGTCAATCCAATATGACTAGTGTCCTTATGAGAAGATGGCCATGTGAAGACACAGATATGCCCACGTGATGCTGAAGGCAGAGATTGGAGTTATGCAGCTGCAAGCCAAAAAGTGGAACAGATAGAATTCTCAGACACTGACGGCGCACGTGTAAACTAGGATGACCATTCTGAAATACTATTTGGCAGCATCTACTAGAGCTGAACAGACACATATATGACCCAGGAATCCCACTACTAGGCATATAATGCCGTAATAATGCATGTAGATGTTATACAGAAGGCATGTTCACAGCAGCACTCCTTGTAATGCCTGAAAACTGGAAAGCAACCCAAATGTCCACCTAGATGAGAATGGATAATGGAATTGTGGTATATTTATACAACGGAATACAGAACAGTGAGAATGAACGAAGTATAACCACATGCGACAACTCAGGTGACTCTCACAAACATAATGTTGAACAAAAGAAGCTAGGCAAAAAAGAATATGTCCTGTATGCGTTCACATATATATAAATTGAAAAATATACAAAATTGATATGTAGTGTTAGAATTCAGGATAGACCCTTGGGGTGAAGAGATAGTGACTGAAGCGGGGCGTGAAGACGTCTTCTGGTAACGTTTGGTGTCTTGATCGGGGTGCTGGTTACATGGGTATGTTTAGTTTGTGAAAGGTTCATCAAGCTGTGCCACTTAGGATTTATGCACTTTCCTGTCTGTATAATTCAATGAATGTACCTAAGAAAACCCTGAAAGATGGAAGTTCAAGAGAATATTTACCGTATAATTGGCTTTACATATAGTTCAAAAATAGGCAAAATGAAATTGTAATGTTAAAAGTGACACCAGTGGTTGCCTTTGGGGAGAAGGAAAAGGGTAGTGGCTGGAAGGGGTACAAGTAGGGTTTCTGAAGTGCTAACAATGTTCTATTTCTTGAGCCAAATAGTAATCACACAGATATTTGCTTTGTTAAAACTTATTTCGCTGTGTGTTTATCCTTCGTGCTCTCTTGTTTGTATGATGTACTTCACTTTTTTTCTTTCTTTTTTTTTTTTTTAAGTTAAAGAGGTGCCTGGGTGGCTCAGTCAGTTAAGCGTCCGGCTCTGGCTCAGGTCATGATCTCACGGTGCGTGGGTTTGAGCCTCGCGTTGGGCCCTGTCCTGACAGCTCAGAGCCTGGAGCCCGCTTCAGATTCTGTGTCTCCCTCTCTCTCTCCGCCCTCCCCTGCCTGTGCTCTGTCTCTCTCTCAGAAATAAACATTAAAAAAAGGTTTTTTTAAAAAAAGGTGGGAAGGAGAAAAGTGATATTAGCAGAAAGCTGAGAAAGATGAGATTAGGTGGAGGGAAGTGGAAAGGTTTCAGGGATAGTAGGTTCTAGCTGTCGTGACCACCAGCCCATCTCTCAACCACCATTCGTCTTTCAGCACCTACTCGGGAGACAGCACCTTTGTTTCAACAGCCCATTCCACATTCTTTCTCCTCATTGTTTCAAGATAAAGATCCAATTGGGCATTGTTTGAGATGCGATAGAAATCCTATGCCCTAGATTCTTACTCTCAGGGAACGAAGATATAGTTGGCCACTCAAACCTTCTAAGCCTGCACGATTTTCAAAAATCACAGCCGCCTTTATGATACAGAACCCCTATCTATACCAGTAAAAGAAGCTTCATTGTGTAATGCTCTCCTGGTGACACTTTAATAACACTGATTTCACATTATGTGACCAACCCCAGGCCAATTTTTCAGAGATAAATTTTTACTAATCTAGCATGAAAAAAGCAAATAACAATAAAAATATAAAGTGCTCTGGGGCATCTGGGTGGCTCAGTTGGTTAAGAATCCGACTCGATTTTAGTTCAGGTCATGATCTCAGGGTTCATGAGTTCAAGCCCCATGTCAGGCTCTGTGCTGACAGTGTGGAGCCTGCTTGGGATTCTCTCTCTCTCTCTTTTTCTCCCCCCACCCCTGTGCTCTCTGAGAGAGAGAGAGAGAGAGAGAGAGAGAGAGAGAGAGAGAGCGCTCTTATTCAAAATGAACTAAGGGATGAATTAAAGCACAAATCACACAGAAGGTTTTGTGTAGGAGATTCCAGAGGGGGTTAGCTCTTAACTGTCAATGCTGTCATAGTCAACTTGCATGAGTCTTCTCTGGAGTAGTTTTATAACCCAGCTATACTTCTCTCTTTTATGTTTCATTCTTACTGTTGCTAGGGGGACTTGAGTGAGGGCTGGGAGGTAGCACTTGATTGGTTAGTGGTTTGAGGTCATATTCTGATTGGCTGATGGCTTACATGCCATTTTGAGGAATAAAAATCTCTGCTGGCTCGTGCAGCATGTCCTGTTCTAAACAACAAGATCTAGAGGCAGATCATCTACTGTTGGACCTATGCATCCTTCGGCAGGCATTTCATAAGGATTTTGGATGGTGTCTAGACTTAGAGTAACCTGGTCATGCGTAACCTAGGCAACGTTAGTGTTTCTTCCCCTCCCTATTACCATGGAGTCATGTTCTCATTTTATCCTAAAGAAACCCATAGGTGTTCCTATGGAATCCCAATTGCCATGTAGACAGTCCTTTCAACCATTCCCAATGGATCACAGTTTAGGCGAGCCCGGACCTTGAGGATGGTTGTGTCCATTACAGTTCTTTGGATGTTATCCATAGCAACAGCTGCAACTTAAAAAAATGTATTGAAAAGATACTGTGGAAGTCACAAAATAGACCAAAAGGTCATTTAACTAGATCTAGGAGTAGGAAGAAACCAAGGCAGGAGCTATTCTACCATCAAAGCTCTGAATTCTATAAGAAACAAATTTCAACTCTTTTTTTTTTTTTTTACACTTTTAGCCGTTCAGTGCCTTTTCAGATATGTGGGATGGCAAGAGGAAAGATCTGGAAGAAAGAGCCTCCAGTGCCCCCCTCATCTTCTATAGTGAAAAGGCTGGGTACTTTGATCTCATCATAGCTGCACTCAATTGGGGAAAATGTAACACTCCAAAAACAGAGCAAAACAAAAAAGTTTGGGTGCTGTTAGGAAGGAGGAGTGGATGTGGGCAAGCAAAAACAACAAGCATTCACTACCCTGGACCTCTGTTGTCAGGCAAATATTCTTAAAGACAGGAGCATAAAAAGGAGTTAGGCAGTATAGATCAAATGCAAAAAGAACATCACCAAGAAGATCTTAAGAACAAATACAGGCACTTTGAGCAAGGGTAAAATTGCGAATGACTTTAAAACTGAATAACTCATGTATTAATTAGGATGCAGACTAAGCTGCTGTAACAACGAGACACTGAGGTATAGTGGCTTAAACAAAATAAAAGTTTATTTTTCATTTATACAACAGTTCAGAGGTAAGCAGCCCAAAGTTGCAGTCTTCAACATAAAGCTTCCGCCTCTAGGTTCAAAGTGGCTGCTCTGGCTCCTGCCATCAAATCTGCATCTAGCTAATAGGCAAGTAGATGGATTAGGGAAGCAGACGTTTAAGGAGCATGCCTTTTAAGGTCATGACCCAGAAGTGATACATATCACTTTCAGTTACATCCTGTTGGCTATAACTTAGTTGGTTGGCTCTGCTTAGCCTCAGGAAGGTTTGGAAACCAGATAAAACTCATTAGATATATTATTAAGGGAAGATGAAAGAGTGAATACTGGGGACAACTGGCAGTATCTGCCACACTGACGACACCAAGTTCTAATAAGGCTGTGGAGCAACAGAAACTCTCATACACTGTTGATGGGAATACAAATGTGAACTTAAAGAGTAATTTAACAGTATCTAACAGAACTGAAGACACATAATGCCTTATGACACAACTTCACTTCTAAGTATATATCTTGGACTAGAGATACTCTTATACATATGTACAAGAAGGCATGTAAAAAAAATGCAGCCCTGTTTGTAATAGCAAAAATTGGAAACTCAAAATCTAGAGGAGACTATCTAGAGGAGAATGGATAAACAAAATGTTTAATATTCACACAAATTTCATGCAGCAATTAAGGCGAATGAAGGACAGCTAAATGTATTAACATGGATGAATCTCACAAACTTAATTCAGAAAAAAAAAAGACTATA